>NC_048589.1:17211281-17515531 GCF_013265735.2 Oncorhynchus mykiss | reverse complement strand
TTCTTTTGTCATTTAGGACTAAGTCATTCACATTATAGTGATACCATTGTCAAACCTCCTATAACAGGGAGCCATGTATGTTTTTGGTTGTTTGCTCGTTGCATGCTCTTGTCTGCTGGGCCTTCACAGTTGCAGCAGTGGTGGGGGCACCAGTAGCCCTGGGAGTGGCAGGTTTGACTACTGTTGGGGTTGCTGCTGGAGCAACTGCAGGGGGCGCCGCAATAGGTAAAATCAAAGAAAGCTTTAATGGCATGATGGAATAAAGGAAGCCAATGGTAGTGTTTGTGATTATACTGTTTAGATCATATGACTTATTGAGTAGAATTTATCATTGATGATTGACTTAGTCGTTTTCTTCTTTGCTCTTATAATGTAAGGATGTGTATCCTGTGTGTATCCATTTTGGGTCACCCATGTTCTTTGAAACTATTACCCCACTGAGCCAAAACCCACTAAAGTCCCAAAGCCACCTCCATGACACTCATAGGTTTAAGTGGTATTCCGCATGACCAGAAGTCCTTCAAAATATCTATGATGATGCATCAAAAAGCATAATCATAGATTTTTCCCAGGAAGTAAATATAGTATTTTTATTAGGATAGCTATGAGGCTTTCGTATGCAGTGTATATAATTACATTTTGGGACTATATGAAGGGTGGACTGACGGGCTAGAACATTTTTCTTTTTTAAAATCACATTTATTTTTCAATCAAATTGATTTATAAAGCCCTTTTTACATCAGCCGATGTCACAAAGTGCAATACAGAAACCCAGCCTAAAACCCCAAACAACAAGCAATGCCAATTTAGAAGCACGGTGGCTAGGAAAAACTCCCTAGAAAGGCAGGAAACTAGGAAGAAACCTAGAGAGGAACCAGGCTCTAAGGGGTGGCCAGTCCTCTTCTGGCTGTGCCGGGTGGAGATTATAACAGTACATGGCCAAGATGTTCAAATGTTCATAGATGACCAGCAGGGGCAAATAATAATAATCACAGTGGTTGTGGAGGGTGCAACAGGTCGGCACCTCAGGAGTACATGTCAGTTGGCTTTTCTTTTTTTTTTTTCTTTTTTTTAAATTTGACTCCTTTTTCTCCCCAATTTCGTGGTATCCAATTGTTGTAGTAGCTACTATCTTGTCTCATCGCTACAACTCCCGTACGGGCTCGGGAGAGACGAAGGTTGAAAGTCATGCGTCCTCCGATACACAACCTAACCAAGCCGCACTGCTTCTTAACACAGCACGCATCCAACCCGGAAGCCAGCCGCACCAATGCGCCGGAGGAAACACCGTGCACCTGGCCACCTTGGTTAGCGCACACTGCGCCCAGCCCGCCACAGGAGTCGCTGGTGCGCGATGAGACAAGGACACCCCTACCGACCAAGCCCTCCCTAACCCGGGCGACGCTAGGCCAATTGTGCGTCGCCCCACGGACCTCCCGGTCGCGGCCGGTTACGACAGAGCCTGGGCGCGAACCCAGGGACTCTGATGGCACGTCAGTTGGCTTTTCATAGCCGATCATTCAGTAGAGAGAGAGAGAGAGAGAGAGAGTTAAAAACAGCAGGTCTGGGACAAGGTAGCCCTTCCGGTGAGCAGGTCAGGGTTCCATTGCCACAGGCAGAACAATTGAAACTAGAGCAGCAGCAGGTGGACTGGGGACAGCAAGGAATCATCAGGGCAGGTAGTCCTGAGGCATGGTCCTAGGGCTCAGGTCCTCAGAGAGAAGAAAAAGAGTTAGAGGGAGCATAATTAAAATCACACAGGACACCGGGATAAGACAGGATAAATACTCCAGATAAACTGTAACAGACTGATCCTAGCCCCTGACACACAAACAATTGCAGCATAAAGCCCTTTAACCTTTTGAATCCAAAATGGTGAGCACCTAGTTTACAATCAACAACCAAGGTTACTCTGATGGATTGGGTGAATTACAAGTTCAGTTGCCATAAAAGGAAGTTATCGTAAAATAAGCAATATTTTCTTTACCGTTTAGGAACGGGTACAATTGCTGCAGCAGCAACAGCAACAGTGGGAGCAGGTGAGATAATTTATTTAGTCAGCATGAATTCAAATGATCAATTACCAGCTTCAAATAATTTTACAGATGTATTACTACTTTGTTTTGTTGTTTAGGCCAAACATTCACATGACAGTCATACTATTGTCAACCTCCTATAACACGAGGCCAGGTATGTTTCTAGTTGCTTGCTCAAGTGTTTCTGCTGGGCCTTCATAGTTGCGGCAGTGGCAATGGCACCAGTTGTCCTAGGAGCGATAGGATTCACTGCTGGTGGGATTGCTGCTGGATCATATGCTGCAAGCATGATGTCTGCAGCGGCCGTGGTAAATGGAGGTGGGGTAGCAGCAGGAGGTCTTGTTGCTGCTCTACAGACGGCAGGTAAATACGAAGAATCCTACAATCTTTTGATGAAATAAAGATAGCCAATGTTGGTGTTTGTGATGTCATAAATTACTAAATCATATGACTATATATTTTATCATTGATGTTTGGATTTATTTTTATTTTTTATGTGGGACAGTGACAGATGTGTATGTGGTCAACCTAGGTGCTGCAGGGCTTTCAGGAGCGGCTACAGCAGCGGTGGGAGGTGCTGGAGCTGCGATTAGTGGAGCCTTGGGATGGGTGGCCGCAGGAGCAGGGTTCTCAGGAGCGGCAGCAGCTACTACAGCAGCTACGGCAGGTGTGTGAGTGGCAGTGTAATGTAAGCAAGTTTGTTTCTCATATATGGGATAGTGACGTGTGTGGTCTTCTCTAGGTGCTGCAGGGCTCTCTGCAACGGCTACAGCAGCCGCGGGAGGTGTTGGAGCAGCAGTTGGGGGAACAGCAGGATGGCTGGCCTCAAGGACTTGGACACCTGAAAAGGAGGAAGGAAAGGAGACAGAAGCAACTACAGCAGCTGCTGCAGGAGGTTTGTCAGATTCATTTATCATTGATAAATTGGTCATGTAAGTCAAATTAATGTTTGTCCTCTAGAGCTAAGGACTGTATAGGCTAAGGCTGGTTCATGTAGGTAAGCTACCACTATGGGGCAGTAGTCAAAGTGCAAGCAGTAGTTGTCACTTTATTGCATACATGAAAGGACAAGGTACTTTTGGTAGGTAAGGTAAACGCTTGATCAGGTGTGGTGAGTTGCTGGGACGGGGTGAGGCCAGAAGGTAATTGGGATAGGAGCCATGATCCTTCACAACAGTATGTTTGTATCGTATGTGGGACAGCGATGTGTGTGGTCTTCCTCTAGGTGCTGCAGGGCGTTCAGGAGAGTCTACAGAGGCTGTGGGAGGTGTTAGAGCAGCAGTTGTTGGAGCGTCTGAAGGGGAGGGAGGAGTCGAGGAGAGAGAGCTTTCAGGAACGACTACAGCAGCTGCAGAAGGTGTGTGGGGAGTCATTTATCATTTTAATTGGTAATGTAAGGATATTTGTGTCTCGTATGTGGAACAGCGATGTGTGTTGTCTTCATCTAGGTGCTGCAGGGCTTTCAGGAGAGGCTACAGAGGCTGTGGGAGGTGTTAGAGCAGCAGTTGGTGGAGCGGCAGGATGGCTGTTCTCAACAATCAGGACGTCTAAAAAGGAGGGAGGAGAGTAAAGAGGGAAGAGAAGAGATCCCGGAAGAGGGCCTTAAAAAAAAAAAAAAACATATTGATACTGCAACATTCATGAAAGTGTTTTGAAAGATTTCATAATGGTGTTATGAGTGCATGTGTATACCCCCTTTGGTGTTGCCAAACATACATATATATCCACTCAACATGTGGTTAGAGCGTTGGGCCAGTAACCGAGCGGTTGCTGGATCGAATCCCCAAAAGAAGTCGTTCTGCCGGTGAGCAAGGTAGTTAACCCAGTTCCCCGGGCGCCAAAGACGTGGATGTTGATTTAGGCAGCCCCCCTGCACCTCTCTGATTCAGAGGGGTTGGGTTAAAAGCGGAAGACACATTTCAGTTGAAGGTATTCAGTTGTACAACCTACTAGATATCCCCCTTTCCCCTTTACAAACAGACGCATGCACATCCACTCAGAGGAACACATAGGCATGTGACACACATACTTTCAAAATAAAACTCTATTGTATACTGGAAAAAGTGTTTTGTTAGTTGTCACCGTAACAGCCCTATGACATACCAAACACAGAGCCGGTGTGTAAAGCACTTTGCAGGTGTGGTTCCCTTGCGCATTCTGGATAAATGCAATTTAATCACTGAAAACCCTGACCAACAGATTTTGCAGTGTTCTCATTCAATAGGGTTTTCAGATTATTTATCTAAAGCCATCCTTTTTAAATTTGGTGTAAAGTACCTTTAATTCAAATTTTCTCAACAGACTCACTGTACTATATGGAAAGAATTTTCAGAATATTAGAGATCAATGAAATAATCCCATTTAAATATACGCATAATCGTCTCCTTTCAGCACCAATTTAAAAATACTCTGATCCTGTGTACTGTATTATTTAGGGTTTGGAAATAATTGATAAAAAAAAAAAGGTTTGGAAAGCCTTTACACACGGACTGCATTGGTGAATAAAAAATAGTGGTTTGATTGATCCTGAAATTTGACAAATTTCATTTTTCAACCCATGAGAAAAGTGTACAACAGGGGTTGAACAGGAGTCCTATAAATCTACCCTAATACTGTCACTAATTACAGATGACAACGGTCCAGTAGTCGTAAACCGTGCGCCAGACTCCAGGTTTTATACTGCTAGGTATGGTCTGCGTTCCATAAAGATTGAAATAGGCTACATGCCCTTAATGATTGCACAACATGTAATACGTCAGCGTAATATGATCCACTATTGCTAGCAATACTAAAGAACAACCACACAAACGTGACAGAGGAAAGATTTAACAATGGAATTATGAGTGGCGTCTTTAGGCCTAGGTTTCCGGGGCTTCATCCCAAGAGGTTTTTGTTCCAGAAAGAAAGTGTGTTTTTCTGACTAAACCACATCTTTTGACAGTAACGCAGTGTCCCACTTTGGACTGAAGCTGAACTTTACAATATTATATTTAACCCTGTTTAAAATGAACAATGTTGAGGTGGTAGAACTGACCGAATGAAATGAATTGTAGACATATTATAACCTATTCCATTCTACAGGTTAACGTGCTTGGATCATGTCTGTTATTTCCATATAGGCTATGTAAATACCTGCAAGTTAGCATTTCATTGCACTGTGTACTACATGTGTATATGACGTAAACAAACTTGAAGTTTTTTTCCACCTTACTAGCTCTGTGCTTAATATTAGGAATGTTGAGATATAAATATAGTAGGCCTAGCCTATAAAAAGCTGATGGGATCTTCCTCTTTTTAATAGAAGCCATATCATGCAATTGCATAGCCTACAGAAATGTTGTGCAACATGAGCTCATGGGCTCTCATTAGGTGTTTGATTAGATTTTCAACATGAGCTCATGGGCTCTCATTAGGTGTTTAATTAGATTTCCGATCACATTTGCAGTGATGTCAGAGTGATTAGCGGGACAATAGAGTGCTGAGTACCAGGTAGTTAGCAAGTTTGGTAGGCTACTAATGACCATCAGCAACATCAGAGCTTGGAGAAGCCTAATTACCATGACTAAACGGTCAAGTGGAATTTGACTGCCTTCATTACTCGTGACCGCTGGTGTGGCGGTAATATGGTCACCGTAACAGCCCTAATCCTGCACATTTTTTATTTTACCCCCTTTTCTCCCCAATTTCGTGGTATCCAATTGTTAATAGTTACTATCTTGTCTCATCGCTACAACTCCCGTACGGGCTCAGGAGAGACGAAGGTCGAAAGCCATGCGTCCTCCGAAACACAACCCAACCAAGCCGCACTGCTTCTTAACACAGCGCGCATCCAACCCGGAAGCCAGCAGCACCAATGTGTCGGAGGAAACACCATGCACCTGGCGACCTGGTTAGCGTGCACTGCGCCTGGCCCGCCACAGGAGTCGCTAGTGCACGATGAGACAAGGATATCTCTACCGGCCAAACCCTCCCTAACCCGGACGACGCTAGCCCAATTGTGCGTTGCCCCATGGACCTCCCGGTCGTGGCCGGCTGCGACAGAGCCTGGGCTTGAACCCAGAGTCTCTGGAATCCTGCAAATTTTCAAGTTAAAAGTCTCCATTCTCTAATACTCCTTAGTTGAGTTTACTTCACATTTCGGTCACTAATATAATGGATTTTCCAGTGCAAGTCTAGATAGCACTAGCTGTATTATGCCTACAACAGTGAAGTTTCAGTCCGCTAGGTGTTGGTCTCTACAGCATGGGCATATCTCTGGGTGACGTGGACATCTCCATGCATGCACCTTCTCAAAATATGACTAATTCAATATTGCACCATCCCATTCTCTGGGCTCTGTCTGCAATCATAACCAGTAGTATATACCAGGAATAACTAAACATAGTTAAGTGTTTGGTGAATCTATGAAATATGTATGACCACTGGAGTCTTTACTACTCAAAATATTTTTTTATAGAACATTTAGACATTTATTTCATCACTCAAAATCTTGCCAAAGCATATTCTGTTTGAGGGATTAATATGAATTTAAAATAATTTGACACCATTTATATGAATCAGGTCATGAACATATGGACTTTGAAATGAACAAGGGAGAGGTTAAATGTAGGCTAAGTCTGGCATAAGCATGCAGCCATAGAGTCCTACGATCGTAACGATACATACGTTCAAGCTTTTGGCAGCTACTGTATCTGTCTCCATACCAGATAGCTGCCAAATGGTTGAACATACTGTAGGTATCATTAGGATTCCGCAAGACACCAGTACTAAAAATGATAGCCTAAATTGCAATGCCTACAAGTTGAAGGCCTATTTGTTTATTTGGATAGGCCTAAATTAAACATTGAATTATTAAAGTAATAGGCTTAAGAACTTTGGAGAATTTAGATGATTTTGAATACACACTTGGATTTCAATAAACAAATGGATAAGACTGTTCTATTCTCTTTGATTTAGTTCCTATTGCAACTCAGACAAATTACAGAATGGATGACATACTGACTGACTGAACTGAATGAAGGATGAATTAAATATTAAAGTACGTTAGAATGATGAGTTGCACGCATCATGCATGCTCTGCACTTTATTTGGCTAGTAGTCAAATAGGCCTACATTTGAGTATATATGATTGCATGCCTTCAGAAGGGCATCTTCTGAGGCTGAGGGGTGGCTTTACTCAAATTATTACCTAAAAATTATCAATTGAAAGTGTGGGTTCACAGCTCCAATCCAGATGTGTTGTTCATTACTGAGACGTGGTTAAGACGTGGTTATGTTGAACACTGATATTAACCTTTTAGGTTATAACGTTTTTCGGCAAGACAGATCTTCCCAAGGTGGTGGAGTGGCAATCTTTACCAAGGAACACCATCAGTGCTCGGTTGTCTCCACCAAGTCTGTCCCCAAACAAT
This sequence comes from Oncorhynchus mykiss, assembly GCF_013265735.2. NCBI lineage: Eukaryota > Metazoa > Chordata > Actinopteri > Salmoniformes > Salmonidae > Oncorhynchus > Oncorhynchus mykiss. The sequence goes on along the minus strand of NC_048589.1, from coordinate 17,508,084 downwards.
TTGATTTGCTGGTTTTAAGCATTAAACTTTCAAATAGCTCTTTGTTGACTGTTGCTGGGTGTTATTGTCCTCCATCAGCACCGGCCTGTACCCTACCTGCCCTAAGCTCTCTCCTGGTCCCTTACATTAAGTCTGAATTTGTCAAGCTAGATGACCTAAACTGGGACATACTTAAACCACCTGACCAAGTCCTAAAGCAATGGGACTCCCTAAATCTTTCTCAGATTATTACCAATCCAACCACACACATCCCTGAGTCGCTGCTCTTTTCAGTTCGCTGCAGCTAGTGACTGGAACGAGCTGCAAAAAACACTCAAAGTTTTATCTCCATCTCTTCATTCAAAGACTCAATCATGGACACTCTTACTGACAGTTGTGGCTGCTTCACGTGATGTATTGTTTTCTCTACCTTCTTGCCTTTGTGCTGTTGTCTGTGCCCAATAATGTTTATACCATGTTTTGTGCTGCTACCATGTTGTGCTGTTCCCATGTTGTGTTGCTACCATGTTGTTGTCATGTGGTGTTGCTACCATGCTGTGTTGTCATGTGTTGCTGCCATGTTATGTAGTGTTGTGGTCTCTCTCTTGTCGTGATGAGTTTTGTCCTATTTAAAAAAATTTTAAAAAACAAGTCCCCATCCCAAAAGGAGGACTTTTGGTAGGACGTTATTGTAAATAAGAATTTGTTCTTAACTGACACTACTAGTTAAATTTTAAAAATAATAATAAAAAAATCTGAAGGTGCTGAATGGAGATCACAAGCTCTTCTACTGAGCAGCAGTGTTGTGATGGAGGGAATAGCCTATATGGAGACTACCTAAAACCACTGTAACAGAGTTATTGTAAAGTGTGGGAATAAGTTTATGCCAGACTTAGCCTTCGTTTACCCTCTCCCTTGTTCATTTCAAAGTCCATATGTTCATGACCCGATTCATATAAATCATGTCAAATACTTTTACATTCATATTAACCCCTCAAACAGAATATGCTTTGGCAAGATTTTGAGTGATGAAATAAATGTCTATGGTGCAATATTGAATTAGTCGTATTTTGAGAAGGTGCATGCATGGGGATGTCCACGTCACCCAGTTATATGCCCATGCTGTAGAGACACCTAGCGGACTGCAACTTCACTCTTGTTGGCGTAATACAGCTAGTGCTATCTTGACTTGCACTGGAAAATCCATTACATTAGCGACCTAACTGTGAAGTAAACTCAACTGAGGAGTATTAGAGGATGGAGACTTAGACTAGAAAATGTGCAGGATACCTCTTTTGGTTTCCCTGACTTCCTTTTTTTTAAATACTGTGTTATGCTTGTTTGCGTAGCACTCCTCACACAACGTTTTCTGGGGGGGGGGGGATAAAACTGCCAAAACTCTGAAAGGTACATCAGAATTGCAACACAAGATTTGCTCAAGCCTTAAATGTTAGTCCGTAATTGTATGTTCACAGATTAAATGTAATGTTTATGTTTCATACATGGCTTTTCTTACAATCCTAACAATTTAAGTATGGGTTTTCTTACGATCCTAACGATACATACGTTCAACCTTTTGGCAGCTATCTGGCTCCATACATAATCCAACCTCTCCCCGTTTTCCAGTCGTTCAGTACAGCACTGTTTCCTATCAATTGAATGCCCCAGAACGTACAAACGTATTGAACTCAGCCAACTACAATTTAGCTTTCTGCCACATGCAAGTAAATCGACGCTTTTCATTGGCTGATATGCATTTTTAACTGGAGAATCCATTTAACTTTAAATGGTTGCTTATGTTCGCAAGTACGGCACTGAGGTCTCTTAGTTATGTCCAACGTTATCAATGAACAATACATGTTTTTCTTGACCAAATGCGACACAATCCCATTGCCTTCCAGTCAAAAAACTACACTAACCGCGTTGTCTGCATTGCGTCTTATTTCACCCAGGACAAAGTGCAGAGTTGTGTCTCTCGCTTCACATATGCGACTCTGGCTGTAAACATACACTCACTTCCCTGAAATGGAAACTGGGCGGAGATCTCGTTCCTGAAGCTCGAAAGTGAAAGTATAAAAAGCATTATAGAAGGCTTGATGCTTTTTGTAGCTTGATGGTTAACATTATCACAGGTTTTTAAACCGTGTAAGGCTTATCATTATCGTATCCTATGTGGGCTGTACATGGAGCAATGAGATTGCGCGCATGTCGGCCCCTTCCTCAACTGTTCATCGAGTGTGTGCCACGGACACCACCATTTTTGATGTGAGTATTTGCCAATAGCACTACACAGCTGATTCAAATAATGAAAGATTGATGAGTTGGTTATTTGAATTAACCATGTTGACTATTAAAACCAACCCTAATGTGAGGTTCTGTGTTATACACTATAGCCCTTACCATACCATATCATATGTGATGGAATATTATTTGCTGTTGGCTTGTGTGGGTATGTATATGTGTTATGCAACATAGCTGACTTGAGACATTGTTAACAGTTTCAGGGCCATGGGCCTTTTCTCGTGGTGGAAAAATACAGAATAACATGAAGACAGGCACTGTGCAATGAATTGTGAGGGCACATTCAGAACGTAGTGTTGCGGGAACAAACGGTCTTTTGTTAGATAACAGGAGCCAGGTGTGAGATAACTGTATTGAGTGTGTGAGTGCATAGATATTCTACAACGACTGACCGCTGAAGCGCTTAGGAGGCTGGGACCAGCCTGTGCGCCAACAATCAACGATAAGGCTGAGTGAGTTTAAACCATGCCCAGTCTCTACTCTGACAGGCCGGCTCGGAAGCAGGAACTACTTCTGTCAAGAGTATATTATAATATCTTTGTCAGGAACAAGTCAGTTCTCTGTTTGCCCTGCGAGGTGGGACAGAGAGCCCGTGTATATGAAAATTGCATGTACCACTTAATGCTTAGCTAATAAAAAATACATAGTATACAATCGGTGACTCAATGTCATATTTATCCTGATACCAGATTCGAATTGACGCAACCCTAACACTAACCAGAAACCGTGGCTGGATGGCGGCATTCGCACAAAACTGAAAGCGCGACCCACCGCATTTAACCATGGAAAGAGGTCTGGGAATATGTCTGAATATAAACATTGTAGTTATTCCCCCCGCAAGGCAATCAAAAAAGCTAAATGCCAGTACAGGGACAATGTGGAGTCACAATTCAACAGCTCAGACACGAGACGTATGTGGCAGGGTCTACATGAAATCACAGACTACAAAATGAAATCCAGCCATGTCACGGACACCAACGTCACACTTCCAGACAAACTAAACACCGTTGCCCGCTTTGAGGATAATACAGTACTACCGTCACAGCCCACTAACAAGGACTGCCCCCCCCTCCTTCTCCTTGGCTGACATGAGTAAAAGATTTAAACGTGTTAACCCTCGCAAGGCTGCTGGCCCAGATGGCATTCCTAGCCGCGTCCTCAAAGCATGCGCAGACCAGCTGGCTGGTGTGTTTACGGACATATTCAGTCACTCCCTATCCCAGTCTGTTGTCCCCACATGCTTCAAGATGGCTACCATTGTTCCTGTACCCAAAAGGAAAAGATAATTGAACTAAATGACTACCGCCCCATAGCACTCACTTCTGTCATAATAAAGTGCTTTGAGAGACTAGTCAAGGATCATATCACCTCCACCTTACCGGCCACCCTAGACCCACTTCAGTTTGCACACCGCCCCAACAGGTCCACAGACGATGCAATCGCCATCACACTGCCCTATCCCATCTGGACAAAATAAATACCTATGTAAGAATGCTGTTCATTGACTACAGCTCAGCATTCAACACCATAGTACCCTCCAAGCTCATCATCAAGCTGGAGGACCTGGGTCTCAACCCCACCCTGTGCAATTGGGTCCTGGACTTTGACGGGCCGCCCCCAGTTGGTGAAGGTAGGAAACAGCATCTCCAATTCGCTGACCCTCAACACTGGGTCCCCACAAGGGTGCATGCTCAGCCCTCTCCTGTACAACCTGTTCACCCATGACTGCGTGGCCATGCACACCTCCAACTTAATCATCATGTTTGCAGACGACACAACGGTAGTGGGCTTGATTACAAACAACGACGAGACAGCCTACAGGGAGGAGGTGAGGGCACTCTGAGTGTGGTGTCAGGAAAACAACCTCTCACTCAACGTCAACAAAACAAGGGAGATTATCGTGGACTTCAGGAAACAGCATGACCATTACAGCACCCGACGTCACAGGAAGGCCAAAAGATCATCAAGGACATCAACCACCCGAGCAACTGCCTGTTCACACCGTTATCATCCAGAAGGCGAGGTCAGTACAGGTGCGTCAAATCTGGGACCGAGAGGCTGAAAAACAGCTTCTATCTCAAGGCCATCAGACTGCTAAACAGAAATCATTAACTCAGAGAGGCTGCTGCCTACATTGGGTCTCAATCACTGGACACTTTAGTAAATGGATCACTAGTCACTTTATACAATGCACTCTAAATAATGCTAAATAATACGTTACTCATATCACATGTATATACTGTATTTTATACCATCTATTGCACCTTCGCCATTGCTCATCCATATACTTACATGTGCATATTCTCATTCACCCCTTTAGATTTGTGTGTATTAGGTAGTTGTTGGGGAGTTGTTAGATATTACTGTTAAATATTATTGTTATGTTACTGCACTGTCAGAACTAGAAGCACAAGCATTTTGCTACACTCGCATTAACATCTGCTAACCATGTGTATGTGACAAATAAAATTTGATTTGAAGTGAACTCAAGAGAATCACCAGAGGACAGGAATATTTTTGTTTAAAACAAAGAAGGCATAGGTAAATTACCTCCCACCCCACCCTGCTGGAAAAACAGATGAGACCCTGGAGAGGGAGTGAGTGGAGCTACTGGGAGAAGTACAAATATGTGACAACTACAACATTGTGAGTGCCAAAATGTCGTTCAGGCCCTTCCTTTGAAAGACTTAGAAGAAAGATGGCCAGCCATGTTTGAGCTCACTCGGGTACAACATACAGCTGAATGAAAATAGTCAATGTAGGTAGAAAATGTATATTGATCAAAATATATTTTTGTCTTGACCTAATATTCTAATCTACAATGAAATATGCATTAAAGATTAGTCAAGATTAGTCTGAACATTCTCACTCTGCACATGCTTTGGGAGGGGTTTCCCAATAGCATTATGGCTCACAGATCATATTTTGTCCTTATCTGTTCAGAAGATCCCCCCCTGGATTTCTGCATAAATTGGTCATAAAATTTGATCTGATCTTCATCTAAGTCACAACAATAGACAGTCTGCTTAAACTAATAAAACACAAACAATTATACATTTTCATGTCTTTATTGAACACACTGTGTAAACATTCACAGTGTAGGGTGGGGAAAGTATGTGAACCCTTGGATTTAATAACTGGTTGACCCTCCTTTGGCAGCAACTCAACCAAAGGGTTTCTGTAGTTGCGGATCAGACCTGCACGACGGTCAGGAGGAATTTTGGACCATTCCTCTTTACAAAACTGTTTCAGTTCAGCAATATTCTTAGGGTGTATGGTGTGAACCGCTCGCGAGGTCATGCCTCAACATTTTAAATCGGATTGAGGTCAGGACTCTGACTGGACCACTACAGAAGGTGTATTTTCTTCTGTTGAAGCCATTCTGTAGTTGATTTACTTCTGATGATTTGGGTCATTATCCTGTTGCATCACCCAACTTCTGTTGGGTGATGCATTGGCGGACAGATAGCCTTACATTCTCCTGCATGATATCTTGATCAACTTGGGAATTCATTTTTCCGTCGATGATAGCAAGCTGTCCAGGCCTTGAGGCAGCAAAGCAGCCCCAAATCATGATGCTCTCTCTACCATAATTTACAGTTGTGATGAGTTTTTGATGTTGGTGTGCTGTGCCTTTTTTTTCTCCAGGAACAACTCAACTTTAGTTTAATCTGTCCACAGAATATTTTGCAAGAAGCGCTGTGGAACCTCCAGGTGCTCTTTTGCGAACTTCAGACTTGCAGCAATGTTTTTTTTGGACAGCAGTGGCTTCTTGTTTAGTCTTTTACGTATCGTAGACGCGTCAACAGAGATGTTAGCATGTTCCAGAGATTTCTGTAAGTCTTTAGCTGACACTCAAGGATTCACCTTAACCTCATTGAGCATTCTGCACTGTGCTCTTGCTGTCATCTTTGCAGGACGGCCACTCCTAGGGAGAGTAGCAACAGTGCTGAACTTTCTCCATTTATAGGCAATTTGTCTTACCGTGGACTGATGAACATCAAGGCTTTTAGAGACCCTTTCCAGCTTTATGCAAGTCAACAATGAATCTACTGTAGGTCTTCTGAGATCGCTTTTGTTCGAGGCATGGTTCACATCAGGCAATGCTTCTTGTGAATAGCAAACTCAAATTCTGTAACTGTTTTTTATAGGGCAGGGCAGCTCTAACAATCATCTCCTATCTCGTCTCATTGATTGGACTCCAGGTTAGCGGACTCCTGACTACAATTAGCTTTTGGAAAAGCCATTAACCTAGGGGTTCACATACTTTTTCCAACCTACACTGTGAATGTTTAAATTATGTATTCAATATAGAAAAATACAATCGTGTGTGTTATTAGTTTAAGCACATTGTGTTTGTCTATTGTTGTGACTAAGATGAAGATCAGAATTTTTTTTATGACTAATTGATGCAGAAATCCAGGAAATTCCAAAGGGTTCACATACTTTTTCTTGCCACTGTATTTTGTAACAATATGTGCAATGTATGTTTTGAAAATCCATGTTTTAATTAATCTAAAACAGCTTGAATGAGGTATTTGAGCTAAAGTTCATATTGTGCTTTGTCTAAAGTGCTAATTCCAAACTATCACCTAAACCTTATGCAGTTGTGAACATCTGAAGTGATTTGTAGTCAGGTGCAAGCTATCTGGATGTACAGGTAACTTTACCTAAGGAGGCAAGGTGTAGTTATACCCAGAATGCTTACAGATGACAAAATAATGAGCTCTCCACAAATGCCTAAGGAGTAGGGTTTAAGGGGCAATTTGAGTTTGAAGAAATTATAACGTTTATTTTATTCAAAATAAAGATGTTGAAGTTGAACACTGTTGTTTCTTTTTGCATATTCCCTTGTATAGAAATAACAATTTTTAGTAAATTATTATTATTAAAGTATGTTGAGGCAACTATTTACATCAGCTTTTTAAGTATAGTTGTGAGTATATATTTGAGTAGTAGGAACCCAATTTAAATCAATTTTACTAACCTGAATACAATAAGTTACTACATTTGTAGATTTGTAATCATAGAATATCAATTACGATACTGAGAAAATTCAGCAAATGAATCTTACAATAGTAGTTTGGTAACTAATTAAATTAAGTATATCAAACTTATAACATTAGTTCTGGGACTTGAAGGACTTAAGCAGGCTAAACAAAAAAAGAACTGTTCTGAACCTGATAAAATGAAGTTGGATGAAAGTGAATTTTGAGATCCAGTTGTTTGCGCTTAATATATTTGAGTTTGTAATACACTAAAAGTAAAGCATATTATACTTAAAATATCCTCCTTGTTGCATTTACTTAAAAAGCTGATGCAAATAGTTACCTACATTTTTTTAAAGTAAAAGGGACACAATATTTTGTGTAGTGCACCGACCATATCTCTGCCGGTACCCGGTGAGCTGCAGGAGCCTTGGAATGACTGGAAAGAATATTTTGAATTGTACATTACACAGGGCAGACATAGGCTTGCCAGACGAAGAGAAGATAACATTGTTATGCGCTTGCCTTGGCAATGAGGGACTGTGCATCTTAAATACCTTGACAATGACTGAAACATGTGCAGCAATGATTGATGCCCTCACTGTTTACTTCAGCAATGCTCAGGAGCCTCGGGACTGTCAAGAGCCTCGGGACTGTCAGGAGCCTCGGGACTGTCAGGAGCCTCGGGACTGTCAGGAGCCTCGGGACTGTCAGGAGCCTCGGGACTGTCAGGAGCCTCGGGACTGTCAGGAGCCTCGGGACTGTCAGGAGCCTCGGGACTGTCAGGAGCCTCAGGACCCGGATGATTCACAAAGAATCAAACAGAACAGTGAGTCAAACAGAACATCCCAAAACTATCACAATTCTGATCCTCAAAATGGGAGCACCATATTTAACATTTGTACAAATAGCAACATGCACCCATAATGTTTAAAGTTCATAAATACTTATGAAAACATTTAATAGCTGGCCAGGTAGTGTTAAGTACAAAGCACGTTTAGAATTTACCAAAATAAACATATATTTAATAACAGAACATAATGTGTTGATTCCAGGTCACAGCAATACAGGTCACATGTCTGCATCCATCTTGTGTCATCTGTATTCCTCTTAAGTATTAGCCCACTGAGCTAAAGGCCACCAAACTCACAAAGCCAACTCAATGACACTCATAGGTTTCCTGTTATCAAGTGATATTAAGTATGACTAACAATCCTGGAAAATATCCATGATGATGTGTTTTGTGTCATGGATATTTTAAAGGTAGTAAATGTAGGATAGCTGTGTGGACTGAAATGTATAATGGCCACATATGTTCTGGAAAATTCTCAATACTACCAATTGGATACCATGAAATTGGGGAGAAAAAAGGGGTAAAAAAAATATACATGTTTTACGGGCCATTCTTTGCCCCCCTTGGGTTAGAGGATGGTTTTTGAGTAAAATGCACCCTTTAAACCTTTCAAATCCCAAATAGTGAATAACTAGTTTACTTCCAACGAACTACAATAGGTTAGGCTACTGTTGTGGATTAGGTGAATTACTAGGTGACTTGCTGGCTAACACATACCTGCTTTGTCAACAAGCAGGTTATCATAAAAGAGCAATATTTTTTTTCTATTTAGGAAAAAGGATGATCATTACAGGAGCAGCAGCAACAGTGGGAGCAAGTAAGATAATGTATTTAGTCAGCATGAATATTATATTTGATCCAATAACTCCACTAATCTGATTGATCTGCATTATATTTGTTGATTTTTGCTATAAAAAAACTAACACTGGTCAAAATCCATTGTTGACATGAGTTAAAACAATGTAAATGGAACAATAATTGCCAGAAAAAAGAAACACAGTATAAATGGCACAATAATTGTCAGTATAGGAAAAGGAATCTCTAGTCTATGCTCTGAACATTATTGGTTAAGCCCTTTCTAGGTGTTACCTTCAAATAATTTCACAGTTGTGTTACTACTTTCTTTTGTCATTTAGGCCTAAGTCATTCACATTATAGTGATACCATTGTCAAACCTCCTATAACAGGGAGCCATGTATGTTTTTGTTTGTTTGCTCTTTGCATGCTCTTGTCTGCTGGGCCTTCACAGCTGCAGCAGTGTTGGGGGCACCAGTAGCCCTGGGAGTGGCAGGTGTGACTACTGTTGGGGTTGCTGCAGGAGCAACTGCAGGGGGCGCCGCAATAGGTAAAATCAAAGAAAGCTTTAATGGCATGATGGAATAAAGGAAGCCAATGGTAGTGTTTGTGATTATATTGTTTAGATCATATGACTTATTGAGTAGAATTTATCATTGATGATTGACTTAGTTGTTTTCTTCTTTGCTCTTATAATGTAAGGATGTGTATCCTGTGTGTATCCATTTTGGGTCACCCATGTTCTTTGAAACTATTACCCCACTGAGCCAAAACCCACTAAAGTCCCAAAGCCACCTCCATGACACTCATAGGTTTCAAGTGGTATTCAGCACGACCAGAAGTCCTGGAAAATATCTATGATAATGCGTTTTGTGTCAAAAAGCATAATTATAGATTTTTTCTCAGGAAGTAAATGCAGGCTTTCTATTAGGATAGCTATGAGGCTTTCTATTAGGATAGCTATGAGGCTTTCTATTAGGACAGCTATGAGGCTTTCTATTAGGACAGCTATGAGGCTTTCTATTAGGACAGCTATGAGGCTTTCTATTAGGACAGCTATGAGGCTTTCTATTAGGACAGCTATGAGGCTTTCTATTAGGACAGCTATGAGGCTTTCTATTAGGACAGCTATGAGGCTTTCTAGTAGGACAGCTATGAGGCTTTCTAGTAGGACAGCTATGAGGCTTTCTATTAGGACAGCTATGAGGCTTTCTATTAGGACAGCTATGAGGCTTTCTATTAGGACAGCTATGAGGCTTTCTATTAGGACAGCTATGAGGCTTTCTATTAGGACAGCTATGAGGCTTTCTATTAGGACAGCTATGAGGCTTTCTATTAGGACAGCTATGAGGCTTTCTATTAAGATAGCTATGAGGCTTTCTATTAGGATAGCTATGAGGCTTTCTATTAGGATAGCTATGAGGCTTTCTATTAGGACAGCTATGAGGCTTTCTGTTAGGACAGCTATGAGGCTTTCTGTTAGGACAGCTATGAGGCTTTCTGTTAGGACAGCTATGAGGCTTTCTGTTAGGACAGCTATGAGGCTTTCTATTAGGACAGCTATGAGGCTTTCTGTTAGGACAGCTATGAGGCTTTCTGTTAGGACAGCTATGAGGCTTTCTGTTAGGACAGCTATGAGGCTTTCTGTTAGGATAGCTATGAGGCTTTCTGTTAGGATAGCTATGAGGCTTTCTGTTAGGACAGCTATGAGGCTTTCTGTTAGGACAGCTATGAGGCTTTCTGTTAGGACAGCTATGAGGCTTTCTGTTAGGACAGCTATGAGGCTTTCTGTTAGGACAGCTATGAGGCTTTCTGTTAGGACAGCTATGAGGCTTTCTGTTAGGACAGCTATGAGGCTTTCTGTTAGGACAGCTATGAGGCTTTCTGTTAGGACAGCTATGAGGCTTTCTGTTAGGACAGCTATGAGGCTTTCTGTTAGGACAGCTATGAGGCTTTCTATTAGGATAGCTATGAGGCTTTCTCTTAGGACAGCTATGAGGCTTTCTATTAGGATAGCTATGAGGCTTTCTCTTAGGACAGCTATGAGGCTTTCATATGCAGTGTATATAATTACATTTTGGGACTATATGAAGGGTGGACTGATGGGCTAGAAAAATGTTCTTGAGTAAAAGTCCTTTTAACCTTTTGAATCCAAAATGGTGAGCACCTAGTTTACAATCAACAACCAAGGTTACTCTGATGGATTGGGTGAATTACAAGTTCAGTTGCCATAAAAGGAGGTTATCGTAAAATAAGCAATATTTTCTTTACCGTTTAGGAACGGGTACAATTGCTGCAACAGCAACAGTGGGAGCAGGTGAGATAATTTATTTAGTCAGCATGAATTCAAATGATCAATTACCAGCTTCAAATAATTTGTATAGATGTACAGTATTGCTACTTTGTTTTGTTGTTTAGGCCAAACATTCCCATGACAGTCATACTATTGTCAACCTCCTATAACACGAGGCCAGGTATGTTTCTGGTTGCTTGCTCAAGTGTTTCTGCTGGGCCTTCATAGTTGCGGCAGTGGCAATGGCACCAGTTGTCCTAGGAGCGATAGGATTCACTGCTGGTGGGATTGCTGCTGGATCATATGCAGCAAGCATGATGTCTGCAGCGGCCGTGGTAAATGGAGGTGGGGTAGCAGCAGGGGGTCTTGTCGCTGTTCTACAGTCAGCAGGTAAATACGAAGAAAGCTACAGTCTTTCGAATGAAATAAAGATGGACAATGGTGGTTCTTGTGATGTCATAACTTACTAAATCACATGACTTGATGTCGTTTATCATTGCTGTTTGGATTTATTTTTTATGTGGGACAGTGACAGATGTGTATGTGGTCAACCTAGGTGCTGCAGGGCTTTCAGGAGCGGCTACAGCAGCGGTGGGAGGTGCTGGAGCTGCGATTAGTGGAGCCTTGGGATGGGTGGCCGCAGGAGCAGGGTTCTCAGGAGCGGCAGCAGCTACTACAGCAGCTACGGCAGGTGTGTGAGTGGCAGTGTAATGTAAGCAAGTTTGTTTCTCATATATGGGATAGTGACGTGTGTGGTCTTCTCTAGGTGCTGCAGGGCTCTCTGCAACGGCTACAGCAGCCGCGGGAGGTGTTGGAGCAGCAGTTGGGGGAACAGCAGGATGGCTGGCCTCAAGGACTAGGACACCTGAAAAGGAGGAAGGAAAAGATACAGGAGCAGCTACAGCAGCTGCTGCAGGAGGTTTATCAGATTCATTTATCATTGATAAATTGGTCATGTAAGTCAAATTAATATTTGGCCTCTAGAGCTAAGGACTGTATAGGCTAAGGCTGGTTCATGTAGGTAAGCTACCACTATGGGGCAGTAGTCAAAGTGCAATAAATAGTTGTCACTTTATTGCATACATGAAAAGACAAGGTACTTTTAGTAGGTAAGGTAAAGGCTTGATCAGGTGTGGTGAGTTGCAGGGAGGGGGCGTGGCTAGAAGGTAATTGGGATAAGAGTAGTGAGGATGTTTGTATCTCGTATGTGGAAGAGCAATGTGTGTGTGGTCTTCCTCTAGGTCTTCCTCTAGGTGCCTCAGGAGAGGCTACAAAGGCTGTGGGAGGTGTTAGAGCAGCAGTTGTTGGAGCGTCTGAAGGGGAGGGAGGAGTCGAGGAGAGAGGGCTTTCAGGAACGACTACAGCAGCTGCAGAAGGTGTGTGGGGAGTAATTTATCATTTTAATTGGTAATGTAAGGAGATTTGTATCTCGAATGTGGAACAGCGATGTGTGTGGTCTTCATCTAGGTGCTGCAGGGCTTTCAGGAGAGGCTACAGCAGCTGGGGGTCGTGTTAAAACAGCAGTTGGTGGAGCGGCGGGATGGCTGTTCTCAAGAATCAGGACGTCTAAAAAGGAGGGAGGAGAGTAAAGAGGGAAGAGAGAGGATGAGAAGAGGGCCCTTTACATAAAAACTGTTGATGTTATGAATGTTTTTTTTTGTTGCTCCTTAATTATTTGTTATTTTTATATTTTTCTCATTGGAAGGTTGCAAGTTCAAACCCCCGAGCTGACAAGGTACAAATCTGTCATTCTGCCCCTGAACAGGCAGTTAAACCACTGTTCCTAGGCCGTCATTGAAAATAAGAATTTGTTCTTAACTGACTTGCCTAGTTAAAATAAAGCTACAAAAAAAAATCATTTTTATTTCAGATTTTTGAGTTTATTTTAGTAAATATTTTCTCGCTAAAAAAACATGAGCAGGTGCAGAGTAATAGTTTGTGTGGAAGTGCTTTCTAATGACGAATAAACTATGAAAATAAAGAAAGTTGCACTCTCCATGTATAAACCCCCAGCAATTTAATGGGTATTTACCAACCTTTCGGCATAGTAAATATTTTCTCAACACTCTTTTTCTTGGTTAAAAACTTCTTAAGATGTATTTTTTAAGGGCTTGTAAGTAAGCATTTTACTGTAAGGTCTACCCACACCTGTTGTATTTGGTGCGTGTGACAAATAACACTTGATTTGATTTTGATTTGAATGATTTCATAATGGTGTTATGAGTGCATATGTAAACCCCCTTTTGGTGTTGCCAAAACACATACTGGTATATACCCACTCAACATGTATTGCAAACAGATGCATGCACATCCACTCAGAGGAACAATTATGCATGTGACAAAATAATTAACAAACATACTTTCAAAATAGAGGTCTATTGTATAATGGAAACATGTTTTTTTTAATTGTCAACATACCCAGCCCTTTGACACACCAAACACAGAACAGGTGTGTAATGTGCTTTGCAGGTGTGGTTCCCTTGCACATGCTGAATAAATGTAATTCAACCACTGCAAACCCTCATACTTCCTGGTGAACTAATTTTCCGGTGGAGTTTCATTCAAATAAGTTTTCAGTACATTTATTTCTAAAGACATCCCTTTAAATTTGGTGAAAAGCACCTGTTAAGTCGAATTTTCTCAACAGACTCACTAGAATATATGGAGAGAATGTTCCGAATTTTAGAAATCAATGAGAGAAAGTAATTTAAATACACACATTTGTCTCACTTCAGCACTTATTAAAAAATACTCTGATCTTGTATTATATTTCGGGTTCGGAAAGAATTTATGAATAAAAAAAACAGGTTTGAAAAGCCTGAAAGTTGACATATTCAATTGGTCAATCGATTAAATATTGGAAGGTGAGAGGTGTACAATAGGGGTTGAACAAGGAGTCCTATAAATCTACCCTAATAATCGTCACTAATTACAGATGACAACGGTCCAGTAGTCGTAAACCGTGCGCCAGACTCCAGGTTTTATACTGCTAGGTATGGTCTGCGTTCCATAAAGATTCAAATAGGCTACATGCCCTTAATGATTGCACAACATGTAATACGTCAGCGTAATATGATCCACTATTGCTAGCAATACTAAAGAACAACCACACAAACGTGACAGAGGAAAGATTTAACAATGGAATTATGAGTGGCGTCTTTAGGCCTAGGTTTCCGGGGCTTCAGCCCAAGAGGTTTTTGTTCCGGAAAGAAATTGTTTTTCTGACTGAACCACATATCTTTTGACAGTAACGCAGTGTCCCGTTTTGGACTGAAGCTGCACTTTACAAAATTATATTTAACCCTGTTTAAAATGAACAATGTTGAGGTGGTAGAACTGACCAAATGAAATGAATCGTAGACATATTATAACCTATTCCATTCTACAGGTGGCTCATGTCTATTATTTCCATATAAGCTATGTAACTATTTGTTAAAAAAATAAATAAATGAAAAGTGAATTTATTTCATTGGGCTGTATTTATTCACTTATCTACTTACTTTTTCTATCGTTGTTGTTGCGCTGTCAAGAGAATTTCAGTAGGAGCGAGAGGAAAAATTACTACCTCTGTCTTTTACGCAAGAATCACTCAGAGCCCTCTGCTGGCCACTTACGCAATGTAGTCGTTTACGCTCATTCTTCAAAATAAAGGCCTGAAACTATGTCTAAAGGCTGTAGACACATTAGGGAAGCCACAGAAAAAGGAATCTGGTTGATATCCCTTTCAATGGGCAATAGGGATGCATAGAAAGACAGGGGTTTCAAAATAAGAGTCACTTCCTGTTTGGATTTTTCTCAGGATTTCACCTGCAATGTCAGTTCTGTTATACTCACAGACAATTTTTTTACAGTTTTGGAAACTTTAGAGTGTTTTCTATCCTAAGCTGTCAATTATATGCATATTCTAGCATATGGTCCTGAGAAATAGGCGGTTTACTTTGGGAACGTTATTTTTCCAAAAATATAAATAGTGCCCCCTAGTTTCAAGAGGTTCAATTGTGTCCTCAAATGTTGTCATCTAAAAATCTCACATTAGCTGGTAGAACTGATGAGGTCGTATATCTTATTCGTTTCTACAGTTTTTTTCTTTTTTGCTCATGTATTTGTATAAGGTCAAACGGTTTGGTGGGGATATAGCTATAATTAAAACATGGAGATAAATCTGTCGTGACTGTCATTGCGCAATGCCTTACATCACATGCTCACATGCACTAGACTAGATCAAGTGCCATCTAGATTTACCTAAAATTGTTATTCGGCTGGCCCCATAGAAGAATCCTTTGAAGAAATATTTTTGGTTCCAGATGGAGCCCTTTTGGTTCCAAGTAGAAACCTTTCCATAGAGGGTTCTACCTGGAACCAAAGGGTTATCCTATGGGAGAGCGTAGATCCAACATGACATGATAAAATTGACATAGCCCGATGAGTGAATAAAATTGCCGCCAGTAAGAATTTAATTGAACTGTGAAGCCTACACCACGTCTATCCTGTACAAATGATAATAACATGTTATTATATTGATTTGTGCAAGTGTTAGAGGGTTATGTTGCCACGTTATTGTTAAGCCTATGGGTTTTTGGTTTTAGTTTTGTCTTGCCTTCACCTACTCAACATGGCATCTTATTGGCTGGTTTGCGTGGCTTACTTACGAGGGAGGATGTTTCAGTTAGCACTGTAAGTGATTTTTATACTCCCAAGTGATGGTTTGAACGTACAATTTTGTAAATATTATTAGAACATCATACACAAGATGCAGTTTTTTTGTGCATAGTTGTTGTCGAGAATTTCAGCTAAAGCTAGCTAGCAACTTGCTGTGTCTGTTTCATGACATTCATATTGTAATGAAACAAGCAGGTAATGAAACAAGCCTGCCTCGAACCCTCGACCTTCTAGCCCGAAGTCCAACGCGCTCTCGACTGTGCCCCAAAAGCATGCTCAAGCGACATCCGCGCGTACAAACCCAGGGTCGTTACAGTATATTTTGTACAGTGCGTGAGTGCAGAGTTGATAGTGAGCCGTGCATTGCATGATGGGCAATTATGTGCTGTTTCTATCAAGTACATTGTTAATATTATATTTTATATAGTAATTATTGTATTATTTTGGTAGCTACGTTGCCCAGTGAACAAGCACCAAACCAGCATGCGTGAGTGCAGAGTTGGATGGTGAGAAGTGCATTGCATGGTGTGAAATTCTGTGTTGTTTCTATCAGAATAAATCTCCATGACTGGTGCTAAAAGCTGTAGTTCATAACAATGATTGATTGTACACAACGCAAGAAGAGTACTGTTACACAGGCACGATAGCCACTACAATGAAGGACATATTATAATGACTATGCATATGCATTGCGTGCAGAACTTGATGAAGTGACGATGAATATCGTCAGTTAAATAGGTCCATCATGAATTATATGTGTGAGACACTACCAGCAGCATATATGCGCCCTTGTCCCTGCAGAGGATAGCTATATTTGGAAATAACTCTTGCACTTCCTGCGGAAGAAAGAATATGACCAAAGGCAACATGCCATAATCAAATATTAATTGTAATGTTAATTTTGTCTGCCTTCACAGCAGAGGGCACACTGATAATGGCATTTAATTCAGGCATTGAAAAACAGGCATTGAAAAACAGGCATTGAGTTTTTTTTATTTTTTTTTATAAATCAATACAGTAGGGGGAGAGGTAGTTGTTTGGGCTAAATTATAGATGGGCTATGTACAGGTGCAGTAATCTGTGAGCTGCTCTGACAGATGGTGCTTAAAGCTAGTGAGGGAGATGAGTGTTTCCAGTTTCAGAGATTTTTGTAGTTCGTTCCAGACATTGCAGCAGAGAACTGGAAGGAGAGGCGGCCAAAGGAAGAATTGGTTTTGGGGGTGACCAGAGAGACATACCTGCTGGAGCGTGTGCCACAGGTGGGTGCTGCTATGGTTACCAGCGAGCTGAGATAAGGGGGGACTTTACCTAGCAGGGTCTTGTAGATGACCTGGAGCCAGTGGGTTTGGCAACGAGTATGAAGCAAGGGCCAGCCAATGAGAGCATACAGGTCGCAGTGGTGGGTAGTATATGGGGCTTTGGTGACATCGCCGAAGTCGAGGATCGGTAGGATGGTCAGTTTTACAAGGGTATGTTTGGCAGCATGAGTGAAGGATGCTTTGTTGCGAAATAGGAAGCCAATTCCAGATTTAACTTTGGATTGGAGATGTTTGATGTGAGTCTGGAAGGAGAGTTTACAGTCTAACCAGACACCTAGGTATTTGTAGTTGTCCACATATTCTAAGTCAGGACCGTCCAGAGTAGTGATGTTGGACGGGCGGGCAGGTGCAGGCAGCGATCGGTTGAAGAGCATGAATTTAGTTTTAGATGTATTTAAGAGCAATTGGATGCCACGGAAGGAGAGTTGTATGGCATTGAAGCTTGTCTGGAGGGTTGTTAACACATTGTCCAAAGAATGACCAGAAGTATACAGAATGGCGTCGTCTGCGTAGAGACTCACCAGCAGCAAGAGCGACATCATTGATGTATACAGAGAAGAGAGGGTCCAAGAATTGAACCCTGTGGCACCCCCATAGAGACTGCCAGAGGTCCAGACAACAGGCCCTCCGATTTGACACACTGAACTCTATCAGAGAAGTAGTTGGTGAACCAGGAAAGGCAGTCATTTGAGAAACCAAGGCTATCGAGTCTGCCGATGTGGTGATTGACAGAGTCGAAAGCCTTGGCCAGGTCAATTAATACGGCTGCACAGTATTGTTTCTTATTGATGACGGTTAAGATATCTTTTAGGACCTTGAGCGTGGCTGAGGTGCACCCATGACCAGCTCTGAAACCAGATTGCATAGCGGAGAAGGTATGGTGGGATTCGAAATGGTCGGTAATCTGTTTGTTGACTTGGCTTTCGAAGACCTTAGAAAGGCAGGGTAGGATAGATATAGGTCTGTAGCAGTTTGGGTCAAGAATGTCCCCCCTTTTGAAGAGGGGGAGGACCGCAGCTGCTTTCCAATCTTTGGTAATCTCAGACGACACGAAAGAGAGGTTGAACAGGCTAGTAATAGGGGTTGCAGCAATTTTGGCAGATAAGATTTAGAAAGAAAGGGTCCAGATTGTGTAGCCCGGCTGATTTGTAGAGGTCCAGATTTTGCAGCTCTTTCAGAATATCAGTTTACTGGATTTGGGAGAAGGAGAAATGGGGAAGACTTGGACGAGTTGCTGTGGGGGGTGCAGTGCTGTTGACCGGGGTAGGGGTAGCCAGGAGGAAAGCATGGCCATCCGTAGAAAAAGGATTATTGAAATTCTCAATTATAGTGGATTTATCGGTGGTGACAGTGTTTCCTATCCTCAGTGCAGTGGGCAGCTTGGAGGAGGTGTTCTTATTCTCCATGCACTTTACAGTGTCCCAGAACTTTTTTGAGTTTGTGTTACAGGAAGCAAATTTCTGCTTGAAAAAGCTAGCCTTGGCTTTTCTAACTGCCTGTGTATATTGGTTTCTAGCGTCCCTGAAAAGTTGCATATCACGGGGGCTGTTCGATGCTAATGTAGAACGCCATAGGATGTTTTTGTGTTGGTTAAGGGCAGTCAGTTCTGGAGAGAACCAAGGGCTATATCTGTTCCTGGTTCTACATTTCTTAAATGGGGCATGCTTATTTAAGATGGTGAGGAAGGCATTTTTTTTAAATAACCAGGCATCCTCTACTGACGGGATGAGATCATTATCCTTCCAGGATACCCCGGCCAGGTCGATTAGAAAGGCCTGCTCGCTGAAGTGTTTCAGGGAGCGTTTAACAGTGATGAGTGGAGGTCGTTTGACCGCTGACCCATTACGGATGCAGGCAATGAGGCAGTGATCACTGAGATCTTGGTTGGAAACAGCAGAGGTGTATTTAGAGGGCAAGTTGGTTAGGATGATATCTATGAGGGTGCCCGTGTTTAAGGCTTTGGGGTGCTACCTGGTAGGTTAATTCATAATTTGTGTGAGATTGAGGGCATCAGGCTTAGATTGTAGGATGGCTGGGGTGCTAAGCATGTTCCAGTTTAGGTCACCTAGCAGCACGAGCTCTGAAGATAGATGGGGGGCAATCAGTTCACATATGGTGTCCAGAGCACAGCTGGGGGCAGAGGGTGGTCTATAGCAGGCGGCAACGTTGAGAGACTTGTTTTTAGAGAGGTGGATTTTTGAAAGTAGAAGTTCAAATTGTTTGGGTACAGACCTGGATAGTAGGATAGAACTCTGCAGGCTATATTTGCAGTAGATTGTAACACTGCCCCCTTTGGCCGTTCTATCTTGTCTGAAAATGTTGTAGTTAGGGATGGAGATTTCAGAATTTTTGGTGGTCTTCCTATGCCAGAATTCAGACACGACTAGAACATCCGGGTTGGCAGAGTGTGCTAAAGCAGTGAATAAAACAAACTTAGGGAGGAAGCTTTTAATGCATGAAACCAAGGCTATTACGGTTACAGAAGTCATCAAAAGAGAGCGCCTGGGGAATAGGAGTGGAGCTAAGCACTGCAGGGCCTGGATTCACCTCTACATCACCAGAGGAACAGAGGAGGAGTAGGATAAGGGTATGGCTAAAAGCTATGAGACTTGGCCGTCTAGAACGTCCGGAACAGAGAGTAAAACGAGGTTTCTGGGGCCGATAAAATAGCTTCAAGGTATAATGTACAGACAAAGGTATGGTAGGATGTGAATACAGTGGAGGTAAACCTAGGCATTGAGTGATGATGAGAGAGATATTGTCTCTAGAAACATTGAAACCAGGTGATGTCATCCCATGTGAGGGTGGTGGAACTGAAAGGTTGGATAAGGTATAATGAGCAGGACTAGAGGCTCAACAGTGAAATAAGCCAATAAACACTAACCAGAACAGCAATGGACAAGGCATATTGACATTAAGGAGAGGCATGCTCAGTCAAGTGATCATAAGGTTCCAGTGAGCAGTGAGGTTGATTGGGCTAACGGCGATTCATACAGCTATCCGGGCCATCCGTAGCAAGCTAGCATAGGATGGAGGTCTGTTTTTAGCCCCCTCGTGCGTTTCTGTTGGTAGATTAGTGGGGTTCAGTGTGGTAGAGGGGATCAATCCAATTGGCAAAATAGATATAGTTATAGTGACCCAAGAAAAATTGTCCGATAGACCTATTCAGATATCAGCCGATAAGACAGCTAACGATTAGCGGGCCGCAGATGGGCGTTCAGGTAACGTCGCGACAGAGGTGCCAGTTGGATAACTCCTTCGGGCAGATAACGTTGGTAGTCCAGTCGTGAAGGCCCGGTGGGTCTCCGCATCGGCAGTTAAACGGGTCCGGATAGGTGATTGCAGCCCAGGAGTGGCTGATTGAACTCTTCAACTGGCTAGCTCCGGAATAATTTATGTTTGCTCCGGGATCGACGTAAGCCAATAGTCACACAGATAGCAGATAGCTAGCTGCGAGATCCAGGTGTAAATGTCCAGAGCTTGCGGTTGAAATCCTGGGATATGGAGAGAAAAATAGGTCCTGTATATTCTGGTCTGAATCGCGTTGTACAAAACTGGCGATAGCTTTTCGAGCTAAAGGATAGCTGATGATCACAAACCGTGGTTAGCTGAATACTAACGTTAGCCAGTAAACTGGCTAGCTTCTGGTTAGCTTCTGGTTAGCTTCTGGCTAGCTTCTGGTTAGCTTCTGGCTAGCTTCTGGTTAGCTTCTGGCTAGCTTCTATTGTGGATTTCAGATTTGAGGCAAATAATACTTTTTTAAATTGATGAGGCAGGTTGGAGGAGAGTGTTTTGAAGTTGAGTTTTTGGAAAAGAAAATATATAAAAGATATGCGAAGAAAGATAAATATATGTATACACGGAACACGACAAGATGAGGACAAAGGACGTCTGACTGCTATGCCATCTTGGTATATAAGTGTACGGGAAGCACATGTATTCATCAGTTTTAATAAAGTTCTGAGTAATAATCTATTGTGATTATTTCACCAGCTAAACATTACATTCATGATTGTGAATGAGAATCCCGGATGGAAATAAATATCATATGGTTGAGTGTTCCCCATGAATAGCCTCGAGAGACTATACGTTTTTTTTAAAGAGCATTTACGATAAATCCGACCAGATCTGATGTCTGAAATATATGATATTATATATCAATGTGGAATGATGGCTAACCACAAATCATAGAAATGTAATTTATCAACCTCTGTTCTCCTGGGGATAACATGGAGCAAAACATTACAGCAGATGCTAAATGCTACTACAAACTCTGCGATGTAAAGGACACGCTGTAGCCTGAGTTCAGAGGTTTTAAGACAGCTGGATAGCCGACAGCACCGGGTCTTGGTCACCGCAACAGCGAGAGGGGCCAGGTGGTGGCGGTGAAGGTGGCCGCGGTGCGGCAAAGGGAGTGGAGGAAGGACCAGCCTGGATGGGCAAACCCATAGGCTAGCGTCTTGAAAAATGGGCCTGTAAAAACAGCCAGCTCATCTCATTTCCAAGACCCCAACTTTATTTTGGTTTTCCTATTGGAATAAGGTCACGCCAATCATCATAAGTTTATTAGCCAATCAGCAGCATTTTATCCCGGGCCTTAGCGTAATACCCGACCTGCCAGTTTGTTAGAATTTGTCTGTGCTGCTAGCCTATTTTAGGTTGTAGATTGCTCATGCTTATTATGTTTTATAATGTGTAGATATTTCTACATTAGTCTATTATTCTTTGTGCATCTAGCATGTGTTTGGGTCCACATAGCCTGTTTAGTTGTTGACATGCAAATAGGCATATTTTTTGCAATACTGTGCTATAGCCTAAGTTCTCTTTTCTTTACAGAACCACAATTAGTATCAGAGAGAGTGGTGTTGTATGTGTGTGAGAATCTTCATCAAACCCTTGAACAGGAACTACTGCTTCCTCGTGTTCTGAACGGACACCCCGTGGTGGTTACTAACGGCCTAAAATCCAGCACCTAATTTTTTTATCCCCTTTTATTGGTCCTTAGAATTCATAAACAAGCCATATTTTTCAGGGCCCACTTACATAATTGCTGTTCATTCTCTAACTTATTCTCGGGGAAATCCTAGTCAGGAGGAATCGCCTGGGAGTGGGTGTAGATCGGTAGCTGGAAATCCAGGCTGTATCACATCTGTCTGTGATTGGGAGTCCCATAGGGTGGCGCACAATTGGCGGGGTTTAGTCAGAGTAGGCCGTCACTGTATATAAGAATTTGTTCTTAACTGACTTGCCTACACAGTAAAAATAAAAGTGTTAATTTAACTCCTATAGATTTGAATTCAACACTGTTTCAGATAACATTTGGTCCCGGTCTACATAGTGTTAAATTTACCCTAAATTTACCAAAATGGTGTTAAAATTTCACTGAATTGAGTTGAATTTACACTGCAATGACTGCATAATTTTACACTCCGATTTAATTCCGACTCTAGTGCTCATTGACTCCTCATAGTGTAGAAATTACCCATCCTGGGTTAAAATAAGTAAAAACTGTTATTTTTACACCTCTTTTCTTTAATGTGTAGTTAAATAAAGGTTAAATCAACAATAACAAAAAATCAACAACAAAAAAAGGGTAAGTATCGTTTCCCCAGGGGAGCTTTTGGCATCTGACATAATTTAAACAACACGAAAAGCAGACACCGTCGTTCAACAACGGTTGCTGAAAAACAGTGAGAGAACATCGGTAAATTGAAGTATAAATACAGTGCCTTGCGAAAGTATTCGGCCCCCTTGAACTTTGCGACCTTTTGCCACATTTCAGGCTTCAAACATAAAGATATAAAACTGTATTTTTTTGTGAAGAATCAACAACAAGTGGGACACAATCATGAAGTGGAACGACATTTATTGGATATTTCAAACTTTTTTAACAAATCAAAAACTGAAAAATTGGGCGTGCAAAATTATTCAGCCCCTTTACTTTCAGTGCAGCAAACTCTCTCCAGAAGTTCAGTGAGGATCTCTGAATGATCCAATGTTGACCTAAATGACTAATGATGATAAATACAATCCACCTGTGTGTAATCAAGTCTCCGTATAAATGCACCTGCACTGTGATAGTCTCAGAGGTCCGTTAAAAGCGCAGAGAGCATCATGAAGAACAAGGAACACACCAGGCAGGTCCGAGATACTATTGTGAAGAAGTTTAAAGCCGGATTTGGATACAAAAAGATTTCCCAAGCTTTAAACATCTCAAGGAGCACTGTGCAAGCGATAATATTGAAATGGAAGGAGTATCAGACCACTGCAAATCTACCAAGACCTGGCCGTCCCTCTAAACTTTCAGCTCATACAAGCAGAAGACTGATCAGAGATGCAGCCAAGAGGCCCATGATCACTCTGGATGAACTGCAGAGATCTACAGCTGAGGTGGGAGACTCTGTCCATAGGACAACAATCAGTCGTATATTGCACAAATCTGGCCTTTATGGAAGAGTGGCAAGAAGAAAGCCATTTCTTAAAGATATCCATAAAAAGTGTTGTTTAAAGTTTCCTCATTACACAAGCCACCTGGGAGACACACCAAACATGTGGAAGAAGGTGCTCTGGTCAGATGAAACCAAAATTGAACTTTTTGGCAACAATGCAAAACGTTATGTTTGGCGTAAAAGCAACACAGCTGAACACACCATCCCCACTGTCAAACATGGTGGTGGCAGCATCATGGTTTGGGCCTGCTTTTCTTCAGCAGGGACAGGGAAGATGGTTAAAATTGATGGGAAGATGGATGGAGCCAAATACAAGACCATTCTGGAAGAAAACCTGATGGAGTCTGCAAAAGACCTGAGACTGGGACGGAGATTTGTCTTCCAACAAGACAATGATCCAAAACATAAAGCAAAATCTACAATGGAATGGTTCAAAAATAAACATATCCAGGTGTTAGAATGGCCAAGTCAAAGTCCAGACCTGAATCCAATCGAGAATCTGTGGAAAGAACTGAAAACTGCTGTTCACAAATGCTCTCCATCCAACCTCACTGAGCTCGAGCTGTTTTGCAAGGAGGAATGGGAAAAAATTTCAGTCTCTCGATGTGCAATACTGATAGAGACATACCCCAAGCGACTTACAGCTGTAATCGCAGCAAAAGGTGGCGCTACAAAGTATTAACTTAAGGGGGCTGAATAATTTTGCACGCCCAATTTTTCAGTTTTTGATTTGTTAAAAAAGTTTGAAATATCCAATAAATGTCGTTCCACTTCATGATTGTGTCCCACTTGTTGTTGATTCTTCACAAAAAAATACAGTTTTATATCTTTATGTTTGAAGCCTGAAATGTGGCAAAAGGTTGCAAAGTTCAAGGGGGCCGAATACTTTCGCAAGGCACTGTACATCCCAAGATTTACACCCATTGGTTTAGAGAGATGAAGGTGATAATTGAGCCCATAGGTTTAACAGCAAGCATGAGGAATGTGCATAATTGTGTGATGCTTATAACCTATAAGGTAAATAGATGAATGGAGTTCCGCACGTGGCTAATAGGAAAGAAGAGAAGAAGCTATGAGGACACTATGCTGATGAGGAGGATACATTTGTATTCATTCCCACTATGCCCGTATAATAGGAAACAAAGTGAATGAAGTCATTATTATTATTATTTGTTTAACCTTTATTTAACCTAGGCAAGTCAGTTAAGAACAAATTCTTATTTTCAATGATGGCCTAGTTCAGGGGCAGAACGACAGATTTGTACCTTGTCAGCTTATGCTTACTTGATTAAGTTAAATGAGCATTCAGACCAGACTTCCTGATTGAACTTCAGTAAACTACATTTGTGTGTCATGTTTTAAGCATCACGTGACCCTATTGTCAGTATTCGGCTACATTATTTTCTTTATTTCCTTTATCATTTCATCATAATGTGCCTAGGAAGCCTGTTCGGTTACAGCATAATGTGCCTAGGAAGCCTGTTCGGTTACAGCATAATGTGCCTAGGAAGCCTGTTCGGTTACAGCATAATGTGCCTAGGAAGCCTGTTCGGTTACAGCATAATGTGCCTAGGAAGCCTGCTTGGTTAATATGATATACACTGAGTTCACAAAACATTAGGAACTGCTCTTTAACATGACATAGATTGACCATGTGAATCCAGGTGAAAGCTATGATCCCTTATTGACGTTACCTGCTAAATCCGTCAATCAGTGTAGATGAAAGGGAGGAGACAATGAGACAATTGAGACATGGGTCTCAGAGGGTGAACGGGTAAGACATAAGATTTAAGTGCTTTTGAACGGGGTATGGTAGTAGGCGCCAGGCACACTGGTTTGAGTGTGTCAAGAACTGCAACGCTGCTGGGTTTTTCACACTCTACAGTTTCCTGTGTGTATTATGAAGGGTCCCAAAGGACCCAATGGACATCCAGCCAACTTGACAGCTGTGGGAGCATTGGAGTCGACATGAGCCAGCATCCCTGTGGAATGTTTTGGACACCTTGGTGTCCATGCCCTGACGGATTGAGGCTTTTCTGAGGGCAAAAGAGGGTGCAACTCATTAGGAAGGTGTTCTGATGTTTTGTACACTCAGTGTACAATAAACCAACCTCATTAGAACTGATTTGCTATATGTTATGATTATGTTCTTGAAATGTTAAATTCAACACTGAAAAATGAACGTATTTACTGTAAAAAGTCATTAGTTCTGCTAACTACATCTTTCTGTTGAATCCCACTGCTTAGAACCATTTGAGACACCCAACTCAAAGAATGCCGTGGATAATACTTAAAGTAATAACATCACCACCCATTGCATGGCCAGTTATCTTTTTAAGTTCGAAAGAGGAATTATGTATTGTGAACTATAAAGATTGAAGTTACTTGAACATGAATATTTTTTCAGTGAACATAAACATTTAGTGTCCCTTCTACTTAATTATTTTTACCTTCATTACTCATTTTTTTGTCAAATGTAAGTAGTTTTCAACGGCCACGTCTAAATGTTTAACTTTGTTTAACGTATTTTACGATTTGTCATTTGAATCCACCTTAGCAGATACTGGAATGAGCACTGTGCTAAAGAGTAAGCTATAAGCATTACAGGATGCTGCATTAGCCTCTGTCATTAAGAGTGGTGCTAATGACTTTGTTGTTGGTGGGAATGGCTTGACTCATTATTGATCAATTACACCTCATAGCACAGCAAACTGCTTAATACTATTGTAGAAATATACTTTTCTTTCTTCGAACATGCATACAAAATTGTGTAAAAGTATCATGAAGTCTAAACATTTTGAATTACCCGCAATACTCTAAAAACAGAGCCACGTGGCACTACTAAGTATTCATGACTAGAAAAAACATAATAATTTGATATCATCACAACACAGATAAATCAAGTGTTTTTACTCAGATATCAATGTAAAGATGTAAAACAATACAATCAAGCAAGAACAACCTATTTAATAAGTGTTAGATTGACTGTAAAATATTAAACAATCATAACTTGTAAAAAGTCATTCATTTAGATCAGCAGAACAAAGACAAATAAAGTTAGATTTACTCTATAACCTAACATTTGTTTTGTTAACAGTACTCAAAAACATTAAGTGTTAAGAACATCTGAGTGAGTACCACTTACAGACGTGCTCAAATTTGTTGGTACCCTTACAGCTCATTGAAATAATGCTTCATTCCTCCTGAAAAGTGCTGAAATTAAAAGCTATTTTATCATGTATAGCTCATGATTTGGAGAGAAGCTTGATGTTACATACCTCTACAACCATATGGGACATTGACTGAAGTTCACCTTGTCAGTAAACAATTTGCATGGCCAAATGAAGGCAGACCCGGCCTGATCAGAATGTTTAAAACATGCTACTATGAGAGACCTGCCGCCAGTATCACCATGACACATTTGTAGATGAGGGGATGGCTGTTTGTTTTTATTGTGCTCAAGGAATCATGTTCCTTTTAATATTTATTCTATTTTTCTTTTTCCCGAAAAGTGTTGTGAATGGTTTGCAACTTGAAATTGCAAATAAGTTTTAACTTTACATGATCAACTTGAAATGTAGCAGATGAACAAATCATGTAAGTACAGAACTTACTTGTAATATTATATGACTTAATTGCAGAGCCACTGTACTTATATGGTATGAATTTAACTTAATTAAGTGTGTTTGCCTCAACCATCCCTTCCACTCTGTTGCGACCGACTTTTTAAACTAAAGGATGTGTGTGTTGCTACAGAAAATGTGTGCGTGCACCAGCTGAGAACACATTGCACATTTTCTTTGCATTCTTACCAGTGATACAATATATTTAATGTATTAGTATTTCTAGGATAAAAAAAACAAAACAATTATACATTATAATCCTTTTGTAAAAATCAATAAATAATGCATATTGACTCTTGATCTTTATAAACTATCCACTATTTTGTTCCTATTCAGTTTGATGTTTAACATCCCCTTTCACACAGGTCCATCTCTCTCTTTCTTTCTCTCGTCCCCCCTCTCTCACACATACATTGTATCAAATGCAGAAATTAATATACTGTCACATTTGAAAACATTTTAATAAATATATTACAATTCATATAGCATAATGCGCGATTCATTATAAAAAATTATACATGATAAATAGAATATACGCTACACATTTAATTAGTAGTGTAATATAATATTGTGTCAAATAAAAGTGAATCTACAGACAAAGCAATGGTCTGTACTCGTTACACTTAAGAAACACAAGCTTAGCTTAGCTATATGATCATTTTTCATTTCCAATCTAAGAATAAAGGAATGTAAAAATGCTTTCTTAAATCAACTGCCACTAATTCTCCAAATTGAACAGTTGATTTCCATTTTACTCGAAGGAGACACCGCAGGAACTGCTCTCAAATTCACACTTCACCCCGCTAATGCTGTCGACGCTTGGCTGACTGTTAACTCTCTGGTGAGTGTGAGAAAAAGGGAAAGTCTCAGACCGGGACATCCTCCCTCTGCCCTGTGAGGAATCGGAGGAAGAGTTAATTACCAGTCTCATGAACTCAGGAGCGGTGAATCTCCGAAGTAATCTGGTTCCCAACCCGGTGAACCCCGGTGGACGGACAGGAATCTTCTCCGGCTCCATCTCTTCTCTGTAAAATAGGAGTTTGTTGAGTCGTCCGTTCGGAGGGAGGCCGCCGCACTTCTGACTCCCTCTCCTGCTTGATTGAGCGATGTCATTATTTTCATCTTTTGGCGCCCTGGTGGAATCCTCAGGCGCTCTCGGAGATTGACTTTTGCCGTTTAAAAGTGCTTTTTGCGCAGTGACAGTTTTGTCAGCATCGTTTGTCATCTCACAGTTGCTCTCTTGACATTCAGTCTTGACTATCAGGGATATTTCGTCCTGCAGTGAGGCTCTCTTTAATTTCCTGGCTGATAGGCTCATGTCACGCACATCCCCATGATAGGACTGCTTTCTGCTGCTCAGCAGGTCCAGGTTAAATGACTTTGCTTTGCCCCAGACTGAAATAGTATCTGGCTCCTCCTGTTTCATTCGTCCGTTTCTGCTGACATCTTTCTGGCATGGCTCTGGGCAATGGCTCATTGTTTTAACCCCCCTTATGTGCCTTAGTTTACAGTTCTGTGACTGTATCTGTTTGGCTGGGAATATGTCATCCTGTTCTTCTTCTGACTGGCCCCTCTCTAGGCAATTGCCTTTTCTCTCAAGGGACTTATTCTGGCATTTGATGCGCGCCCACAGCTCGTGGCTGTCCCCGACCCTCAGCTGTCTCTGGAACACCTTAGGTAGCTGGGCTTCATCCGTGCTGTGGAACGGTTTAGAGAACCTCTCCAGAACCTGCCTGGGGAGCTTGTTTGGTTGCCTCTGCTCGGTCCCTGCCTCTTTCCAGATCCCGACCTCCCCTAGTTGGTCATCTGACACCACCCCCCTCCTCCCAGAGTTTAGGGCCTGGACACACTGGTCGTGCCCAAAGAAGTTGGCCACCTGGATGGCAGAGTGGCCAGCGTGGTTGGTACGGTCCAGCCTCATGCCCATTCTTTTGAAAGACCTGACCAGGAACTCCAGCACGTGGCTGTGGCCGGTGTAAGCTGCGTACATCAGTGCGCTGTTCCCCCAGGTGTCAGACACATCAGGGTTTGCGTTGAACTGCACCAGAAGTTTGACCACGTCCAGTTGGCCCAGCTCACAGGCCAGGCTCAAGGACGTGCGCCCGTAATCGTCCTGGCAGTTCACGTCAGCCTCTTTCTCCAGCAGTAGACGGGTAAACTTGGCCCTGGCCATGGGGTCCTGCAGGCAAACGGCGAACATCAGAGGGGTGCGGCCGTTCTCTGTCTTGGAGTTGATGATGCTGTTGTCCAGCGCGTCCAGGACAAAGCGTGCTAGGTGCACTTTGCCACCATGCATGGCATCCAGGAAGGTCTTTGTGCCAGAGCCCTGGCGCAGATCCTTAGGTCTCATCATACTTAACAGTAAATTCTGGAGGTGAGCCTCAGACTGTGTTCTGAGATAGGAAGAGAGAGTGAATCCCGACCCTGTTTGTGTTGACAGTGTGTGTATTTACCTCAGAGTGAGCCTCAGTGAGGAGCTGCTGGCATTTTATACCTCTCTCTCGACACGCCCTCCCCACGTTGCCAGGGAAACAGCCATCTGAGGACCATTGTGCTGTTGCAACCTCCATTCAGAATAACCTGCCTCCGCCAGAAGAAAATATATGCTATTTCAACTGAATAATTACTCAAGGAGAAAAACATGACCAGTGTTTTTCATGTGTGCCAGGTAAAAGTGGCTGCAAAAGAGGTGCTTAAATCAGTCTCTTGTTTTTTCCCAGGCTACCATTCTTTCACATGGCAACTCTAATTAACTTTACCAGACTCTCTCACATGGATGAAAATAGAGAGCTTGGAGTCTCCATTTATGTCCTTTGTTGCTAAAGGTCAGCCAATGCTGCATGTTATGAAAGTTATAGTGTATCCTATAATGACTCATACATATCCATCTTCTCTTCCCAAAGGTTTCAGAGGAGAATAGAGTATAGTCCGGTTAGAAGCACTGATTTATTAATAGACAGAACATTTGTTTTTTAAGACGGAATGGGTGTTTCCATTCCGCCCTACCACTAAAACACCGCCCTACCACCTAAATACTGCCTTACCACTAAAACACGGCCCTACCACTAAAACACCGCCTACCACTAAATCACCGCCCTACCACTAAAACACCACTAAAACACCGTACTACCACTAAAACACTGTACTACCACTAAAACACGTCCTACCACTAAAACACTGTACTACCACTAAAACACTGTACTACCACTAAAACACGTCCTACCACTAAAACACCACTAAAACACCGTACTACCACTAAAACACTGTACTACCACTAAAACACCGCCCTACCACTAAAACACTGTACTACCACTAAAACACTGTACTACCACTAAAACACGTCCTACCACTAAAACACCGCCCTACCACAAAACACCGCCCTACCACTAAAACACCGCCCTACCACTAAAACACTGCCCTACCACAAAACCCCGCCCTACCACTAAAACACCGCCCTACCACTAAAACACCGCCCTACCACTAAAACACGCCCTACCACTAAAACACCGCCCTACCACAAAACACCGCCCTACCACTAAAACACCGCCCTACCACTAAAATACCGCCCTACCACTAAAAAACCGCCCTACCACAAAAACACCGCCCTATCACTAAAACACCGCCCTACCACTAAAACACCGCCCTACCACTAAAACACGCCCTACCACTAAAAAACCGCTCTACCACAAAAACACCGCCCTACCACTAAAACACTGCCTACCACTAAAACACTGCCCTACCACTAAAACACGCCCTACCACTAAAAAACCGCCCTACCACTAAAACACCGCCCTACCACTAAAACACGCCCTACCACTAAAAAAACGCCCTACCACTAAAACACCACCCTACCACTAAAACACCGCCCTACCACTAAAACACCGCCCTACCACTTGAACACTGCTTAATACAGTTCCAATAAATGGAGGTATTGTTTACATAGTGTAGCGACTCCCCTCTACTCCCCGTTCCAGGAAACCTGGCCCTCGCTGCCTTTGATCACTTTGATCTCTGTAATCAGTGACAAGAACTCTGTTTGTAGGACATCTATTATTTTTCCACTTAACCTGCTCCATGCTGTAATACTAATAATAACCATGTCCTGTCCACGTGTCAGGAGAGAGGTTTCTGAACATAGCAACCTTGATAGTATAGTATTGAGGATAATGTTTTTTTCATGCCCTCTTTGTCCTTTTGAAGTGTTTTGCAACCAACTGTTTTGTATATCACTGTTATTTTTTATTGTACTTGTCTTTGATTTGTCTGGAAACTGTATCTGATAATGGCTGCGATCGTACTATTCAGGAATTTATATAATATTGTCATTTTTCCCAGACAGCCATAGACAAATGTAATTTCCATCACGTCATTAAACATCCATTTTAGTTGAAAATGAAATATCATACAATTGATTTATAACGGATTTCTTATACATTTGTACATGAACTTGTATTGAATATGATTTTAAGTGATGATTTTTAAGGTTTTACTAATATTAATAATTCCACACGACGCCTGAATGTATAAACTTGCCTTGGTGACTGCTGAAAACTTTTTTTTATCATGAAAAATAAGATGTTTCCACCCAACCTTTTTGTGAGATGATAACAACCATATGATTTCCATATCAAAAATAAATACATGTATGTCAATTATACATAATATACTCATTTACCTCAAAAATATGGGTTGTGATGGAAATGACAAGGTGTGGTGAAAATGACAAGGTGTGGTGGAAATGACAAGGTGTGGTGGAAATGACAAGGTGTGGTGGAAATGACAAGGTGTGGTGGAAATGACAAGGTGTGGTGAAAATGACAAGGTGTGGTGGAAATGACAAGGTGTGGTGGAAATGACAAGGTGTGGTGGAAATGACAAGGTGTGGTGGAAATTACAAGGTGTGGTGGAAATTGCAAGGTGTGGTGGAAATTACATCTATGTAAAAAATAAAAAAACGTATGAAAACAATATTTTATTGCAAACATTTTGAACAACAACCATTGTTAAACATTTGATTAATAGAAGACAATGTAAGATTCCAAAACACTGGAACAACATGAGAACAATGTGTTACAGATGCTACAAGTAGAAATTCTAGCACATATATAGAGGGAAGAGTTCATTGAGAGCTACACATGTTTTATTTAATGGATGATTTTATGCCCTGCTTTGTATGTACTGTATCCAAGTGTATCTAAGGCTTAGAAAGAGAGCTAAGTTCCTCCCAGACCAAGGCATCCAGCTCCATGAGCCTTTTAGTCACTGGATGGGGCTCAGGGACAAGTCCAAGCACATGCTGTGGTCTGTACCATATGATGTCGTCTCTCATTGGCCCAAAAAAATGGTTGGGGCCAACGCACTCATGGTTTTCACAAAAGCACCACTCTCTGCGTGAACGTCTTGCACGATACCAGGGTAAACGTCGTGATCATACTCCACACCACTTTCCGATCAATGCTTCACTTAGATCTTCAATGTGCTGGACGGTGCTTTGAGAGGAGTTGAATTTTCAATCTTGGTCCACCTTTTCTTTTACTGTCAAATGTACAGAGAACATCTCCATGTTTCCCTCTTTGTTTTTCATCTCTCTCTCTCTCTCTCTTCAGCTTTGTTTTTCCACTCAAACCACCATGTCTGCTCACCAGCATCAAAGTCAGATGTTTTAAGCTATTTGGCTTGGCAAAGGGAGCAGTCTGTGTACATGCACTCTTTATTCAGGTTCTCACAGCACAAAGACTCAATATCTTTCTCAATGTTGCTGCAGCTGATCACTTTGTGATACTGTAGTTTGTCCGCCATGAACTGGAGGTTGGCGTGGCTTTTGCAGAGACATGTGTTCCTATCCTGGACTGCTGGCTTGACAACCCAAAAAGGACGTATTTTGCAGAATTCACAGTAGGAAATTTAAACTTCTGAAAAAGGTTCTGAATTGTGCCATTCGAGAAGTGCTTTTGCTTTTTCTTCTTGTTCCTCGTTAGTGTGTCCTTTTTCCCTGTTGTTGCTCTGCTGTTGTCATCACGTTCTTAGAATCTAGGGATTTTCTCTTCTAGTGCAGTGCTAATTCTGTTACGCTGATTTTTCCTGGAGTATTGAAGACTTGATGGCCTGTTTTCATTTGCCCTCATTGCTTTTGCTGAAAATCCAAATTCTCTGTTTGGGGCTTTGACCAGGCCATACTTTCTCAGGATGTTGCCTCTGAGCATTTTTTAAGCCACTTGTTTGTCCTTGGCACTGCCCATTGTTTTGTACTTTTGTTTTAACTCTGCAATGATGGCATTTTGAAACAATAAAATCCTTCTAAAGTTCTTCGGAGTTCCCTTCATTTGCGGTTTTGTCTTTGTCTTTGGGGAATCTTGTCTCTTCATTTTGTTCATCAGTCGATCGTACCTTTTTTTGTATTTCTCAGCTTTCCGTAAAGCATTATCAAGTTTGACATTTGTCATACTAAGATCTCTGTATGCTTTTGAGCGACCTCTTCCAACCTTTTTCCTTCCAGCAAGTATTTGACTTCTCATTCCTGTTGCAGACGATGAGGAAGAAGGGGTATCAGGGTCTGCATCAGGGGCAGGTATGTTAGGTGCAGGTATGTTGGCCTAATGTTCTGGCTGCAAGTCATCTGGTGACTAAGGTGTTGTGTTGCCTGATAGGTAGGTTTCCATTTCAACTGTTCTTTTTAAAGTCTGTCTTCAATTCCATTGGTTACATTTCCATTGCCTTCTCTTGTTTCTTTGTTCTCGCTTTGTAAGCTCAGAGATAAGATTTCACTTCTCCCCTCTCTTTTTTCTTCCAGTATCTCACCCCGTCTTTTTGCAGATGTTCCTGGTATCGTATAGGAAACTTTTTGATTTTGTTTCTATATGTCTCTGACCTCTGTGCTGTTTTATGTGGCATAACTTGTGCACACCTTGTAGCATTTTCTAGATTAAATTAATTTAAAAGCTGACTAAATAAGCATGAAGTTGTTTTTTTTAAGTAAAGATAAAAAACAAATAAGATCATGGATTTGTGTAATTTCCACCACTTTCTGTAATTTCCCCCACACTTAAGTTTGTAATGGAAATGACTGTGATGGAAATTACATTTCTATAGTTTCTGGAGAAAATTGACAGACTGCTTAGCATGCTTTGATTAGTTTTACAGCTAGCATATCATTTACACTAAATACATAAAATATAAAAAAATATATATAAAGTTCTTCCACAAATTAAAGAAAGTATAGCCTGTTTGGAAATGACTGACAATTAAAATATTCTCTACACGAGCAATATTTACCTCCATATTTCTTCAACTTCTGGACATCACATCTGGAACAATTGTCCACGTGCTTCAGTGTCACAATATGTTTCCATGGTAACTAAATTAACATTCTCATGAAAAAACATTATTAATAAGGAATTTGTCCTCAGTGGTGGAAATGACAACCACTCCCAAAGGACAGGTATATTTTGTGTAAAAAACAATATAAAGGGCATACTCACAATAAATATTGATATAGATTTGATTTAATTGCCTCTTTCTGTAGTACATGACATTATATAATGTGTAATTATTAATGTTTTCTCATAGAAGAACATAGTAAAAGCTTAAAAGTCTGGGTCAGGGTCAAGGGCAAAATATTGAAATTGAGATATAAAATGCATCTGAAAAGTAGCTAAAATACTTAATAGAGTGGTGTTTAAAAAAGTATGGGGTGATTCCAGTGTGAACTTAACATACAAGTATTTGTTTTATTTTTTATAAAATCCCCAAAATTGACCCGAGGACATGGAAGTGCCCGTAGTTGCAGAATCACCATTTGATTCATTTGATGATATTGTTCCAAAAACATTATTCATGTTCCCCTCAGAAATACCTTTTAAGTTGATTGTTTCAGGTTCAACAGAATTGACCTGTGGGAGCACAGGAGCCAGGCTCTTGGAAGAGGAGATTTGGAGGAGAGGATGGGGATGGACCCTCCCAAAAATGTGCCCACTGATTTAGCCAACCACCAGCAGTATAACATGTACCTAACACATTAACATAACTTCTCTTGAATTATAGAAAGCAGCCATCGCCTCCGTGCCTTCTGATCATTTTAATTAGGTTTTAATTGCTCAAATCAAAAACAGCAGGAGCAACCCCAGACCCAGATAGTGCAGGTGAGAGAAGCAGCACTTCCTTACTGTCAACATGTCTCTTCATCAAAACCCACAGCACGTCTCTGATGAGCCAGCTCCATTATCTCACCATTACATGTACGATTCCCATTCAGATAGATTTGATCAGAGGCAATGTAACACAAATAGGACTGAAACTCATGCAGTGACTGATGTAATTTTCTGACAGTAAGAGCTGGTTATATACAGTATTACATCACTGTAGAACAGGTATGTAATAATCTAGTCTTAGCAACAACTTCAATAAATGTTTTAATAATGCCATGAGATAGTCATTCTACATTCAACCTTCTTGATTTCAAGGATACATTTCCCCCCTGTCAACACTCAATAACCGATCCCAAGTTGCATTGTAAAATCACTGAGGAAGCCAAGCCAGTAAAAAAAGCCATATTACAACCTATGTTGTGATATTTGAGTTGTTTGCTCTATAACCCATTTGTTCATACTCCACTGTGATATACAATAAGGCCGTGACAACAAAAAGACAACAGTCATGCCGCGGCAGAATAAATTCAACTACACATGCGTTTGTCTAATCACAAAACCGAAGAGCAACATCTGTCGGGTGAAGTCCACAAAGCAAATATGTGACAAACAGTTAAATCACCTGCAGCATGATCAAGCAAGTTAATGTTTTCGACGGTTTACTAAACAACAACAACTGATTTAGAACCACAGAGTTACCGCAAGTCACAGGAGCACTGTCTCCGCTGTTCCAGCACCATTTCAACTTAAACATCTTCAAATCAACAAGGCTATATATATGCTTAGTTTAATACACTGAAAAAAGAAATGAAAGATCAAAAACAATTTAGTCCCATCAATATTGCTAAATATCATGTGGCTGTCCATGGTACTAATTTCTGTATGTGTGTGTGTGTGCATAAAACGTCTTTTTTTTACTCACCCTACTTGTAGACTAGTTGAAAGCGAATGTCATCCTTATGTCTTTCATGTTGGCAAAACGGTCTATGGCTCTGTCATACTGTCACACTTTTATTTTTTTGTTGTTGTCATAGGCTACCTAGCTTAAATGCTTGCTAGACTAACTTCCTCGCATGGGCAACAATGAACCACAGAACCAGCTGAGTTAGCTAGCTAGTTCAACGCTGATTAGCTAATTATCTTATAAAAACATTTATCAAGGGAGGCCAAATGCTTGCTGGCATCAATCAATCAAATGCTACGGCGGCAACATGTCATACTATTTTGGTCCAGACAACATCAGATACATGAGCGACGCATACTGAGACAGAAGGGCGCTGTTTCCCTCACTCAAATTATTTCTCCTTTGAGATTCAGCCACTTGCGAATTTACAGAAAATTAGGAAAACACAGAGAGAGAGAGACAAATGAGAAAGGATTTTATCGTTTAAAAACATGTATTGGTCAAATATTTGGGGAAGCCTGACTTCCCTTTGCATCCATGAATGTGCCTACACGCCACTGAACTACAATCCAGAGGATCTGGATCTTCTTTTCCAAAGCTCAGACTGAGTGGTGTGTCCTTAGGGACATCTGATGTTTCGCCTTAGCTACAGGACAGCCAGTGTCTCCGCTTCTCACCACCATCCTGCTTTAATTACTGCTAACGCACGCTCTCCATAGCAATAAGCCAGTGTGTTTATGATGCAGCCTCTGTCTCCTTCAATGCCGATAAGACCTTAATCAGGTTAATGTGATTCAGCAGATTCTGTTAACTAAGCAAACATAATAACCTGATCCCAGGATGCTGAATTAGGTCAGATCAATTTCTCACAACCGCAGCATGGTAATATAATAATCACCACATCTCAGACCATGTCAGCACAGCAGCATATTAAATAGCATACAGACTACTCATTAACAAGAGTTCTTATCTCAGCAGATATAGCTTGTTTAGGTTATTCCACCTTGTAGATATATGACTAAGGGGAAAGTTGCACAGTGCTTGATAAAAATGGTGCTCTCCATGTGTCCCCTTATCTGGTTTTCCAGTGGATTGCTTGCAGCCGTTGGCGGCTATTTCAGAGCTGCATTCCTCCAGAAATAGACGAGCTCTCAGACTAAACTTAATCCTAGCAGCGAGTCTACAGGCTGTGCTTGAGTTATTGTGTTGGCTCCCACAACTCCAGATAATCTGTGCTTGTTCATGTTTCCAGCTGTGCCTTTTGGGGAGTACAATATAATAAATATATTTTAGGATTTATGATCATACAGAAATAGCACAGGATATGTGGGTGGCATGTCACTCTATATGTACATACTTTTCATGTATCATTTTCATGCATTTTCCTAGGTTTTGACAAAAAGTGCAGAGTAAAAATAGTAATTCCAGACTGTGTCATTGAATATGTTCAGAGGTGACAAAAATGCACAGGGCAATTGCATTTGTCATTAAATACACTATATATTCCATTCAGATAATAGAATGAAAGGGATTGTTTAAATATGAAGAGTCTGAATGAGCAGGACCCATGAGGCTGACTAATTGAACAGATGAATGCGGAGAAAGCAGAGATGCCACGATAAATACTCTATCTCCTCTTCCCTACTCACTCTCACCCAGCTGCAGCCCCCTAGAATAGCTTATCAGATATTAAGGCTCACTTAAAGCCGTTGTGTTAACAGTCATAATGACTGAATTAGCCTCTAGGGAGAGGACACTTCTCGGATACTGAATCAACAAGTCTCTCAAGGTACAGCAGATAAATGTTTTAGCTACTTGGCGATGGCAAAGAATCTTAACACAATTCCAATTATTAAAAAACATAATTATAAATCATGAACAGGAATTAGTCTGGGACCTGATTTTGCGAGATCCATTAATTTTACCTGTAAATGCCTCCTAACTGTTGTCAAAAAGTACACAGCTCATTTTATCTTGTTTCATCTTGTCTGTCCTAATTGGAGCACACCTGAGGATGCCTGCCTGGGTCTGGGATTACCCAGAACACACTGAGGAAAACAGGATGCATCTCCTTCACTATCATTAATCTGCTTCTCCCTCGACGACTTCCCAACAAAACAAAAAAACAATAACGAAGGGCCCTTCATATTAATTGGCCAAGCTTTTATATTCAGATATAGTACTGTATTACCTCCCTGGGATGCTAATGTTGCACCATTATTTAACACATGTTATCAATGTGTCAGTCAACAACATCAGATTATACATTATTTTATACATCAGTGTGGACAGGACAGAACACCAGTCCATACACTTTATGTGCACAGATCCCTGTGTTGCCCTGTTTTTCCACTGTTACCTAGGGTGTGTTCGTAAATTCACTCTGGAGTGCCAGAGTGAGCTCTCGGCGTTCGTAAATTCAGACCATTGTCAGTTCTTAAATTCAAAGCGTTTTTGTCTCTCGGAGAGACTGGACGATCTGGCCGAGGAGTAGGGTTAATCGAGCATTCTGACCTCACAGCGGCCGTGAAGCACCCAAGCTATCTGGCTAACGCTTGCTAGCTACTGAGAGATGGTTAGGCTGTTTTCATGTTATCCAGAGTGTTGGTGACTGTAACTGTGCTGCTGGCAACAATTTAATTACGCTTCTTTGCATACGTTTACTGACACTAGCCATATTCAAGGGGTTTTGAGCGTTTGTAAATTCATCAGTTATTCTGTGCTCTGGCACACAAACAGAGTGCTCTGAAATCAGAGTAGATAGCCAGAGGGATTTTATGAACGCACCCATAATCAGCTGAATGCTACCTCTCTGGTTGGGGGGTGGAAGATAACTGACTGGGGCTCACTAGATTGATCTCTCAGTATGCAGCAGAGAGGTGTCTGCTCGAGTGTCTTGCTTTCCTCGTCTTCTTCTTATTGCACTAATACCCTTTGATTTGGTACAAGGACACGACAGCTTGGTTTCAGGGGAAGTCTTCACACACAGGAAGGAAGCAGCTGGCCTCCTGTCATAGGGCCGCTCAATGTGCCTCTCTCTAAGGAGGCTCAGTGGAGGTCAGTGCTACCGTTGGCGGCACACAATAGAGACAATGTCCTTTTCAACTGCACAGCCTTTCTTTGCTGAAATGTTTTTAACATTTTAAAGGGGTAATCAGCAGTTGCTACATCAATTTTTTGACTCATAAATGAATGATATGTACCCATTGATTCTTGAAGAATATAACTTGAAAATGCCTCATGAGTTAGGTTAACTGTCGTATCCCATCAGAACCAAAAATACAGTGCCTTGCGAAAGTATTCGGCCCCCTTGAACTTTGCGACCTTTTGCCACATTTTAGGGCTTCAAACATAAAGATATAAAACTGTATTTTTTTGTGAAGAATCAACAACAAGTGGGACACAATCATGAAGTGGAACGACATTTATTGGATATTTCAAACTTTTTTAACAAATCAAAAACTGTAATTGGGCGTGCAAAATTATTCAGCCCCTTTACTTTCAGTGCAGCAAACTCTTTCCAGAAGTTCAGTGAGGATCTCTGAATGATCCAATGTTGACCTAAATGACTAATGATGATAAATACAATCCACCTGTGTGTAATCAAGTCTCCGTATAAATGCACCTGCACTGTGATAGTCTCAGAGGTCCGTTAAAAGCGCAGAGAGCATCATGAAGAACAAGGAACACACCAGGCAGGTCCGAGATACTGTTGTGAAGAAGTTTAAAGCCGGATTTGGATACAAAAGATTTCCCAAGCTTTAAACATCCCAAGGAGCACTGTGCAAGCGATAATATTGAAATGGAAGGAGTATCAGACCACTGCAAATCTACCAAGACCTGGCCGTCCCTCTAAACTTTCAGCTCATAAAAGGAGAAGACTGATCAGAGATGCAGCCAAGAGGCCCATGATCACTCTGGATGAACTGCAGAGATCTACAGCTGAGGTGGGAGACTCTGTCCATAGGACAACAATCAGTCGTATATTGCACAAATCTGGCCTTTATGGAAGAGTGGCAAGAAGAAAGCCATTTCTTAAAGATATCCATAAAAAGTGTTGTTTAAAGTTTGCCACAAGCCACCTGGGAGACACACCAAACATGTGGAAGAAGGTGCTCTGGTCAGATGAAACCAAAATTGAACTTTTTGGCAACAATGCAAGATGTTATGTTTGGCGTAAAAGCAACACAGCTCATCACCTTGAACACACCATCCCCACTGTCAAACATGGTGGTGGCAGCATCATGGTTTGGGCCTGCTTTTCTTCAGCAGGGACAGGGAAGATGGTTAAAATTGATGGGAAGATGGATGGAGCCAAATACAGGACCATTCTGGAAGAAAACCTGATGGAGTCTGCAAAAGACCTCAGACTGGGACGGAGATTTGTCTTCCAACAAGACAATGATCCAAAACATAAAGCAAAATCTACAATGGAATGGTTCAAAAATAAACATATCCAGGTGTTAGAATGGCCAAGTCAAAGTCCAGACCTGAATCCAATCGAGAATCTGTGGAAAGAACTGAAAACTGCTGTTCACAAATGCTCTCCATCCAACCTCACTGAGCTCGAGCTGTTTTGCAAGGAGGAATGGGAAAAAATGTCAGTCTCTCGATGTGCAAAACTGATAGAGACATACCCCAAGCGACTTACAGCTGTAATCGCAGCAAAAGGTGGCGCTACAAAGTATTAACTTAAGGGGGCTGAATAATTTTGCACGCCCAATTTTTCAGTTTTTGATTTGTTAAAAAAGTTTGAAATATCCAATAAATGTCGTTCCACTTCATGATTGTGTCCCACTTGTTGTTGATTCTTCACAAAGAAATACAGTTTTATATCTTTATGTTTGAAGCCTGAAATGTGGCAAAAGGTCGCAAAGTTCAAGGGGGCCGAATACTTACTGTTTTACTCAAATGTAATGTAAAGAAAACACTTTATAGCCTCAAAACATGGTTAGAACTATAATTTTGATATCCTGGATGGTCAGTCATTACATCCATACCTCTGTCTATGAATTTGAGAGGGATTACATGTCTCCAGCCCCATCCCTCAGCTTTTTACCAAAACAGTGGCTGGGTTTTCACTTTGCTTTTGTTTAAACTGCTAAATTTAATCTCTAGCATTCAGTGTTCCCTTCACAAGAATAAAAGATAGAGACATTCAAAGTGCGTTGATGTTGTTGTTGAGGGTTGTATTTCAGTGAAAAAATCAAGGTTGACTGAGAGCACTACAGTATTACTGTGAGAGGAGTCTGGCAGCATGCTGGCACCGGTCAATCATAGGGGCCTCAGCATGTTATTGACCATGAAGTTGGGCCCTTCAGAGTCACCCCTCCCTCTGCTCTCCTATCTA
Organism: Oncorhynchus mykiss; assembly: GCF_013265735.2. NCBI lineage: Eukaryota > Metazoa > Chordata > Actinopteri > Salmoniformes > Salmonidae > Oncorhynchus > Oncorhynchus mykiss. The sequence goes on along the minus strand of NC_048589.1, from coordinate 17,466,427 downwards.
TTATCGCCTCCCTACCATGGCCAGATGTTAATTACAAGGCTGTGTCATCACCCTTTGGATTTAAGGAAGCTAATATCAGCTCTCCCTCTGAGGCGCTTTGAACCACCAGTAATTAGATATACAAATGCAATTTGTGCTCTGACTTTTTCCTGCATTCAGCGAGCGAAGGATAATAAAATGATTAAAAGTACCATTCCAGACAGTATTATGGTTTTGCTTGGATCCCACTCAATGGTGTCTGGCTTGATCAACATGTCTGGACATTCTTTTCCCTTTGTTCATGTGGCTCTAATCAAGCGTGATTTTATTAACGTCCCTAACCATTATTTAAATGACTGATGTCAAAGCAAATGATTGCCATAAAGATGGGATTCTCAATGGAACATATTTTGTGGAGGATCGATTTGACACACCAACATTGTTCTAACAAGTCAGATCGATACAGTCTGCATTTGTGTAGGACAAAAACACCTGAATTTGTTACGATAATAACATCATTAACAACAGAGACACCAGGCTCTGTGCACCAGGAGCCACCTGTGCCACATCATTGATCTATCATGTCTGGCTCTGATTGAAATTCACTGCCTGTCTTTGGATGCGCTCTGAGAAGGAGACAGAGGCCCGCGGAGCCTCCTCTCCATCTCTCCCCCTTACAGGCCCTATTTGTGGCCTTCTATCCTCGCTTGCCTGTGACAGCTCAATAAATTGGACAATTGGATAACAAATGTATTTCTGTGATGTCCACATCGTTGGGATACGGGCCATGCTAGGCCGCACCTGGAGTAATGGCCTGCCAGGTAATCCCATTCACACAGGAAGCTGCTGCGAAAGCGGCCCACAGTCTCTGGCTGGGACAGAAAAAGAAGAGAAAGCATTACCCACCATCTGGGACATTAAAACACCACCACGTGTAGCTTACATGTCACTGTGACTAATACCAGTAGACACAGTAACATCCCCAGATATTGTGTGCTGTGTATATATCCCTGTCGGTTGAGGAGGTAGATGTTAAGCATGCTAAAAGGTTGAAAGCAAATCACAGAGGATATCACTCAAGGTGGTTCATTTTTGATAAATCAATTGACATAAAAATGGATGGAATGTTACTTTGAATTGTCAAATGTAATAGCAACAGTTCTCAATTAAAATTCATAACAATTATTTGTTTTTTAAATATTAAATATTGAGTTTCTAAATGCTTTTAATTATTTCAGATTGGAGGAAAGTGTCCAAGTTAGTAAATGACTGGAATTCAGGATGGTTCAACACATCTCCCTCCCAGCCTGTCAGATGGAAGCAGTGTAATTGTATTGGCTGAAAAGGAATAACACATTTCTAAAACTAAGGTTCTTCAGGTCTTTTCAATAACATGACTGAATAGAAATGTCAAGGGGCACAACAAGCATTGTATAGTATGCTGGCAAAGTCATTTCTTCAAGGCAAATTATTTAAGTGCAGTGCAATCAAACTCTGTTGATGATGGAAAGGTTGCTCAGTCCGCAACATCACAAAGCTTTGTTAATGTCTGGAATACAGCTCTTTGAGCACTCTCTCTAGACTATTTAGTATTTTATTAGGATTTCCATTAGCTGTTGCCAAGGCAGCAGCTACTCTTCCTAGGGTTATCCTGGGGTCCAAACAAGAAGGATGCAGAGTAGAGGAACATACTTTCTTTTCAGATTAGCTCGTGCCCTTAGGCCCAAGGTTATCCATTTCCGCATCACAGGACAAACTAATTGAAAAACTTAGCATTTGACACTGTGCCTTTGAAAGAATCACATTGTATTTTTATAGGTAATATTCACTCTCCGCACATGACCGGCCTCTCAAATGTTTTACTTTCTGTCTTCAAACTAAATCCTTCACCTGCCTGAGGTTCAGATCTTTTTTTAGTCTCAAGTTGAATGCAGAGGAACAGGAAGAGTGTAATGTGTTATGCTGTTTTATTACCGCAGGATGACACTGCAATGTTTTCAGGACAATTAAGACCTCTTAGATGTAAATTCACGTTTTGGGGACCTGCGTGGTTCTGGTACCGGTTCCGGCCGACATTTTCGCTTATAAATCGATCTATGGACACCATAAATCGTAGTGCCTTGCACTGAGCTGTAGCCTTGATTCTCACGGACACAGGACTACTGAACATTTTTATAGCTAAACCAAGATAGACCACAGCCCGTCGTTTCAAATGGGAACAACAGTGATAGTGGGCAGAACTAGCAAGGAGCTGGGCAGAGCCAAGCACAAGCTTGCTATATCCTATTGGTTCATTTTAGCATACATTTGCATATTTCCGGTAGGGAACGTGTACTCTGTGAAGTGCACATGTGCAATGACTCAATTCGCCTTTGCACTACTTCTAAACCAGGTGTGCTCAAGCTTCTTTGACGTGAGATCTACTTTGCCAGCCTGATGAGATCTACCAGTCTCTAAATCTAAACCAACCAACAAAATATAAGAAACGCAACACACCACTGAGTATGGACTTGCTGCTGTGATACCTATTTGATATCCAAATATAATGTGGACCAATAACATGTTTTCCACAAATAAGTGCAACTAATTTAATTTCCTACCTTAGTGTGACCTTTGGCATGGGGTGGAGGCAATTAGTTTTTCATAGTCAGGGCTGGAGCAGCTTGTTGCAAGTCTCATGCAGGCAACAAGGTGGTCATCAGTCATAGCAGATCTGTGCTTGGACTTTATTATCCTCATGTGAGAAAATGCAGACTCAGAGAGGTAGGTTGATCCACAAAGGGCTGATAAGTTGAGAGCACATCTTCTAGCAGTAGCTCCCAGAACTCTTCCTTCATCTCAGTGGCTGCCCTGGATTTCAGCTGAATGTCAATTTGAAGGGTGAGAATTTCAGTTTCTGCTATAGTTGCGTTCAACTGAAAAAGTGATCCCATTTTGGAGGCAATGACTTCCACATTTATGTCTGTGCCAAATGGAAAGAACATATAAGTGGCAATAGGCTCAAACGATGCAAAGGCATGGTTGCCTTTTCCTTGCAGCTCTACATTCAATTCATTAAGCATGCAAGTTAGGTCAGTGAGAAAAACTAAATCCAGGAGCCACTGTGTGTCCTCTAGCTGTGCATATTCTGCACAACTCACTGAATCTCCCTAAAAATGTACCTCGGCTCAGCCACCGCACATCTGTGTGCAGCAGCAGGTCTGTGTGCTCCGCTTCAGTCTCTTCTAAGTGAGCGCGAAATAGCCTCCACTGTAGGCTTCTTTGCTCGAATAGAACACACAATCTTCATTGCAACATCCATCACCCCTTTCATGTTTAACATCTTCCCGCACAAAGCTTGCTGATGAATTACGCAGTGATAACTAAGAAAGTCAGGGAAAGAATCATCCCGTTTGCACAATGCAACGAACCCACTAATGCGGCCTACCATAGCAGATGCCTGATAGTGTAATTTCATTATTCCAATATGTTTTTATTAATTGAATTCACTAGTCTATTTTATGAGAATTTGTAAGATTCTTATTTGCACAAAATAGACAGAGACCAGTCTTATCAAAAATAGATAATAGGCATTTATTCTCGGAGCGCGCTGCCATGTAACCACGAGCAACAGTTTATATACAAAATATGACGTCATAGGTTATAAAATATTATTTCTCCCAACAGTTCAAAAGTTCATTCGGGATAAACCTTCTGAAGTTTTTATCCATCACCATTCAGCAGACAGTTCCAGCTAATGGAAAACCTAAGAAAACACACACTGCCTTATCTAAACATCCCAGAGCTAAGTTGAGTCAGTTCAACCATAGGTTAAACAGGTGATGCACCTGGTAATTAAAACTTAGCTCCACTGGCAGAGAACCTGGAAAACTTGACAAACAATGTTAGCCTACAGACAACATTTGAAAGCAAGGTAAAAACTAAATGGCATTGTATATTATGTTGTGCTTACCTGTCTAGTAACACTGTAATTACTCTTGTAACAACATAGTAATTTAATGATTGCTTTGTTCTGGCATAGCAATGGAGTTCAGCATGTTGTTCGGCATATTATTAGATGAAAAACTAAAATTCTCGGGTACAACGGGATTTGAACCAACATTTCTCTGCTTTTTGGACAGCTTGGAATCATACCGTTCTTTTAAAATAGACATATTTTATTGAATCACTGAAGATTTCTAGTTGTTACAAAGACTCAAAGCTTGCTTGACAAATGGCTCTGACATTTCTTACCCTCTCTTTTCAATCATCAACAGAATATTACTTTATGAGTATACTATTACTAAGCTACTATATGAAAACTGTTTTTTTATGTTCATTGTATGGATGTTTTTGAGTTACACTTCCACATCAGTCCATTCCACGTCAGTCCATTTCCATTTGATCTCACCTGAGATCTGCACCTGCCAATCTTATACTAATTGGTTTCAAACCAGGGGTTGGAAACGGTTCAGGGAACAGAACTGAAAACCAGAAAATAACAAAAATGTTCAAGGAACAGCATCAGAACCGGGAACGAAAGTGATCTATACTGTTCAAGAACATAACCATTATTTTAAAAGCATGGGAACCGGTAAACAATGTTATTTTACATTCTGGGCATTTTTTCCCATCCCACAAAAAAAATGCAACAAAGCGCCTATGCAAAGCCCTCACTCTGTCACTCAGAAACTTATTACAGTGGCTTCCTACCAGCTGAAAATCTTTGCCAGTGTGTGTGGTCACAAGCATTACAAGGATGATGCAGAAATCAGGGAGAGAGATTTTGATTTACAGAAGAATGGATTAACTCTTTCAATGTTAGTTAAGGATACTATAGTCATTATGTTTCACATTGGATTTATTAACTACGAAAAGGTAATTATTTTAAAGCTGGTGCCGCTCTGCACACACAAGCTTCTCAAGCTTACTCTCAGAAGTTCAAAGACATTCAAAGCTCCTTCATAGAAGCAGCTCCTCCGTTGGTATAATTCTGTGGGCCTAATTCAGATACTGTAGCTAACTCATGTCATAACAAGATACCCAGCGCTTCAAGCCAAGCCTCCACCTGCTCTCACTCTCTCCCGCAAAATTTCAGTCGCATCTCACGCCCTACACTTGTCTGTCAAATGCATGTAAACAACTATTGCTTGCCTGTTCCATATAGAAAGCTCCTCAATCCACAATGATTGGTGAAGTGATTTATTGTTGAGCTAAATGTTAAAAAAAAAATCTTTCAAAGGTTTAAAGGGAAACGAAAGGAAAAATATAAAGCAGTATTGTAGTACTCCAGACCGGGACCACATATTGAGGGTCTTGGTCTTGTCTTGGTGCCAGATACATTTTTACTCCTAATTTCTTTGTCCCAATTTCCTTGACTCGCTGGTAGGGAAGAGTAGGGGAAATGTTGGAAAGTTGCACGCTCGCTATTAGTAAAGGTGAAACGGGGAAATTGTAACAGTCTTCATATCTATGTCATGTATTGTCATGTTGTGTCTTGTTTCTGTCCTTTCTCTTCACCCTGTCTCCCTCTGCTGGTCGTTTTAGGTTACCTTTTCTCCCCCTCTTTCCCCCAGCTGTTCCTTGTCTCCTCCTAACTACCTCGTCACCCCTTTTCCCACCTGTTCCCTTTTTCCCTCTGATTAGTCCTCTATATCTCTCTCTGTTTTTGTTTCTGTCTTTGTCGGATTCTTGTTTGTGTTATTCATGCCTGAACCAGACTATCGTCATGTTTGCTGCAACCTTGTCCTGTCCTGTCGGAATCTGCCGGTCCATCTGAGCCTACCTATGTTTTGTCATTAAAGAAGCTCTGTTTACGTTAATTCGCTTTTGGGTCCTCATTCACGCACCGTAACAGAAGAATCCGACCAAGAATGGACCCAGCGACTTCGGATCCTCTCCACTCAGCCGTCGAGATCCAGGGAGCGATGCTAGGCAGACACGAGCAGGAATTGTCTGCTGCTCGACATGCCGTTGAGACCCTGGCCACCCAAGTCTCCAACCTCACAGAACAGGTTCACCATCTCCGCCTCGATCCACCGGCCACTTCCAGGGCTTTCGAATCTCCGGAGCCCAGAATCAATAACCCGCCGTGTTACTCTGGGGAGCCCATTGAATGCCGCTCGTTCCTCACCCAGTGTGATATTGTGTTTTCTCTCCAGCCCAACACTTACTCCAGGAGCACTGCTCGTGTCGCCTACGTCATATCTCTCCTTACTGGACGGGCTCGTGAGTGGGGCACGGCAATCTGGGAGGCAAGGGCTGAGTGTACTAACCAGTATCAGGACTTTAAGGAGGAGATTATACGGGTTTTTGATCGATCTGTTTTTGGGGAGGAGGCTTCCAGGGCCCTGTCTTCCCTATGTCAAGGTAATCGATCCATAACAGACTACTCTATTGAGTTTCGCACTCTTGCTGCCTCCAGTGGCTGGAACGAGCCGGCTTTGCTCGCTCGTTTTCGGGAGGGTCTCCGCGCAGAGGTAAAGGATGAGATTCTCTCCCGGGAGGTTCCTTCCAGCGTGGATTCCTTGATTGAACTCGCTATTCGCATTGAGCGACGGGTTGATCTTCGTCACCGAGCTCGTGGAAAGGAGCTCGCGTTCTCCGTTGCCCCCCTCTCCGCATCACTACCATCTTCCTCTACCGGCTCGGGTGCTGAGCCTATGCAGCTGGGAGGTATCCGCATCTCGACTAAGGAGAGGGAACGGAGAATCACCAACCGCCTCTGTCTCTATTGCGGTTCTGCTGGTCATTTTGTCACTTCATGTCCAGTAAAAGCCAGAGCTCATCAGTAAGCGGAGGGCTACTGGTGAGCGCTACTACTCCTGTCTCTCCTTCAAGATCCTGCACTACCTTGTCGGTCCATCTACGCTGGACCGGTTCGTCAGCTTCCTGCAGTGCCTTAATAGACTCTGGGGCGGAGGGCTGTTTTATGGACGAGAACTGGGCTCGGGAACATGACATTCCTCTCAGACAGTTAAGGGAGTCCACGGCCTTGTTCGCCCTGGATGGTAGTCCTCTCCCCAGGATTCAGCGTGAGACGCTACCTTTAACCCTCACTGTTTCTGGTAATCATAGCGAAACCATTTCTTTTTAAATTTTTCGTTCACCTTTTACACCTGTTGTTTTGGGCCATCCCTGGCTAGTTTGTCATAATCCTTCCATTAATTGGTCTAGTAATTCTATCCTCTCCTGGAACGTCTCTTGTCATGTGAAATGTTTAATGTCTGCTATCCCTCCTGTTTCCTCTGTCTCTTCTTCACAGGAGGAGCCTGGTGATTTGACAGGGGTGCCGGAGGAATATCACGATCTGCGCACGGTGTTCAGTCGGTCCAGGGCCACCTCTCTTCCTCCACACCGGTCGTATGATTGTAGTATTGATCTCCTTCCGGGAACCACTCCCCCCCGGGGTAGACTATACTCTCTGTCGGCTCCCGAACGTAAGGCTCTCGAAGATTATTTGTCTGTAGCTCTTGCCGCCGGTACCATAGTCCCCTCCTCCTCTCCCGCCGGAGCGGGGTTTTTTTTTGTTAAGAAGAAGGACGGGTCCCTGCGCCCCTGCATAGATTATCGAGGGCTGAATGACATAACAGTGAAGAATCGTTATCCGCTTCCTCTTATGTCTTCAGCCTTCGAGATCCTGCAGGGAGCCAGGTTTTTCACTAAGTTGGACCTTCGTAACGCTTACCATCTCGTGCGCATCAGGGAGGGGGACGAGTGGAAGACGGCGTTTAACACTCCGTTAGGGCACTTTGAATACCGGGTTCTTCCTTTCGGCCTCGCTAACGCTCCAGCTGTCTTTCAGGCATTAGTCAATGATGTCCTGAGAGACATGCTGAACATCTTTGTTTTCGTTTACCTTGACGATATCCTGATTTTTTCACCGTCACTCCAGATTCATGTTCAGCACGTTCGACGTGTCCTCCAGCGCCTTTTAGAGAATTGTCTTTTTGTGAAGGCTGAGAAGTGCTCTTTTCATGCCTCCTCCGTCACATTTCTCGGTTCTGTTATTTCCGCTGAAGGCATTAAGATGGATCCCGCTAAGGTCCAAGCTGTCATTGATTGGCCCGTCCCTAAGTCACGCGTCGAGTTGCAGCGCTTTCTCGGCTTCGCGAACTTCTATCGTCGTTTCATCCGTAATTTCGGTCAGGTGGCAGCTCCTCTCACAGCCCTTACTTCTGTCAAGACGTGCTTTAAGTGGTCCGTTTCCGCCCAGGGAGCTTTTGATCTCCTCAAGAATCGTTTTACATCCGTTCTGCCAAACGACTTAATGTGCGTCAGGCGCGCTGGGCGCTGTTTTTCGCTCGTTTCGAGTTCGTGATTTCTTATCGTCCGGGCTCTAAGAACACCAAGCCTGATGCTTTATCTCGTCTCTTCAGTTCTTCAGTAGCCTCCACTGACCCCGAGGGGATTCTCCCTGAGGGGCGTGTTGTCGGGTTGACTGTCTGGGGAATTGAGAGGCAGGTAAAGCAAGCACTCACTCAAACTCCGTCGCCGCGCGCTTGTCCTAGGAACCTTCTTTTCGTTCCCGTTCCTACTCGTCTGGCCGTTCTTCAGTGGGCTCACTCTGCCAAGTTAGCCGGCCACCCTGGCGTTCGGGGTACGCTTGCTTCCATTCGCCAGCGTTTTTGGTGGCCCACCCGGGAGCATGACACGCGTCACTTCGTGGCTGCTTGTTCGGTCTGCGCGCAGACTAAGTCCGGTAACTCCCCTCCTGCCGGCCGTCTCAGGCCGCTTCCCATTCCCTCTCGACCGTGGTCTCACATCGCCTTAGATTTTGTCACCGGACTGCCTTCGTCAGCGGGGAAGACTGTTATTCTTACGGTTGTCGACAGGTTCTCTAAGGCGGCTCATTTTATTCCCCTTGCTAAGCTTCCTTCTGCTAAAGAGACGGCACAAATCATCATCAAGAATGTTTTCAGAATTCATGGCCTTCCGTCAGACGTCGTTTCGGACAGAGGTCCGCAATTCACGTCTCAATTTTGGAGGGAGTTTTGCCGTTTGATTGGGGCTTCCGTCAGTCTCTCTTCCGGCTTTCACCCCCAGTCTAACGGTCAAGCAGAACGGGCCAATCAGACTATTGGTCGCATCTTACGCAGTCTTTCTTTTCGCAACCCTGCGTCTTGGTCAGAACAGCTCCCCTGGGCAGAATACGCCCACAACTCGCTTCCTTCGTCTGCGACCGGGCTATCTCCTTTTCAGAGCAGCCTCGGGTACCAGCCTCCGCTGTTCTCATCTCAGTTCGCCGAGTCCAGCGTCCCCTCCGCTCAGGCTTTTGTCCAACGTTGCGAGCGCACCTGGAAGAGGGTCAGGTCTGCACTTTGCCGTTATAGGGCGCAGACTGTGAGAGCTGCTAATAAGCGTAGAACTAAGAGTCCTAGATATTGTCGCGGTCAGAGAGTTTGGCTCTCCACTCAGAACCTTCCCCTTAAGACCGCTTCTCGCAAGTTGACCCCGCGGTTCATTGGTCCGTTCCGTATTTCTCAGATCATTAATCCTGTCGCAGTGCGACTTCTTCTTCCGCGATATCTTCGTCGCGTCCACCCGGTCTTCCATGTCTCCTGTGTCAAGCCCGTTCTTCGCGCCCCCGCTCGTCTCCCCCCCCCCCCCCATCCTTGTCGAGGGCGCACCCATCTACAGGGTCCGTAGGATTTTGGACATGCGTCCTCGGGGCCGTGGTCATCAGTACCTAGTAGATTGGGAGGGGTACGGTCCTGAGGAGAGGAGTTGGGTTCCCTCTCGGGACGTGCTGGACCGTGCGCTGATCGATGATTTCCTCCGTTGCCGCCAGGTTTCCTCCTCGAGTGCGCCAGGAGGCGCTCGGTGAGTGGGGGGGTACTGTCATGTATTGTCATGTTGTGTCTTGTTTCTGTCCTTTCTCTTCACCCTGTCTCCCTCTGCTGGTCGTTTTAGGTTACCTTTTCTCCCCCTCTTTCCCCCAGCTGTTCCTTGTCTCCTCCTAACTACCTCGTCACCCCTTTTCCCACCTGTTCCCTTTTTCCCTCTGATTAGTCCTCTATATCTCTCTCTGTTTTTGTTTCTGTCTTTGTCGGATTCTTGTTTGTGTTATTCATGCCTGAACCAGACTATCGTCATGTTTGCTGCAACCTTGTCCTGTCCTGTCGGAATCTGCCGGTCCATCTGAGCCTACCTATGTTTTGTCATTAAAGAAGCTCTGTTTACGTTAATTCGCTTTTGGGTCCTCATTCACGCACCGTAACAATCTATCTATATCTATCTATTTATATCTATCTATCTATATCTATCTATAGACATGTTTGCACAGTGGCGAACCTATTGGACCTAGGCCTCCAGTGTGTGACAGGCTCATGATGCTGAAAGGACAGCAACCACAATACCAGCGCGCTCATGTAGGAGAGTGCACTTTTTGTAAAACACAAAGGGCCAGTGGTGTAGTGGAGGCTATACGCAGGCAAGCCTTATACCCACTTTTATTTTCAGTGGGCATTGCCTATAATCCCATATGTTGCGTATCAAAGTAGTATGGTGGAGGTATACGATTTATTAATGATGTAGTACAATAGAGTAATCATGCACAAAGTATCCTACACAATCGCAAAGCACATAAAATATATTAACATGTGTGCAGCACACATACCTGTAGCCTAGTTTCAGCGGAATATAATCTGCAGACAGCAAGAGCGCTGTCATGTCTTTGGCTATGCCGGATTAAGTGATATGACATGCTATTCTATAAAATAATTTCTCCGTAATTAATATCACCTGATTGAGCTAATCATGTAAATGTAATTAATTAGAGAGTCGGGCACCACGAAAAAAAACATTTATACAGCTGTTATCTTCCGAATAAACTCTTAAAGACCTAGTAATATTTTACATCAATAGCAGTCAATATTAATCCTCATCCTAATTCAGTCTCATCTGAAAATTGTAAAGTCTTGGTTATCTGCACGAACCCTGACTAACAATGTGAATCAGCAATACAAAATTGGGTTTAATTATTTATTTACTAAATACCTAACTAATCACACAGAATTACACATACACATAATTAAATCATAACTTGATTACAAATTACGTCATAATGGAAAACGACCCTAGCGGGCGGAACAGATATGACAGCTTGTTACACAAAGGAAAAGGGCTGGATTTGAGTGAAAGAGCGGGAAGACTGAGGGACACAGGGAGAAGCTGTGCTATCGTAAATACAGTATCTGATGCATTCTAAATTACTGCTCATTTGGAAAAGGAAAATGCAATAAATATTTACTCTGAGCTGCGCTTCGGTATGTTGGTGGTAGATGGAAGGCCGTGTTGCCAAAACGAGTCCTTCGAAGAATGTCTCTGGTTGTCAATTGCATACGTTGTAGTAACGTCGTTGGGTGATAGACGGGATAGTCTGTCTGCTCCTTCCTAACCCTCATTGCATCTGCTGTTGCTAACTCAATGGCTAGGAGGTATCACACCTGTAGGGAATAAGAGTTCAAAGTTCATACCATTCGCAACCAAAGCTCACGCTGATGTTGGCTTCGTTCTGTATTTATTATCTGAACCATTCTGACATAGGACTGTCGTCCTACATCCTCGGAACAGGAGGTTCTATTGTCATCAAGGGATTATATAGGAAGGGAGAGGAGGGCGTGTTTGAAAGGTTTTATAGCCCATGTCCCTTCACAGGGGCGGGCCACTGATTGAGCAGAGCCCTGTCTTATGAAAACCCAAATCTCACATTTTAGAAGCTAAAATTACATTTCATCCCATCACGAATAATTTCATATTCAACCATTTAAATTGAACAACAATTCCATGTGAATCCGATAACTCTGATGTGTAGACTTTCCACTGTAGAGTTTGTCATCTTATCATTGATGAGAATGTCTCACATGACAACCGAACTGACAACACATTCATTAAGTACCACCGCATATGTTCCATTGGTCGGATTAGCAGGATATAGTTAATTTCCCCCCACTTTCTGATGTTCCCAGAATCTCTATGTTAACCAAAGGTTTTGCAAATGTAACCTCAGTAGGGTAGAGAAAGGAAAAAGGGGGGAAGAGGTATTTATGACTGTCATAAACCTATCCCCCAGGCCAACGTCATGACAGCGCTCAGCTCTCAACTGGTTGTCACAAGAAGCAGCTCAGACGGATGACGTAGGTAGCCGGTAAGTAGGAAAGACGTTTCAATAGATGATATCTACCAGTAAATACTAACTAAGGCAACAATTAGTATGCAAGCCAGGAATTGAAAAAGTGTGGTCCTTAGTCTTGGTTAGTTGGCTATTTGCAATGTCCAATTCAGTCATCATGCGCTGTTTGCATAAACATTTCTAAAGGCTTTCCCAAAAAAACCTTCTGATTAAATGTTGACTGCAATGTAGGCCTACCTGACAGAATGATATAATGCTGATTTGTATCAATGGGGAGGGAATTTGTTTTGCTAAAATTAATTAAAGGGCAACTACTGCCCCCCCCCCCCCCCCCCCCCCCCCCCCCCCCCCCCCCATTTAAAATCTAAAAAATCTCTAGGAAAACATAGTGTTTTTCACACAGGACGCCTTTATTCACACGAGAACCACTTCTCCAGGCCCGGCTACACCACTGCATAGGGCTGATGGAAAGACAGTAGTCCATTCACATAATAAGCCAGTAGGTCCCAATCACAAGAATACAAAAACACAACCATTAGGCTAAGCATTTCCCAAACAAAATGTACAACTATTACTTCCCATTTCAAAAAAACATTTCACGTTTAGCACAGCTGATCTAAAGTTTAAATGCAACAATGTTTCACACAGAAGTTATTTTCAAAGAGATGGCTAACAACAGCATGCGAGCTGCAAAAAAAACACAGTTCCACTCACCAGATGATGATAATTTTAAACGTAACTTCTTGTTGAAAGTTAGTCTTCAAAGGGGAGAAGCTAACAAATTAGCAACAACATCCTCTTCAATAACACCTGCTGCTACGGCCGCTGCAAACTAGTCCACATAAAAAGCTAGCTAGCTAGACCGTGGGAAAACTACTGCTCGCTATTGCACAGTGACCTGTTGGCCTTCGAGCTGTTTGTCAATGTGAATTGTTGGTTCCACTGTCACTCCAAAATGTTGCCCTAATGCAGTTGAATGGCAGATGCCTTCTGTCAAGCTTCTGATGACCTAGCCAATGACTGGCTTAGCTAGGTAGATTTATCTTCCCAGAGACCACCAAAGAAAAATCCTGATTGGATATTTTTTTCACTTGTGTTAACTTTTTCCTTTCTAACAAAAACTGAAGAGATTAAATCAGAACATCATTGAAAATATTAATATCATTATTATTATTTATATTATTTTAGAATTCCTTAGCCCTTCTCTGAAGGTGTAGAAGGCCCTCATTGTTCACCACTGTGTTTGGGTTAATAATAATGTGTGGCTCTATTTTCCCCCAGCATGCATTTTTTCACTATTCTGAATGTCTAAAAAATCCATATGTTGTTCTGAAATATAAACACAGAAATACTGGACATTTTGAACTGTAATTATGGTGATGATTTGACAAAATTACAATCATGGTATTGAATTGGACTCTCATTTTTCTGGTCTCGGTCTTGACTCGGTCTCGGACCTGTCGTCCCCTCCCGGTCTAGGTCTTGACTCTGCCTTTGTGTAACTGTTGTTGTTTTGCCATGCTCTTGCTCTCTCTAAACTCATGCAGCGATAGCTATTCAGCTCACTGTGAGTCATGGACCCATTTAAGAAGAATCTTGGAGCCATTATGGTGGTATTACTAGGCAACAGTGTTTTTTCAGATGGTGCAGTGAGGCAGAGGTAGGGCAGAATGAATCACCAGGGCAGGTCTGAAGGGAAATATTACAGGGAAGGAGTTGCCTGGCAAACAAGAGGGATGGCATTAGGGTTCAAGCCAGAGGTGGGACCAAGTCACTCTTTTTTGAGTCACAAGTAAAGTTTGTATTTTCCACTTTAAAATTGGAGACTTGAGTTGCCTTAACGAAAAAAGAATCAAGCTCAACAAAAAATGTCAGTTAATTATAATCCATATAATAATTCACATTTCCTGTTGCTGCATGATTATTTTCCTGCTGTAGCAAATTGGCTCAAATTAAGATCCTACCTCTGTACAACCAAGTACAGTCTCAAGTCACGTGACTCATGTCCACACCTCTGATTCACGGAGCTTCTCTAGATGGAGCCTGGGTAAGGAGGGAATAGAGTAGGAGGAGGAGGAGGAGGAGGAGGAGGAGGAGGAGGAGGAGGAGGAGGAGAGAGATTGAGGGAAACTGGCTTTGTCAAACCACACGTGTTAGAGGAAGGTTTGGGGGGATGATGAATGAGTCAGTTCGCCCCTCACTGTCCGCCAACATAGACCCTCTTATGGACCCTTAGCATTAATTTGTTATAACTAGAGGATATGGACCTGTTGAATCCACTTTTTCAATACACCTTGGGTTGTAAATTTGATTGGACTCTTGAAAACCTGTGGTATCCTTGGGCTATGAATGTCTACCCTTTTGTGTAGGATGGTTTAGGATGCTCATATCCCTCTCCAGCCCACACATAGTGTTGTTCATAACCCACCCCTTCTCAGCCCACACAGGCTAGCTGAGTATCTTAGGGAACAGGAGAGAGGAGACTTCCACCTTCTGTCTTGTCCTTTACTCTTTCCATCTCTCTTTTGATCTTTCTTTTGAGCTCTCTCTCTCATTCAGACTCATTTCCTATCTGCTTTATTTATTCATCATACTACCCATCTATTCTTTATCATTTCAGTCAACTGAAATGACCATGTCATAGCTGACTCTTTTTTTCATTCTTCTTTTCCCTGCCTACTTTTCCTCTCGTCACTCTCTTTTCTCATTCTCTCCTGGTCAATTTCACACTCTCTCATCACGTACAGAGCAATATAATATAATCATAATCACAAGCACCACAGATTATTTGATTCTGATTGAATCTCAAAAGGGAGGTGCATTTCCAGCAAAGGAATGTATTTGTCCCGTAGTTGTTGATCACCAAAGGGATTGATTGTTACGCCTGTGTTTTTTCTAATCTAAGCGGAGTGCTGTGTTCCCTGGACAGTGAGCTGTCCACAGTGATGACCGGAGAGCATGCTCCCTGCATGGGGCCTTCCCTCTCTAGCTGGTGGGTGAGAAGCTGCTGGCCCTTATGTAACATTATGATAGTAGTGACTCAAGACTGAGTGGTATCACATGTTCAGCAGTGTGTGAGGGGACAGTAATCTCAGGCACAAGCTGTCCTGAGCAAATGGCCTGTGGACACTGACATCCTCATTTTTAACATTTCAAAGCATTAGAAGATGGGAGCAATCCAACTGGAGAATGGAACTTCCAACCTTCTGAACCTGAAGTTCATGTAACTTCTATTTAACTAGGCAAGTCAGTTAAGAACAAATTCTTATTTATAATGACGGCCTACCCCGTCCAAACCCTAACGACGCTGGGCCAATTGTGCGCCACCCTGTGGGACTCCCAATCACAGCCAGTTGTGATACACCCTGGAATTCGAACCAGGGTCTGTAGTGATGTCTCTAGCACTGAGATGCAGTGCCTTAGACTGCTTTGCCACTCTGGAGACCCAGTAAGCACATTAGCTACAGTCCCTTGGAAGTGCTCATAGGTGCAGATTCCGACTTAAGAAATGTATGTCTTTCCTAGCACTTCTCATTAGATGGAATTCAGACTTACATTATGCAGGTGCGTAATGGGCTTTGCAGGCGTGGTTCCCTTGCGCACGCTGAATACATTTAATTCAACTGCTGAAAACCCTCCCACTTGCTGGCCAACAGATTTTCTTGTGGAGTTTTCATTCAATAGGGTTTTCAGTACATTTATCTTAAGCCATCTCTTTAAATATGATATACCTTTCATTTAAATTTTGAGAACAGAATACATTGAGAACAGGTTCAGAATATAGGGATCAATGATGTACATATTCGTCTCCGTTTCAGCACCAACTGGAAGATAAAGAAATATTCTGATTTTGTAGATTATTTAGGCACATTTTTGGATTTGGAACGTATGCATGAATCATAAAATAAAACAGGTTTGGAGAGCCTTTACGCAAAAAAATATATTTCCTTTGAGTGAGAGGTTATTTCCCTGGCACCACACTCCCAGGGCCCTCACCTTCTCTTTGTAGGCTATCTCATCATTGTTGGTAATCAGGTCTACTATTGTTGTGTCGTCTGCAAACTTGATGATTGAGTTGGAGGCGTACATGGCCACCAGTCATGGGTGAACAGGAAGTACAGGAGGAGGCTGAGCACGCACCCTGGTGGGGCCCCTGTGTTGAGGATCAGCGAACTGGAGGTGTTGTTTCCTACCTTCACCACTGGGGGTGGCCCGTCAGGAAGTCCAGGACCCAATTGCAAAGGGTGGGGTTGAGACTCAGGGCCTCAAGCTTAATGATGAGCTTGGAGGGTACTATGGTGTTGAATGCCGAGCTATAGTCAATGAACAACATTCTTACATAGGTATTCCTCTTGTCCAGATGGGATAGGGCAGTGAGTAGTGCAATGGCAATTGCATCTTCTGTGGATGTATCGGGGCGGTAAGCAAATTGAAGGGGGTCTAGGGTGTCAGGTAAGGTGGAGGTGATATGATCCTTAACTAGCCTCTCAAAGCACTTCATGATGACAGAAGTGAGTGCCACGGGGCGATAGTCATTTAGTGCAGTTAGCTTCACTTTCTTGGGAACAGGAACAATGGTGGCCATCGTGAAGCAAGTGGGGGCAGCAGACTCGGATAGGGAGAGATTGAATATTTCTGTAAACACTCCAGCCAGCTGGTCTGCGCATCTTCTGAGGACGCGGCAAGGGATTCTGTCTGGGCCGGCAGCCGTGGTAATGGATTGAGGGGGAATATACACAGCTTTGACTATAACCGAAGATAATTATCTTGGGAGGTAATACGGTCGGCATTTGATTGTGAGGTATTCTAGGTCGGTTGAACAAAAGGACTTGAGTTTCGGTATGTTATCACAATCACACCATGAGTGGTGAATCATGAAACATACCCTGCCGCCTTTCTTCTTCCCAGGGAATTCTTTATTCCTGTCGGCATGATGTACTGAGAACCCAGCTGGCTGTATGGACAAAGACAGTATATCCCGAGAGAGCCATGTTTCAGTGAAACAGAGTATGTTACAATCCCTGATGTCTCTCTGGAAGGAGATTCTCGCCTTGAGCTTGTCCACTTCATTATCCAGAGACGGAACGTTAGCGAGTAGTATACTCGGAAGCAGTGGATGGTGTGCATGCCTCCTGAGTCGGACTAGATATCCACTCCAAATACCTCTTCTCTACCGGTGGTGTTTTGGATCAGCCTCTGGAATTAGTTCAATTGCCCTGGGGGGTATGAACAAAGGATCCAATTCGTGAAAGCTGTATTCCCGGTTGTAATGTTGGTGAGTTACCGTCGCTCGAATGTCTAAAAGTTATTTCCGGCTGTATGTAATAACACAAAATATTTATTGGGCTAATAATGTCAGAAATAACACACAAAAAGAAAACACTGCAAAGTTGCTTAAGGTAGGAGCTAGAAGCAAAGCTGCCTTGTCTGTCGAAGTCAACTTGCTTGTTTAAGCTATGGTTTACATAGCATTACTTTCTGTAATTATACATTAATACATTACTTTCTGTAATTATGTAGAACAGCATTAGGCCACAGACTCTATGTGAAGGTCTGATAAACGAGTCCCCATGCATTTTTAAAAACCTTTTAATCATTACGCAGATTCTCTTATCCAGAGTGACTTACAGTTAGTGCATTCATCTTAAGGTAGCTTTTTTATGTAACATTGTCTTAAAGCTCTCTCCCTCATCTAACTACCACTGTGGATGAATGTCTCAACTCCTCAGCTCCTGACAACGTATTCCCAAATGTCTCGTGTGACACTCGCACTTTCCACATGCCTCCGTCATCGCCTCGCTTTTGTGGGAATGAATCAGCGATTTAGGGCTTTGAAATCGTAACAGACAGATACAAAGAGCATTGCAATTGTGTGTAATTATGAATGAGTAAGACCATTGTCTGCCAGATTGATGGCCATCATGGGCAGACAGAGATACAGCAAAAGATCTTGTATTGAAAGTAGAGAGAGAGAGACGGAGGCACTCTGGTAATAGGAACCAGGCTTCACATGTGTCATTGCCTTCACTCACGTGCCCACCACCATCAAACAGCATTGGATCTGCTTCAAAACAAAAGAGCCAGTGAGCTCAAATAGCCTAGTGCCTTTGCATGCTTTACTAAATTGCTTCTCCCTTGTCTTCACTGTGTCTATCATTCAGATGCACTCAGTTCACTCATTGGACATGCTGCTGATGATTCACCCTGTATATGCTTGTCATTAGGGTACAAATATATTCCAGTATACAAATAAGCACACTCACATAGATCTACAAGCTCATATACACTCACACGCGGACACACACACAAACACACACACAAACGCACACACACACACACACACACACACACACACACACACACACACACACACACACACACACACACACACACACACACACACACACACACACACACACACACACACACACACACACACACACACACACACACACACAGGCGCACATACAAGTAACTGCCTAAATAAAGGAAACACCAACATCAAGTGTCTTAATAGGGCATTGGGCCACCATGAGCCTCCAGGACAGCTTCAATTTGTCTTGGCATAGATTCTACAAGTGTCTGGAATTCTATTGGAGGGATGTGACACCATTCTTCCACAAGAAATTCCATAATTTGGTGTTTTGTTGATGGGGGTGGAAAACGCTGTCTCAGACACCGCTCCAGAATCTCCCATAAGTGTTCAATTGGGTTGAGATCTGGTGACTGAGAAACACACACACCCTTTAAACCCCCTATGCTCCTTGAGACACCTCTTTCATGGTCACTGAGATGACTTCTAGCCATGGAGGCCAAAATATTGGGGAACTGGGCATTGTTATACATGACCTGAAACATGATGGGATGTTCATTGCTTAATTAACTCAGGAATGAAATGTATTAGAGATCTGATAAACAGCATGCAGTATATGCTGTTAAACTTCAGACATAAATAAACTACTGTAACACAACTTTTGCCATGCATTTCCATGCACTCTGAATGAATGTGATTCTGACTGTGACTCCAGCTGAATGTGATTCTGACTGTGACTCTGGCTGAATGTGATTCTGACTGTGACTCCGGCTGAATGTGATTCTGACTGTGACTCTGGCTGAATGTGATTCTGACTGTGACTCCGGCTGAATGTGATTCTGACTGTGACTCCGGCTGAATGTGATTCTGACTGTGACTCCGGCTGAATGTGATTCTGACTGTGACTCCGGCTGAATGTGATTCTGACTGTGACTCCGGCTGAATGTGATTCTGACTGTGACTCGGGCTGAATGTGATTCTGACTGTGACTCTGGCTGAATGTGATTCTGACTGTGGCTCGGGCTGAATGTGATTCTGACTGTGACTCTGGCTGAATGTGATTCTGACTGTGACTCTGGCTGAATGTGATTCTGACTGTGACTCCGGCTGAATGTGATTCTGACTGTGACTCCGGCTGAATGTGATTCTGACGTTGAAACAAACAAGCAGTGTGACTGAAAGTTTATTATCAGAAGGTATATATATAACCATAAACTCTGAAAACAACTGTCTTATAACAATAAACATACAGTAAATACAGTGCCTTTGGAAAGTATTCAGACCCCTTGACTTTTTACACATTTTGGTACATTACAGCCTTATTCTATCATGGATTAAATTAGAAAAAATCCTCATCAATCTTCACACAATACCCCATAATGAAAAGGTGAAGTATATTAAACCTTAAAAACAGAAATACCTTATTTACATAAGTATTCAGACCCTTTGCTATGAGACTTGAAACTGAGCTCAGGTGCATCCTGTTTCCATTGATCATCTTTGAGATGTTTCTACAACTTGATTGGAGTCCACCTGTGGTAAATTCAATTTATTGGACATGAAAATCACACACCTGTCTATATAAGGTCCCACAGTTGACAGTGCATGTCAGAGCAAAAACCAAGCCATGAGGTCAAAGGAATTGTCCGTAGTGCGCCGAGACATGATTGTGTCGAGGCACAGATCAGGGGAAGGGTACCAAAATATTTCTGCAGCATTGAATGTCCCCAAGAACACAGTGGCCTCCGTCATTCTTAAATGGAAGAAGTTTGGAACCACCAAGACTCTTCCTAGAGCTGGCCACCCGGCCAAACTAAGCAATCGGGGGAGAAGTGCCTTGGTCAGGGAGGTGACCAAGAAACCGATGGTCACCCTGACAGAGCTCCAGAGTTCCTCTGTGGAGATGGGAGAACCTTCCAGAAGGACAACCATCTCTGCAGCACTCCACCAATGAGGCCTTTATGGTAGAGTGGCCAGATGGAAGCCACTCCTAAATAAAAGGCCATGACAGCCCGCTTGGAGTTTGCCAAAAGACACCTACAGACTCTCAGACCAAGAGAAACAAGATTCTCTGGTCTGATGAAACTAAGGTTGAACTCTTTGGCATGACTGCTAAGTGTCAAGTCTGGAGGAAACCTTGCGCCATCCCTACGGTGAAGCATGGTGCTGGCAGAATCATGCTGTAGAGATGTTTTTCAGCGGCAGGGACTGGGAGACTAGTCAAGATCGAGGCAAAGATTAACAGAAAAAAGTACAGAGAGATCCTTGATGAAAACCTGCTCCAGAGTTCTCAGGACATCAGACTGGGGTGAAGGTTCACCTACCAACAGGACAACGACCTACTGTAATCACACAGCCAAGACAACGCAGGAGTGGCTTCGGGACAAGTCTCTGAATGTCCTTGAGAGGCCCAGCCAGAGCCAGGACTTAAACCTGATCGAACATTTCTGGAGAGACCTGAAAATAGCTGCGCAGCGACGCTCTCCATCCAACCTGACAGAACTTGAGAGGATCTGCAGAGAAGAATGTGAGAAACTCCTCGAAAACAGGTGTGCCAAGCTCGTAGCGTCATACCCAAGAAGACTCAAGGCTGTAACCGCTGCCAAAGGTGCTTCATCAAAGTACTGAGTAAAGTCAAGGGGTCTGAATACTTCCCGAAGGCACTGTAATCCATAATGCAGATAAAGTTCCTTTAGTGACATAATTAAGTACGAAATTGTAATTTAATAAACACATAAATAGATAACATCACTGCTACTAACCACACAGACGCTGGTAAAGATAGATAGTCTCCCATAGTGAGAGTAAGTCTAAATTCATCAGAATATAACTGACACAAAGCCAGCATCATGGCCTACTCCTCTGTTCTGATAACAGTTTAAACTTCTACCTTTCCTTTATTTAAAGTTTCTCAGCAAATTACAATCACAAAATGGATTTTGTGCTCCCATGTACATAAAGCCAATCTCTGAAATGTGTGGGGGAGTATCAAATTAATAAAGCCCAGTCCAATTGAACTGTGACAGATTGACTTATTCACTCAATTCAAGTAGACTGAGAGAAAGTCACTTCTCTCCACATTATACCTAATTCATCAATCTAATTGTCTCTTTCCTGTAGTCAAATGACGAAATCCCCCTCTAGTGACCTCATGGGTGGAATGTTATTCATATTTTTCATAATTTCATAATTAATAAACATGAACATAATTTCAACGCAGAAAAAAACAGTTTCTATGTCAAACGGTTTTGTTATATTTCAGTCTTCTGTGATGTATATAAAGTGTAATATTCGGATGCAAACTCAAAATGTAATACATCTCTGACATGGTACAGGTGTTTTCTTTTTTTAAAGCCCATAACCATGTGTGTGAGGTGGTGTATACTTTAGTTTCAAAGTAGATTTGTTGAAGAGAACCAAGAAACACTGTGACTCTAATTTAGCCCACTGCAGTAAAAGGTTAAGCCAGAAAGAGAACCACTTGAGGCTGTGACCATATGACTTAAGTAAGAGGTAGAGGCATGTGTTCTTAATATCCCAAATGTGTACTGATCTCTATATTGACTCATTGATAAATCATGATAAATCATTATCATTACAACGCATTGATAACTTTCCAATTTGTATCCCATACTGTAGTATCAACACCACTAACATGTCACACCTGATGTTCTCAGATATCGACCACATATACAGAGGAAAGGAGAAAGGTCCAGGAGCATGTCTACCCCAGGAAGACATTGCCATAGAAGCCCACCCCATCCTGCTGCTTCTCCCCAGCCTGGTCTATCTGCTCAGGGAAATGGGCCCCCACACACACGTTCACAGCCTCCCGCAGATCAACAGGAAGTGACCTAATCTTCTTCTCATACTCCGCCAGGGCCTCCTGATTGAGCTGCAGATAGGTGGAGGTGAGAGGTCAGAGAGAGAAGGAGAGAGGAAGAGGTGAGAGTTGAAAATGCCTCTATTTGCACTGTATAATTATCCTTTATAGATGTTATCCACAGGGCAAGGTGGATTCATCCATGTCATTCATTTTGGACACATGGTCAACTGGAAAATCTACTGTGTAATCTATGCGTTCATCAAACATCAATATCGGAACTATACTGTATCTGACACAAGTTAGATTTAATCAAATGTGTGATTAGTCTACCAGTAGGCTTATAGGACCTGTTCTGTGCATGCTGAAGACAGTATACAGCATGCATCATTACATGTGTTACGTCATTTACATATTGGATGTTGATTGGCCTGGATGGACATTCTCTTAAAATAACATTTATGACAACCGCCACTTTATACCCATGTATGCATACGGATACGTGTGGACAGGTGTGTATGTGCATGTACATGTGCATTTGCATGTGTGTGTGCCAGACCTGGGTTCAAATACATGTGTATTTGATTATTTGTTATTTAAATACTTACTTTCTGTGTATTTTTGTATTTTCTAATTATGTGTCCCAAGTCAATTACTTATATTGGAAGTATTTTTTCTAATAATTTCCTATAAATAGCCTACTATTTGAAAATGTTTTCAAATACTTGGTCAATATATTATTTCAAATACTCCTAGGACCTAGGTTCCAATGCATGGGACCATTTGTTTGTATTTGAAAATACTCTGTGTAATTGAGTATTTTCAAAAAGATGCCAATGCTTTCAAAGTGTATTTCCAAATACATTCCAATATTCAACTGCTTGTATTTTCAACCCCCAAAATATCAATACTTACTTCAAAATATATGTGAAAGTCATTTAAGTCATTGAAATAGTATTTGAACCCAGGTCAGGTGTGTGTGTGCGTGTGTGTGTGTGTGTGTGTGTGTGTGTGTGTGTGTGTGTGTGTGTGTGTGTGTGTGTGTGTGGGTGTGTTTATTTGTTTACAGTACCTGATTGGCCATGCCTTTGATCTCATCCAGTGTGGCCGTTTGTCTCTTCACGAGAGCATCCTGCTGAGGACTGCTGTCTGTGGACTAGAAGAGTACAGTAGCAACATGTCAATGAGAGCAGAGGCTTTGTATGGCTGTGTGTGTGTGCGCCGAGAAAGCGTAAAAGCTTGAAGGACAGGAAGAGTATGAGAGAGAGACACAGAGAGAGAGATGAGGAGAGAGAGACAGTGTGAGGTATCTTGTACAGTAAACCCAGGGGGATCCAACCTGAGAGATCAATACTGTTGGGTCACAACAGATTGGACCAATTCCATCAAGTGCTCTTTACGCTGTGAAACATTAGCTACAAGCTGGGTTGACCAAAGACGTTATCACATCATAACCCCTCTCAGAGACTCATGAAAGAGACAAAAAATATGCTTTTAAACCCTCCTTCGTTGAGGTGTTCAGATCAACCTGGTTGAACTGGTGTGAAAGGAGCAGAGTAGAAGTGATGTGCTTGTGAACAGTTGGGATGACTCCTGATGAGCCAACATGGTAAACAGCTGAGAAGAGCAACACCACCTCTCTCTCAGTGAGTCATCTCTCCACTCTACATGTGCTCCGTCCTCTCTCTGAGGTGAGTGAGTGCTCTGCTCCTCACTCAACTCAATGCGTGTGTGTGTGTGTTCTTTTTTTGTGTGAGAGAGCAAGAGAGCACATGCACGTGGGAGTGTGTGTAAACAGAGAGGGTGGTCATGTTAATGAATCCGACACTTTTGTGTACGGTACACTTCTGTAAAAGCTCTTTAGCTCAGTGTAACCATAGTTACTCTCCCAGTCTACCACAGTAGATGGACAAATGAGAATGAAAACCATGTGAATTTCTCTATATGGATGTGGAAAGTACTGCATCAATTACAGAGACACGTGTACATCCAGGTGTTGCCATTAAAGCATAGACCTGAGACATCTATAATAGCCGGTTCTATTTTATTTCAAAAGGAATATACTTGCCACTGTATCAGTCTTTGCAGACTCCTCAGCCAGGTCCACGCTCATTGCCCTTTTCAGCCTAAGTATAGAGAAATATATATATTATGTTACCATTAAACTATGTAGTCTAGGTCTATGACAAAGTTGTTCCAACTCAGAACACAGCAGCACTCTGCCACGTGGAAGCAATTTAGCTTTCCGACCAACATTTAAAGCTCTGTATACTCTGCATATTTCAAATACTCCTAGGACCTAGGTTCCAATGCATGGGCCATTTGTTTGAGATATCAGCTGATGTACGAAGGGCTATATAAATACATTTGATTTGATTTGATATGAAAAGGTTTGGCATGGGCCCTCAAATCCACAAATAGTTATACAGCTGCACCCTTGAGAGCATCTTGACTGGCTGCATCACTGCTTGGTATGGCAACGGCACCTTCCTCAATCGCATGACGCTACAGAGAATGGTGCGGACTGCCCAGCACATCACTGGGTCTGAGCTCCCTGCAATTCAGGACCTCTATACCAGGCGGTGTGAAAGGAAGGCACGGGAAAATCATTAAAGTTTCCAGCCACCAAAGCCATTGACTGCTCTCTCTGCTTCCACATGGCAAGCGGTACCGTTGCATCAAGTCTGACACCAACAGGCTCCTGATCAGCTTCTATCCCAAATCCAAAACACTGCTAAGTAGCTTACAGAATCGCTACACGGATTATCTGAGTTGACCCTTGTATTTTATTTACATTTTTGCACTGTCTCTAAAGGACTCTACACACTCACTCACAATGGCACTCCAACACACACATATCATGCAGACATTTATACTGACTCTATACCACAGGGGGCTGCTGAGGACAGGAAGTCTCATAATAATGTCTGGAACAGAGTAAATGGAATGGCATCAAACACCTGGAAACCATGGAAACCATGTGTTTGATGTATTTGATAACATTCCACTGATTCCGCTCCAGCCACTACCACAAGCCCGTCCTCCCCAATTAAGGTGCTACCAACCCCCTGTGCTCTACACACATGCACACACTCACATACAGTGCCTTGCGAAAGTATTCGGCCCCCTTGAACTTTGCGACCTTTTGCCACATTTCAGGCTTCAAACATAAAGATATAAAACTGTATTTTTTTGTGAAGAATCAACAACAAGTGGGACACAGTCATGAAGTGGAACGTCATTTATTGGATATTTCAAACTTTTTTAACGAATCAAAAACTGAAAAATTGGGCGTGCAAAATTATTCAGCCCCTTTACTTTCAGTGCAGCAAACTCTCTCCAGAAGTTCAGCGAGGATCTCTGAATGATCCAATGTTGACCTAAATGACTAATGATGATAAATACAATTCACCTGTGTGTAATCAAGTCTCCGTATAAATGCACCTGCTCTGTGATAGTCTCAGAGGTCCGTTAAAAGCGCAGAGAGCATCATGAAGAACAAGGAACACACCAGGCAGGTCCGAGATACTGTTGTGAAGAAGTTTAAAGCCGGATTTGGATACAAAAAGATTTCCCAAGCTTTAAACATCCCAAGGAGCACTGTGCAAGCGATAATATTGAAATGGAAGGAGTATCAGACCACTGCAAATCTACCAAGACCTGGCCGTCCCTCTAAACTTTCAGCTCATACAAGGAGAAGACTGATCAGAGATGCAGCCAAGAGGCCCATGATCACTCTGGATGAACTGCAGAGATCTACAGCTGAGGTGGGAGACTGTCCATAGGACAACAATCAGTCGTATATTGCACAAATCTGGCATTTATGGAAGAGTGGCAAGAAGAAAGCAATTTCTTAAAGATATCCATAAAAAGTGTTGTTTAAAGTTTGCCACAAGCCACCTGGGAGACACACCAAACATGTGGAAGAAGGTGCTCTGGTCAGATGAAACCAAAATTGAACTTTTTGGCAACAATGCAAAACGTTATGTTTGGCGTAAAAGCAACACAGCTGAACACACCATCCCCACTGTCAAACATGGTGGTGGCAGCATCATGGTTTGGGCCTGCTTTTCTTCAGCAGGGACAGGGAAGATGGTTAAAATTGATGGGAAGATGGATGGAGCCAAATACAGGACCATTCTGGAAGAAAACCTGATGGAGTCTGCAAAAGACCTGAGACTGGGACGGAGATTTGTCTTCCAACAAGACAATGATCCAAAACATAAAGCAAAATCTACAATGGAATGGTTCAAAAGTAAACATATCCAGGTGTTAGAATGGCCAAGTCAAAGTGCAGACCTGAATCCAATCGAGAATCTGTGGAAAGAACTGAAAACTGCTGTTCACAAATGCTCTCCATCCAACCTCACTGAGCTCGAGCTGTTTTGCAAGGAGGAATGGGAAATAATTTCAGTCTCTCGATGTGCAAAACTGATAGAGACATACCCCAAGCGACTTACAGCTGTAATCGCAGAAAAAGGTGGTGCTACAAAGTATTAACTTAAGGGGGCTGAATAATTTTGCACGCCCAATTTTTCCGTTTTTGATTTGTTAAAAAAGTTTGAAATATCCAATAAATGCCGTTCCACTTCATGATTGTGTCCCACTTGTTGTTGATTCTTCACAAAAAAATACAGTTTTATATCTTTATGTTTGAAGCCTGAAATGTGGCAAAAGGTCGCAAAGTTCAAGGGGGCCGAATACTTTCGCAAGGCACTGTACAATCATAATTTACCCTGCTGCTACTCTGTTTATCATATATCCTGATGCCTAGTCACCTTACCCCTATACATATCTTACCCTAGCACCACCTATCCCTGCACATTGTAAATATGGTACTGGAACCCTGTAAATAGCTTCTTACTTTCTTGAGTTCTTCTTATTTCTTATTTTTTTTATTATTGTGCGTTTTTGTTTTACCTTATGTTATTTTTATGTTATGGATTACTGCATTGTTGGGTTTTGAGTTAGCAAGAAAGGCATTTCACTGTGCTTGTGCACGTGACATTAACACTTGAACCCTGTACTGTTTGTACTGTACATCGAACAATGACAGAATCAATGAGTCAAATGAGCGCCCTTTAATGTGATTCCATTAGCACACATTCAGCTCACCTTGCCTTGTCTGAACCTGAGCGCTTTGACATCCCTTTCTTCTTTGCCTCCTTCGATTCACTTGGGGAGGAAACAGAGAGCGCACATCACTGGGTGTGATTTTAAGGCCATTCAAGTGAAAGCCTCACTCAGCCCATTACATGAAAACTCCCACTCAATAAAGCGTCTTATGCAGCCGGGCTGTGTGACCATGTTCCAGTTCATATTTTCTAAGTGAAAAAGGGTCAATAAAGTAGTCCAGTGTCTGTTTGATGAGTTAAAACAGAGGCTTTCTTATCCCTCATACTGCTGTTTGATCACCTGGTGGCTAATGGCAGGCATTAGATAACCATCTGCCAGCTGGGGAAACTGGATAACACTCACACACACTCTCTTTTCTCACACACACACACACACACACATAGGCACAGTCTCTCTGTCTCTCATACACACATACTGTACGCAAAAACCCACACACTTTAGACCAGCATAAACCGCCTGAGGTCCCTGAATAACCTGGTCCCCGAGGTCTCTGAATAGCCTGGTCCCTGAGATCCCCAAATAACCTGGTCCCCGAAGTCCCTGAATAGCCTGGTCCCTGAGATCCCCAAATAACCTGGTCCCCGAGGTCCCTGAATAGCCAGGTCCCTGAGATCCCCAAATAACCTGGTCCCCAAGTCCCTGAATAGCCTGGTCCCTGAGATCCCCAAATAACCTGTTCCCTGAGGTCCCTGAATAACCTGGTCCCCAAGGTCCCTGAATAACCTGGTCCCCAAGGTCCCTGAATAACCTGGTCCCTGAGGTCCATGAATAACCTGTTCCCTGAGGTCCCTGAATAACCTGCAAGGATGGCTGAATCATTTATTACTTCAGTTATTTTCTTTGCAAAAGGTCAAATACTTTCCCTGTCTAACACACACATGCAAGCACATGCTTTACACACACACACACACACACACACACACACACACACACACACACACACACACACACACACACACAGGCGCACATACAAGTAACTGCCTAAATAAAGGAAACACCAACATCAAGTGTCTTAATAGGGCATTGGGCCACCATGAGCCTCCAGGACAGCTTCAATTTGTCTTGGCATAGATTCTACAAGTGTCTGGAACTCTATTGGAGGGATGTGACACCATTCTTCCACAAGAAATTCCATAATTTGGTGTTTTGTTGATGGGGGTGGAAAACGCTGTCTCAGACACCGCTCCAGAATCTCCCATAAGTGTTCAATTGGGTTGAGATCTGGTGACTGAGAAACACACACACACCCTTTAAACACCCTATGCTCCTTGAGACACCTCTTTCATGGTCACTGAGATTACTTCTAGCCATGGAGGCCAAAATATTGGGGAACTGGGCATTGTTACACATGACCCGAAACATGATGGGATGTTCATTGCTTAATTAACTCAGGAACCACACCTGTGTGGAAGCACCTGCTTTCAATATATGTTGTATTCCTAATTTACTCAAGTGTTTCCTTTATTTTGCCAGTTAGCTGTACAAGTTCCTTATATTTGCTATATATCTAGAGATCCTGAATTTAGGAAGGCAGAAGGCTACTGTGATGTGTCTGTTGGCCCACCTCGCCAGAGTGTTGAGTTCACTGATGTGTCTCTCTGTGGCCATCTCCAACAGTTTGGCTAATCGCTGTCACACAGGAAACAGGATGCGTCAGTAACAATGTGGCAGCTCTACCAACAGCAAAACAGACCTAGTTGAAGTTACCCCTGAAATGTATTAGAGATCTGATAAACAGCATGCAGTATATGCTGTTAAACTTCAGACATAAATAAACTACTGTAACACAACTTTTGCCATGCATTTCCATGCACTCTGAATGAATGTGATTCTGACTGTGACTCCAGCTGAATGTGATTCTGACTGTGACTCCAGCTGAATGTGATTCTGACTGTGACTCCGGCTGAATGTGATTCTGACTGTGACTCCAGCTGAATGTGATTCTAACTGTGACTCCGGCTGAATGTGATTCTGACTGTGACTCCGGCTGAATGTGATTCTGACTGTGACTCCGGCTGAATGTGATTCTGACTGTGACTCCGGCTGAATGTGATTCTGACTGTGACTCCGGCTGAATGTGATTCTGACTGTGACTCCGGCTGAATGTGATTCTGACTGTGACTCCGGCTGAATGTGATTCTGACTGTGACTCTGGCTGAATGTGATTCTGACTGTGACTCGGGCTGAATGTGATTCTGACTGTGACTCCGGCTGAATGTGATTCTGACTGTGACTCTGGCTGAATGTGATTCTGACTGTGACTCTGGCTGAATGTGATTCTGACTGTGACTCTGGCTGAATGTGATTCTGACTGTGACTTTGGCTGAATTTGATTCTGACTGTGACTCTGGCTGAATGTGATTCTGACTGTGACTTTGGCTGAATGTGATTCTGACTGTGACTCTGGCTGAATGTGATTCTGACTGTGACTCTGGCTGAATGTGATTCTGACTGTGACTCTGGCTGAATGTGATTCTGACTGTGACTCTGGCTGAGACCTGACTACGAGATGCTACTGTCACACACTCGATTGGCCTTCCGGGCCAGGGGAGTCTATTCCCTGAGTGGTGAGGTCACAACCTGATTGACCTCTATCTGATGCAGATCCAGAGCTTATGCTAAGAGCACCCAAGAGCACCTGGCTGTGATGGATAATCAATACTGTGCTTACATGCCTGGCTCCCAGCCATCAGCTGAAGGCCGGAAGTGAGATTCACTCTGAGGTTAGTTAGGTGCATGGTGGTGGGGATTAAACATAATCTTACCTCAACTACTTATCCAGTACATAGATTAAATGTAAAAAGAAAGACATCCTTGAATAAGAGTGTACAGTATGTTTATGCAAATAACTATCAATAATATCCTTAATATCAAACCGACTCTGGCAGGTAGAGTTGGTCTGTACTTTACTGTACCTCAGTGGCATGCTGCTCCTTCCTCTTCTTCAGCTGATCACACTGCTCCACCCACAGAGCTTTGAGCTCCACCTGCAGCCTCTCCTTCTGCTCCATCACCCTCTCCACCCTGGGGCCGGGCTCTGCCGTTTCACCCCCTACCCTGGGGGACACAGTCAAAATGTCAGGGACCAGGCACTGGACATGAAATGACACTAGACGCTACAATTGAGTCTGTCTGCTGACCCCTGTAATACCCAGGGGTCTACCAGGGGCTCTACCAAGGAGCTCTACCAGGGGGCTCTACCAAGGAGCTCTACCAGGGGGCTCTGCACATCACTGCCTCACATGGAGGTCTGTTACTTCATCCCAGCAGTATGGCTAATCGCTGTTTTTTTATTATCATGCTTTGTCATGTAGTATTTTATTGTGTTTTGTACTGATGTTTGTGTTTGTATTGTGCAAGGATCATTCAAAGAAGAGACTTGGTCTCAATATGACACCATGTTAAAATAATAAATCAAGTACGATTGTAGGGCCAGGGTTTTTTTTTTCCTGATAATGTGACCTGACCAGGGCCCCAAGTTTAACTGGTCAGGATACGAGGACAGGAAACACTGCTGTCCCTAGTATCAATAATGTGGTTGGCACTTTGACAGTGCATAATCATGGCTTTTCCAAGAAAGGTTACTGGGTAAGTCTCCCGAGTGGCACAGCGGTCTAAGGCACTGCATCTCAATGTCACTACAGTCCCTGGTTCAAATCCAGGCTGTATCACAACCGGCCCAGGGTCGTCTGGATTTGGCCGGGGTAGGCCGTAATAGTAAATAACAATTTTTTCTTAACTGACCTGCCTAGTTAAATAAAACATGTTTTTATGTCTTTGCAAGTTAAAAACATATATTCATAGAGGATATCATTATCCCTCCATTAATTGCTCCACCAAAAAAACATTAAATAAAGAATATTCAAAATCTCCCTGAAAGGAATTATTATTGGTCTAAATACAATTATTGTTAATTAAACTGGCCAACAGAAAAGCAACTTGATTACATTTGGTGTGTCTGCCACCACCACCTAGTGGATCAGAGGGGAATAAGATGAACACAAGGCTAAAAGAAAATATAAAAAAGACTGTATTCCATTACTCTTTTTTCTTCATGGAGTTCTTCTTCTTGAGGGCTTTGAAGGTGTCGCTGTATTTCTGGATCAACTCCTCCCCTTTCTTCTGGAACTTCTTCTCCAGCTCCTTCATGTCTTTCTCCTGTCTCTTGGTGACCTTCAGGAAACTCTTGTGCTGTAGTAGCTCCTCACATGGAACTGTGGATGGCTCTAAAAGGGGAGAAGAGGAAAGGGGACAATATGGTTGGAGGTTGTCAGATTTTACACGGCTCCTATTTTTTCGGACATACAGTACCAGTCAAAAGTTTGGACTCACCTACTCATGTTTTTTCTTTATTGTTACAATTTTCTACGTTGTAGAATAATGCTGAAGACATCAAAACTATGAAATAACACATATGGAAGTATCGTGTAGTAACCAAAAAATATATTTTACATTTGAGATTCTTCAAAGTAGCCGAGCTTTGACTTGATGACAGGCTTGCACACTTTTGGCATTCTCTCAACCAGCTTCATGAGGTAGTCACCTGGAATGCATTTCAATTAACAGGCGTGCGTTGTTAAAAGTTAATTTGTGGAATTTCTTTCCTTCTTAATGCGTTTGAGCCAATCAGTTGTGTTGTAACAAGGTAGGGGTGGTATACAGAATATAACCCTATTTGGCAAAAGACAGTCCATATTATGGCAAGAACGGCTTAAATAAGCAAAGAGAAATGACAGTCCATCATTACTTTAAGACATGAAGGTCAGTCAATATGGAACATTTCAAGTGCAATCGCAAAAACCATCAAGTGCTATGGTGAAACTGGATCTCATGAGGACCGCCACAGGAAAGGAAGACCCAGAGTTATCTCTGCTTTTATTTTTATTTAACCTTTAACTAGGCATGTCAGTTAAGAACAAATTCTTATTTATTCTTATGCAGAGGATGAGTTCATTAGTTACGAGCCTCAGAAATTGGAGCCCAAATAAATGTTTCACAGAGTTCAAATAACAGACACATCTCAACATCAACTGTTCAGAGGAGACCGCGAGAATCAAGTCTTCATGGTCGAATTGCTGCAAAGAAACCACTACTGAAGGACAACAATAAGAAGAAGAGACTTGCTTGGGCCAAGAAACACAAGCAATGGACATTAGACAGAGTGAAGGAAAAGCAGCCAACAAGTGCTCAGCATATGTGGGAACTCCTTCAAGACTATTGGAAAAGCATTCAAGGTGAAGCTGTTTGAGAGAATGCCAAGAGTGTGCAAACCTGTCATTAAGGCAAAGGGTGGCTAGTTTCAGGAATCTAAAATCTAAAATATATTTTGATTTGTTTAACACTATTTTGCTTACTACATGATTCCATATGTGTTCATTCATAGTTTTGATGTCTTAACTATTATTCTACAAGGTAGAAAATAGTCAAAATAAAGAAAAACCCTTGAATGTGTAGGTGTGTCCAAACTTTTGACTGGTACTGTATGCATGTAATTGTTTTAAGTATATTCTGGACATAGAAGAGTCACTGGTGTTACCTTCATTGTCATCTGGAGGAGTGGAGTCCTCAGGTGCAGGATCGGATGAGCTGGGCTCAGATGGAGGGACAGGAGCTATAGCAGGGTCGGCAACAGGAGTGGACTCAACATCTGGATCAGGGGTAGGGACGACATTGGAGTTAACATCTAGAGTGGAGTCAACATTTGAGGTGGGGTCGACGTTACTGTTGGGGTCTGTACAGGTAGTAGAGTCAACCTTAGGGTCAGGGGTCAACTCTGTGGCTAGGGCAGCCTCTGGGTCCACATCAGGGGTGTTAGGGCGGGCCTCAGGCTCTGTAACGTGCTCTACACTCTGGATGGGGCCAACAACAGATGGCTGAATGATTGGAACAGGTTCAGCCTCCACACTGATGGTGTTTGCGGGAGACGGTGAGTCCATGTTGGGTTCAGGCTCTGGAGGGGCCTCTTCAGGAGTAGGCGGAGTATCCTGGGTACCAGTGGTAGTATCAGCTTCCTCCACTGGAGAGGGAGCTTTAGTCTCAGGCTCTAGTGAAACAGCATTGGCAAAGAGCTCAGTGAACTACAAAACAACATTACTTTTCACACACTTTGCACTCAAACTCTAGTGAATAGATAACTTGGCCCTACTAACAGGAAACAGCCTCCTTTACCTCTTTTTGTATATGTAGCCTTCTCTCCAACAGTCGGTATTACGTTAACAAGGGGCATCTCGTATGGGGAGATGTAGTCTGCTGATGACTTCGGGAACAGAACACAAGAGCATCAGTCCCATAAGAAAGTCTTTATAAAACCACAAATCCCTTTTCAGTGCTTAAGCCATTTTCAGTAAGCATCTCACTATGGACATATTTTGTTGTAAAAGGACGAGGACCTTGCGAGTGAAACACGTCATTTTCACGTGGATCAATGAGTTCTGTCTTGGAATTGATTTACCTCTGTCGTCTTTGTTGTCTTCTCAGAATTTTTTGTTGGGTTGAATAAGGCATCTGTAAAATCTGGGACAGAACAAGACAATACTGAACAAATTACACAACGTTATAGTCCTGTTTCATAATCAGTCACTCAGTGCAAAATAATAATTTACTCTTAAAACACCATCTATAGGCTTAAATCTTACCTGCCCAAATTAGGCATAAGCATGCAAATTAAAATGCGTTTTCTGGAAATAGGAACTGAAAGTAACTGTACTGTACCTGCAAAAGCAGCAGGGATGTAGTCCTTGACCTCGATGTACACAAAGAGAGCTGGCAGAGTGAGCGGCATGTTGCTCTCACTGCGCAGACAGATGTGCTGGAAGCCTGCAGAGCACAAACCCCATGAATCAATCAGACAAACGCAGAAGCTTTCTGGTGCAAGGTCTACTTCAATCAGCCTCATGCTCTGGAATTCTGGGTAGAAGTGAAATTTGAAACCCAGGTAGAAATAGGTAACTATTTACATGAAATTGCTCTTATATCTGTGTAGTAAATCTGTAATCACTTAACACTGTAACAACACCATGTTCATACTGTGTTTTCACTAGAGTAATGACAGTGTTACTACACATAGGAGAAAGGTTATGTAACATGTATTCAAACAGACCTGACTGAAGGGCCTCGATGGGGATGATCCTGTGGCCCAGAAACTTCCCTCCCTCCTCGTGAACCACGACCCTGAGAGAGGCCATGTCAGGCAGCAGGATCTGTCCACACAACAACAAGCTTGACCCTTCTGACATGCATTCGACAAGGCAAATTTGTTTGCTTATAAAAAATAATAACTGAACGAATTGAATGAATATACCTTCTCAAAAACAAAGGGTTCTTCATTCCAAACTGGGTTAATGGCGTTCGGTGTGGTTGACCACCTGGTCCGGTACTTCTTCTTGGGGTCTCCTGGCAACCCAATGATCTCCACCTCTACGCCTGTCTTCACACTCTTGTCTGACAGGAACTGGCCTGAGTATATCTGAAGGGAATTATGATAATGGATATACAGTGTACTGTACACTATAACCTTTAGAAACACATGTAGGCCAAGAGTAAATAAGGAAGAAAATACAGCTGACAGCAGGCCTGTACACATATCACAAAACAGACAGGCATATTGAGCCAAGACACAGAGAGAGAGAGACACAGAGACACACATAGAGAGAGAGAGAGAGAGAGAGAGCGAGAGAGAGAGAGAGAGAGAGAGAGACACAGAGACACACAGAGACACACACAGAGAGAGAGAGAGAGAGAGAGAGAGAGAGAGAGAGAGAGAGAGAGAGAGAGAGAGAGAGAGAGAGAGCCTAAGGACATCAAAACAAGTGGGAGGAAATTAGCCCCGAGCTGCAAACAACCAGCTGAAGCAGTTCTCCCAAAGTAAATCCATGAATAATGATCCAGAATGCAGTTTGATAATGACCATCACAGTCGTATAATTACATTATAACTCACACATTTTAGTCCTATCATTTTAAAATTAACTGTCTAAATGCCTGCAACCAAAACCTAAAGCAAGAATGGTGAATAGAGGTCTGCTGCTCTCTCTGTGAGGTTGGCGTAAACGTGCCTTGATGGTCAGTGTGTTGGCCACAATGGTGTCGATCCTTTCACAATAGGGGTCAAACTTCTTGTCACTACGGCGGAGGAGGTCATGCTTGAGGAGGTAGCCTGTCCTCCCGTTGAATTCAAATAGAGACATGTTGTGCTGCATTGGGAAATCTGGGGGAAAAAACAACATTTTCAGAACATTTCACAATTTCAAAACATGTTAATTCATTACTGCATTATAACACAAATGTGAGATAGATCTGTATTTTTATGGCATGTGCAGTAGACCATTGTCCAACTCAAAACAGTACAACACTGACCTCCAGTGGTGGATATAAGAAACGCTACTCAATCTCCGACTCAAGATTACAATTTCAGGAAACAAACTCTGCAAGTGTGCCTTATCATGACAACAACAATAATGGGAACAATCAGAAGTTGTCACACCAGTTTTTCAGCCATAAACTAATACCAATCCCAGACAGCTGATATAGCTTAACCCATTGTTTGGTAGTTGAGCGCCACCATCTGGCATCCAGCGTTCCAGAAGGGCTGAGGGCTGTAGTTGGAAGAGTCCATTCTGGTTCCTTTAGGGTAAATCCTACTCATCTGCCTCTTGTTGTATCTGGGTTGTCATACTAAGGAAGTTTGCATTCACAAATGTGACAGAAAATTATTTGAGAGTAATTCAATCAGAGCTAAATAAACAGTTGTCAAAGGATACTCCACAAACTCCACTGCAGTCTTGGAGATCATACTTTCCCCTTTGGTCTCTACAAAAGATGAGATGAGGTAGCTCTTGTTTTTCTCTGTCCACAGGAGAATGAGAGTGATCAAGCAGAATATTAGTTTCCATCAGCAACAACAACTAGATAAACAGTAATATGACATTTACTTTGTGTAAAAATGTATATCATATAACGTTATTATTTTAAAACTGCTCCTTCTTATTTTTTGTAGAGGGACAAGTTACCCTCATCTAACCCCTACCCCAAATTAGCATCAACAAATCACAACTTACTTCGGGAGTTATCAAAGGAGATGAATTTGGTGGGTTGGATGTAGTTGACAATGGCAGACATCTCCTCATACGCTGTCACTTCCTGTCCCGCTGTACCCTATAGGAGGATAGACAGGAAGTTATCTCCTGTCTGAAACATCTACTGACCTAGAAAGAGGCTTAGAAACACCATCTTGCCATACCTCGTCCGAGTTCTTCATCTTCTCCTCATCCTGGTCTTCATCCTCCTGCTGTTCTTCATGATCATCAGTCATCTCCCCGGTCAGGGTCACCTCCTCCCCGGTCATGGTCATCTCCCCTTCTGGACATAAGACACATACAGCCTCAATATTTACTACAACAATGTGGCTGCAACATTATCTGGAGGATTAATACAGTACAATCACCATACAATGTCATTTGGTTTGTGCCCTGTATTACACACCAGTCACACACTGGTCCTCAGGGTTAGTAGGGCCTGTCTGGTTGGGCTCCTGGCCAGCGCTAGCTGTGACTATGGGCTGCTCTGACTCTTCTGTCTTCTTGGGGCAGGCCTGGCTGGGCTTCCCATGGCTGCCCTTCTTGTTCTTGATCAGGATCTTCCCCATGAGCTCTGCTGGGCTGGGGATCTGCAGACCTGGCTTCATCTGCTCATGGGAGAAAACACACTTCAGGGAAGGAGGCCAGGCACACACGCACACACACTCAGGTGGCAACACACATACAGTGTACTTGTGCTCTGTTCAGGGAAGGTCAATATTGGTTAGCTTAACACATAAATCAGTTTAGAAGGCTACAGAGGCTGATAAGAGTCAACTGTAGTAGTAATGTGTAACAGGAAAAGGTGGTGAGGGTGAAGGTTCGGTCTTTAAATTTATGTACGTTTAAACTGAGGATATAGACCGTATATATACGGTTAAAAGTTTGGACAAACCTACTCATTCAAGGGTTTGTTTTGTTTGTACTATTTTCTAATAATATAATAATAGTGAAAACATCAAAACTATGAAATAATACATATGGAATCAAGTAGTAACCAAAAAAGTATTAAACAAATCAAAATATATTTTATATTTGGGATTCTTCAAAGCAGCCAACCATTGCCTTGATGACAGGTTTGCACACTCTTGGCAATTTCTCAACCAGCTTCAACAATTTGTCACCTGGAATGCATTTGAAATAACAGATGTGCCTTGTTAAAAGTTCATTTGTGGAATTTCTTTCCTTCTTAATGCCTTTGAGCCAATCAGTTGTGTTGTGACAAGGTAGGGGTGGTATACAGAAGATAGCCCTATTTGGTAAAAGACCAAGTCCATATTATGGCAAGAACAGCTCAAATAAGCAAAGAGAAACAACAGTCCATCATTACTTTAAGACATGAAGGTCAGTCAATCCAGAAAATGTCAAAAACATTGAACGTTTCTTCAAGTGCAGTCGCAAAAACCATCAAGCGCTATGATGAAACTGGCTCTCATGAGGACCTCCACAGGAAAGGATGACCCAGAATTACCTCTACTGAAGAGGATAAGTTCATTAGAGCTACCAGCCTCAGAAATTGAAGCCCAAATAAATGCCTCACAAAGTTCAAGTAACAGACACTTCTCAACATCAACTGTTCAGAAGGGACTGTGAGAATCAGGCCATCATGGTCAAATTGCAAAGAAGCCACTAATAAAGGACACCAATAAGAAGAGACTTTGGTTTCAACCACTTTGTCTTTGTGAGTATAGGTGAACGGATGATCTCTGCATGTATGCTTCCCACCGTGAAGCATGGAGGAGGAGGTGTGATGGTGTGGGGGTGCTTTGCTGGTGACACTGTCAATGGTTTATTTAGAATTCAAGGTACACTTAACCAGCATGGCTACCACAGCATTCTGAAGCGATACACCATCCCATCTGGTTTGCCCATAGTGGGGCTATCATTTGTTTTTCAACAGGACAATGACCTAACACACCTCCAGCCTGTGTAAAGGCTAATTGACCAAGAAGGAGAGTGATGGAATGCTGCATCAGATGACCTGGCCTCCACAATCACCCGACCTCAACCCAGTTGAGATGGTTTGAGATGAGTTGGAATGCAGAGTGAAGGAAGAGCAGCCCAAAAGGGCTCAGCATATGTGGGAACTCCAACAAGACTGTTAGAAAAGCATTCCAGGTGAAGCTGGTTGAGAGAATGCCAATAGTGTGCAAAGCTGTCATAAAGGCAAAGGGTGGCTACTTTGAAGAATCTCAATTATAAAATATTTTTAGATTTGTTTAACACTTTTTTCTTTCTACATGATTCCATATGTGTTATCTATGTCTTCACTATTGTGGTCACAAGTGTATTTTTTACACCATTTTCTCCTCGCGTTAGATCTCTTGGCTCATCTCTGCAAGAGTTTGAGTCATGCATCCTCTGAAACATGGCCCGCCTACTTCTTATCACACTGCTCGCTTAACCCGGATGTCAGCAGCACCAACGTGTCAGAGGAAACACTGCTCGCTTAACCCGGATGTCAGCCGCACCAATGTGTCAGAGGAAACACTGCTCGCTTAACCCGGATGTCAGCCGCACCAATGTGTCAGAGGAAACACTGCTCGCTTAATCTGGATGTCAGCCGCACCAACGTGTCAGAGGAAACACTGCTCGCTTAATCCGGATGTCAGCCGCACCAATGTGTCAGAGGAAACACTGCTCGCTTAATCTGGATGTCAGCCGCACCAACGTGTCAGAGGAAACACTGATCGCTTAATCTGGATGTCAGCCGCACCAACGTGTCAGAGGAAACACTGATCGCTTAATCTGGATGTCAGCCGCACCAACGTGTCAGAGGAAACACTGCTCGCTTAATCCGGATGTCAGCCGCACCAATGTGTCAGAGGAAACACTGCTCGCTTAATCCGGATGTCAGCAGCACCAACGTGTCAGAGGAAACACTGCTCGCTTAACCCGGATGTCAGCCGCACCAATGTGTCAGAGGAAACACTGCTCGCTTAATCTGGATGTCAGCCGCACCAACGTGTCAGAGGAAACACTGATCGCTTAATCTGGATGTCAGCCGCACCAATGTGTCAGAGGAAACACTGCTCGCTTAATCTGGATGTCAGCCGCACCAACGTGTCAGAGGAAACACTGTTCGCTTAATCCGGATGTCAGCAGCACCAACGTGTCAGAGGAAACACTGATCGATTGACGACTGGAGTCAGCTTGCAGGCGACCAGTCCTGTCAAAAGTAGTCGCTAGAGCATGATGAGCCAAGGAAAGCCCCACCGGCCAAACTCTCCCTTACTCCGAACAGCGCTGGGCCAATTGTGCGCTGTCCTATAGGGCTCCTGGACCGAACGCCAGGTTATGGTGGCGCCTCCACACACCATGTGAACTTCTTATGTTTAACAGATGAAAATGAATATGGCTTGTCCATGAATGGATATGACTGAGACAAATGGACATGTTTGTTCCTAATAGACAGTCCCACTCACAGGGTACTTGTCCAGAGGATCCATTAGCAGCATATCTCCAAATATGGTCTTACAGTAGTTAGCCATTTTCTCCTGCTGCTTCACCCTGGAAAAACATAACATACAGCTTCAATGATAATCCATTATTGTCTACATGCAGGTTACAGGATCAATCATATGATATAAATAGTCACATGATATTAAGAACCCAAAGAAATGTTTGTGATGGTAGGGGCACTGAACGCTAAACTTGCATGTTTTTAATTTGAAAAGAGGAGTGAAATGCATTGTCTTACGAGTCCACATGGTTCTCAAAGGAGAGGATGACGGGGTACTGTGACGTCTTGAAGGCGCTTTCCGCGATGGCCTCAATCACATCCTGTCACACAGACAAACAGACAGACAGACCGATCTGGACTCTGGGACATACTAAGTAGACACACAGCATGACTGGCAGTATCAACACAACTCTATCAGACCCAGCTAAACGAGCTGGAGGCAGGCCAAACATCATCAAGGCTGGAGGAAATCCGTGTTTGACAGTAAACTATGCTGAGGCGTTTGGTTTGGTCTGTGTGCCAGTTAGAGTGGAGCTCTGGGTGCCCTTAAATGGCAGTGTTGAGTGAGGGGCCCAGGGGACGTATGGTGTGGTGTGCTGAGGCTGCCGTGCTGCACGCGGGCTCCAGTGCCCAGGCCCATCATGACACTCTGCGCTGTGTCTCTATTGACACCTGCTGGCAGAGCCACAAAGAAAGCTGTCACTGTGAGACGTAAAGCAGGGGCCACTTCCTGGGGCACTGCTACAGTAGGTGCTTGGGTCTGGACTACCGTCGCGTAACAGTAACAGTCAGGGCCCGGCATTAGTGACACTATCTCTGTTGTCTGTGAGTCTTAATGAATCAGGGCTGTGTAAATGGGGACTGCAACAGTGGTCACAATGGGTCAATGGTGTACATTTAGTTAGATGCTTTGTCTTTGGTTGGCACGCATCATATTGGATCAGTAGGATTGAGGCTAAGGCTAGAATCCCCCAAAAACAGGTTGTATATTCCTTTCAAAATGTATGAATATTTGGTTTTACAGCACTATTGCACTGTCCAGCACTGAGAGATGAGGGCTGACTGACACCTGACCTTGAACAGAATCTCAGTTGTCATGGTGAAGCCGTGGGTGATAATAGGCTCCTCATCCGGTGGTTTTCCCTTCCAGCAATCCAGCTCCAGGCAGCGGCAGCCGGCCAGCAGACACTGGCGGTACATCTCTGGAGACGACACGCCGGAAAACTGACCAGCTGTGGAGGGATCACAACATTTTTGGGGGTCATTTTACACTTTAGAGACACTCAAAGACGCATTAAAACCACAGTCTATAAGATTTTCGGTCATTTCAATTAAGGAAATAACCAGAAAGGATTGTCAAAGATCATTCAGCCATTGTCTTTCTACTGCTTCTACTACTAGCTCTGGGCTCACAGTTTCTGATAAGAAAAATAGGCATTCCCATTTGCATTGCTCTGAGTAGCCTTTTACAACCTTGTGTACCATAGCTTTGTTGAAATGTGTGATAGTTTAAAGACTGTTCCCATCTCACCCGTCAGGTATGTGTTATGGGAAGACTTGATGAGGTAGTGGGGCAAAGGTTGGCTCATGTCCTGACACTTGGCCAGCTTGTCCAGTATGACCACAGATGTCTCAGGCCCCATCAAGTAGAACAGCAGACCTTCCGGAGAAATCTGACCTGTAGAATAAGATACCTGTGCATTATAACAGTGTTACACATCTCTCTTCTATAAAACACTAGATTTAGAATACAGTAACGATTGGGAATAGAGTGTAGTCAATGATGGAGATTGGCTAATGCAGTAGTAATGTGATGATTTAGGCTTCTATGTTAGTTCTACTGTCCTGACCTTTAGTAATCAAACTGTATATATGTGTCTCTTACCTCTGTTGGAGTTGGAGGAGCAGGGTTCGTACTTCTCAATAAGGGCCTTCACCTGGTCAGGTCTGAAGCGGGGGAATAGCTCTTCATTGAGGCGGGAGTCACGCTGCTTTTCGTTGACGAACTTGGCCAGGCTCTCCTTGGTCATGTAGGGCTTAGCCTTGGCAGAGCTGGAGGGACAATCAGCCATGACATTCCCATCAACAGCATCTTACATCAGCCAGGGCCCAGACAAACCCTGAGCCAGGGAACTAATGCATGAGCTGGACACTCGACCGACCAACCATTGAGGAGAACATGATGACAATTACACCTGGCATCACCTCATGCCTGTATTCTCCAATTGGTAAGTATGAATGTTACTTACTAGGATGTGAAGATCTCATAGATCTCAGGCCGGGGACAAAGACTCATCAGGAAGAGCTTGAAAGCAGCTTCAGTGAAGACGTCCGGCTTCATAGTGTCACCCTGAGAGAACACACAACAGCCTGTCACATTATGACACTTTACTGAAAATAATTTATGATAAACCTTTAAAAAGGATTACAATAAGTACTTGGACTACATAGGACCCCAGAATTGTGACTGTTGAAAAACACTGGGGTTTCTCTCTGACCTTTCCTTTGGGGAGGTGTGCTGAAGCTAGAGCTCCCTCCACCCTCTTCTTATCAGCTGGAAACATCTTGTAAATACTGAGGATGGAAATAAAGACAGCTAATGAGAGGCTTGAATGTAGTTTAAATTGACTGAATCTGTTCAACTGTTGTTGTACACTCGTAGAAAAAAGGTTTCCAAAAGGGTTCTTCAGCTGTCCCCATAGGAGAACACTTTTTGGTTCCAGGTAGAACCCTCCATGTAGAACCCTCCTATGGGGACAGCCAAAGAACCCTTTCAGGTTCTAGATAGTGCAGATGTTAAACCAATTCGACATGACATTGTCTGTGACTCACTTTTTGACAGGGATCTTGCCATCCTTATTGGTCTGAAGGGAGATGCGGACATACCTAGGATGGAGAGGTTTATCAAAAAAAAAATATTATAATTTACTGGCTAACAACATAGAGAGAGACCGGTCCATGTCCACTCACATTTTCTCCATGAAGACTTGTCTGCAAGCGTTGTTCCTCGATGGGTTGTAAGCAATGGACAGGATATCAGCAGCCCAGTTCTACAACA
Organism: Oncorhynchus mykiss; assembly: GCF_013265735.2. Taxonomy (NCBI): domain Eukaryota; kingdom Metazoa; phylum Chordata; class Actinopteri; order Salmoniformes; family Salmonidae; genus Oncorhynchus; species Oncorhynchus mykiss. Next base: position 17,423,470 of record NC_048589.1, on the reverse strand, counting down.
TCACACCATAGCTGCATGAAATAGCTGTCTGGATTTACGACATGTCCTGATAATATTGTTTTATTTGTGACCACTAGGGGGCACGGAACTGATCTGTGCTTCAGGAAGAGAGAGTCACGCATGTTGACTGTCTATCAATTGTTATTTTAATTAGAGTTTATTAAAACCGGATATTGTAGTCGTAAACTCAAAAAGAGGGCTAGGACAGAGGCTGCTTTGTGGTGGAAATGAAGGCTTATATATTAGTGGTTGACCTGAGGATAGAGCTGCAGAGCCAGTATGGAATCAGGCAACGAATATCACTTAAACAAATGTTGGTGGTAAGGTGATGCTGATAGGTATGTAAACATTGAGAGTAAATTTGCCTATCTCATTATGTTTAATTTATATATATATATATATATATATATATATGTATGACACTTAATGATTGAAGTTATTTTACATGCAGTACGGGCAGTATGAGCTCTGGTTATGTCATGTTGCTGTAAAGAAGATGGAACGAAGTAAGGATTATTAATGTGCATTACCTGTGTCACTTTCTCCTTGTAAGCAAAGAAGTTGTGGTAAGTCAAATTCACCATGTCAGGGCCTGTGACAACAGTCAGGGTTTTGACTAGATGGTCGCTGTTTGGAAAATCCAGGTTGAACACATTCCTGACTTTAGGGTGCTGTTGATGAGAACGGACAGACATTTGTAAAAACCTAAATTCCAGTGACCACAAGTAATTGTTCCTTTGTACCTATGTTATCGCAATGTCTGTTTGGAGAGAGGGAAATGAGCCCTGCTGCACCCTAGTGTCTGTTTTCCATACACAGGACGCCTGGGAGCTCAAGCTGGACCAGGCAAATCAGTGCATGCAAACTCCCGACCAGAGCTGAGAAACATGAGAGCAGCAGCTCAGCAGAGGAACTGGGAAGTTACTATGTCCTCAACTACTACAGTACCAACAGATCAATGATGCTACAGCATTTGTTTTGATACAGTATCCATGGCTTATAGAAGAGCAACTGCTCTCCTTGACGGCAACACATAAGACAGACTGCATAGATAGATGGCACACCAGCTATGGGGATGATGTTGTTTATCCCCCAGGGAATAGCTGTGACCTACCCCAGTAGTAGGGAGTAATGGCTGCATACTGAAACTCTCTATGGAGACAGCTCAGTGTGGGAGAAAGCAGTGGGAGAAATTCAAACTGTCAAACTCAATCATATCTCTACAGCTTGATCTGCAGCACAGAAATCACACAGCTGGGCTCTCGCTTTGGCTGCAATCACATCACTAACACTGTGTGTGTCTGGGTGTGTGTGTGCACTGGCATTGTGTTTATTGCTGATTTTGCAATGCAAATTCCCCCCTCAATTATACAACACACTTCAGAATGCATGCAGAGGTTTTTACAGACAAACAGATAGAGAATGGTTGTATTGAGTGGATCACGCAGCAGTGAAAGCATTATAGCTCTTACGTAATGGTACTCACTTTAGGAAGTTTTGCATATTTTCCTGATCTGGTATCTCTGATGTTTGCAACATCCAGGAACTCTGTCTCCTAGGAATGGGGAATTATAAAATTAAAACCCACTGAGTGTACAAAACATTGAGGAAACCTTCCAATTATTGAGTTACCCCCCCCCACCTTTTCCCTCAGACTAGCGTCAATCTGTCGGGGCATGTTGACTCCAATGCTTCCCACAGTTGTGTCAAGTTGGTTGGATGTCCATTAGGTGGTGGACCATTCTTGATACACACAGGAAACTGTTGAACGTTAAAAACCCAGCAGTGTTGCAGTTCTTGACACAAACCGGTGCACCTGGCACCTACTATCATACCCCGTTCAAAGGCTCTTAAATCTTTTGTCTCGCCCATTCACCCTTCTGAATGGCACACATACACGTCTCAATTCTCTCAACGCTTAAAAATCCTCCACTACATCTACACTAAGTGGATTTAACAAGTGACATCAATAAGGATCATAGCTTTCACCTGGATTCGCCTGGTCAGTCTGTGGTTAAAAGAGCAGGTGTTCCTAATGTTTTGTACACTCAGTGTGAAGTAGAACCCACTGCATACTGAGAAAACAAATGATATCTTTCTATGATAAAACAATGATTATTTTATGATTGCATCAAGAGATAGGCTTCACCCATATTCAACTGTAATATGCTTTTCTATTACTTGCATGAATACTCTGTATGGAAGCTCCCACACTGTAAGCACACGTGTGTGTTTAAGCCTCGGTGGGCATCAGAATGTACTGCAGACCAGAAGGTGCCGAGAGAGAGGAGAGAGGAGAGAGAGAGAGAGGGAAAGAAAGAAAGAAAGAAAGAGCAAAAGAGAGAGAGAGAGAGAGAGAGAGAGAGAGAGAGAGAGAGAGAGAGAGAGAGAGAGAGAGAGAGAGAGAGAGAGAGAGAGAGAGAGAGAGAGAGAGAGAGAGAGAGAGAGAGAGAGAGAGAGAGAGAGAGAGAGAGAGAGAGAGAGAGAGAGAGAGAGAGAGAGAGAGAGAGAGAGAGAGAGAGAGAGAGAGAGAGAGAGAGAGAGAGAGAGAGAGAGAGAGAAGAGAAGCCCAATGAGCATTGTTCTGAATTCATCTTTGCAGCGGAGCAGGCTGGTAAAACCCACATCAGCTTCAATCAATACAATCCACAAGGCTGCTGGGACTGTGAGGCGCAATGCAACGCTCTAAACCATTCTTCAGCTAAATGTAATTCACTGTTAACATACAGTACATTGTGGTTACAGCGGTTGAGGCTCTAAGTCATCCCACAGCCTGACGGACCCCATTCTAGAGCTGTGGAGCCTGAGGCAGCCAGAACACATTTCATATGGCCTGGATTTAACACATAAGGACCTAAACTGCTCAACTAAGCAACCAGGCAGATTATATAAGGGGGCAATATTTACTCACTGTAACCCAATTATTTGGCAGTAATTATCTCATTGTGCAATGTCATTTCTGTTACCTTACCTTGCTTTGGTTAGTCCAGTAGAGGTAGAAGCCCTTAGGGTCCATTTTCATGGTGACAGGCACAGTCTTGGTTGACTCCTGATTGAGGAGAAATATATTTTGAGTTATTGCAAACCTTATCACAGAATTTATACTTGGCCCAGCTAGTTTTGTGACAGAGCTATAGCTCAGGGTCTTGAGGACAGACAACTTGTATTATTTATAGAGGCAACCCTGGAAATTGTAATGGATGTTTTACATCAATGGAGTCTTTGTAAATGCAATGTATTTTGGAGAGATCTTTCTGTGATTCTCATTCAAAGTGAACTAATGAACTTGTTTTCAATAGAAGATTTTCTCCAGGAATTTACTTTCAAGAGTAGCCAACTCACCTCTGACCATTTGGTAAACCTGTCTCCTTTGACCAAGTAGAGTTTGACCTCTGGTGGCTCCAGGGTATACCGTCTCTTGTCCATTGTGTTGGTCCCTCTATTGTCTCCTCTCCTGTTGTGTGTGACTGGTGGAGGTGACCCCTCTACACCATGGAGCTGACCAGTGACTGATCAACCCTACCTGTACTCTCACTGTGCCCTTGGAGAGATGTACTGTAGCTACAGTCAGACACAGGTAGGAATGACAAGGGAGGAGGCACCCCAACAAATATGCATTGCAAATGAGCCCAGCAATAAAAATGACATTATTTGACTTGGTGAAAGGGTTGTCAGAAAATCTAACTTAAATAGTGTGACACTGAATGCACACAATGTTTGATGATGATATGAATTAGTATTCTGTTTACAAATCTAATTTATTTTGATCATCCCCTTGCCACTGGCAAATAATGACTGAACTTCCATGGACCTGAGCTTTAATTTAGTCTGTTAATGTTTTTCCTCTTCTCCAGACACATATTTTACAACACAATCACAGCATGCTGCTGGACATAACAATCAGTTCCCAAATGTAGACTGCATACTGTACAATATTGAGAGACAATTGCCAGGATGCTTGTTCTATCTGTGATGGATTACTGATCTAATGGTATATTGATTTTAATTTGCTTTTAATAATGTGGTGTAGAGAAATGAAATGTACTGTATCATGTTAGATGGCCAGAGGTGGCAGAGAGGGCACTGATTAATGCTGATTCATTGCTTCTGCTTCTGACTGTTCCCTGTAATTTGTGTAATATGCAAATATCCACTTGAGAGCAATACTTTAGGACAATTGCATAGGGATAGGAGGACCCAAGTTACATAAGGACAGGAGTGTTTGTGGTAGGCCTAATAATAATGTCCTACATTAGATCAAATAGAACATTATATTAGATCAAATAGAACATTATATTAGAACAAATAGAACATTATATTAGATCAAATATAACATTATATTAGAACAAATAGAACATTATATTAGAACAAATAGAACATTATATTAGAACAAATATAACATTATATTAGATCAAATAGAACATTATATTAGAACAAATAGAACATTATATTAGAACAAATAGAACATTATATTAGAACAAATAGAACGTTATATTAGATCAAATAGAACATTATATTAGAACAAATAGAACATTATATTAGATCAAATAGCACATCATTCACACTTTTGAAGGGGAAACTTGATGTATGGCAATATTTCCAAGGCAGCAATAAAAGCATACAACATACCGTATCCAGCATTTACGCGTACAACATACCGTATCCAGCATTTACACTGTAGAGTTTCTAAGTCGAAAGTACCTGTATGTGATTCATGACCCAAGCCCAGCTCAGTTACCCCCTACCATTGTGTCACAGAGTCATCATAATGCTTTGGCAAATGTACATTATAGCAGGGGCATTGGTAGACGACATGTAATTAATCTAATGTATGTCCCTCTAACTGCCCTGAATGCCTCTGCTGATCCTACAGCTATTGTATGCAGCAATCATGTGCCTATGAACCAGATTTATGCTGTGAGCACTGAGGAGGTGTGCTCTAGTAGGAAGACCACTGGATGCAACTCACCCTGCACTAGCATAAACAACATGAGAATATCTACTTCTGCTAAGCTTCCCAGTAAAGCAATGAAAACAAACAAGCATACCAGAAAAGTGCTCAAAATAGCCTACGTTAACATATGTAGCCTAGCAAAGAAGGTTCATGCAATTAATAACTTGCCAGTAACAAAGGACATTCATATTCTGACTATCTCTGAAACTCACTTAGACAATACCTTTGATGATACAGTGGTAGCAATAGAAGGTTATAACATTTACAGAAAAGACACGAATGCTAGTGGTGGAGGTGTTGCTGTTTATATTCAGAACCACATTCCTGTCAAGATTAGAGAGGATCTCATGTTAAATACTGTTGATGTAATATGAGTACAGGTTCATATGCCTCACCTAAACACCCGTTCTTGTGGGAAGCTGCTACAGACCACCAAGTGTTAACAGTCAGTATCTGGATAACATGTGTGAAATGCTTGATAATGTATGTGATATCAACAGAGAGGTATATTTTATGGGTGATTTAAATATTGACTGGCTTTTGTCAAGCTGCCCACTCAATAAAAAGCTTCAAACTGTAACCAGTGCCTGCAACCTGGTTCAGGTTATCAGTCAACCTACCAGGGTATTTAAACAGCTCAGGAATGAAATCATCCACATGTATTGACCACATCTTTACTAATGCTGCAGAAATCTGCTCTAAAGCATTATCCAAATCCACAGGATGTAGTGATCATAATATAGTAGCCAAATCTAGGAAAGTTCCTAAGGCTGGGCCTAATATAGTGTTTAAGAGATCATAGAAGAAGTTTTATAGTGATTCATATGTTGATGATGTAAAGAATATTTGTGGTGTGTTTTTTTATTTTATTTTACCTTTATTTTACTAGGCAAGTCAGTTAAGAACAAATTCTTATGTAATGAGAATTATGTAATGAGGCGCAACCAGACACTGCACTTCACACATTTAGGAAATTGCTTATCCCAGTTACTAACAAGCACGCACCCATTAAGAAAATAACTGAAAACTGTTAAATCCCTGTGGATTGATGAGGAATTTAAAAATTGTATGGTTGAGAGGGATGAGGCAAAAGGAATGGCAAATAAGTCTGGCTGCACAACCGATTGACAAACATACTGCAAATTGAGAAATTATGTGACTAAACTGAATAAAAAGAAGAAACAATACTATGAAACAAAGATAAATTACATAAAGAATGATAGTTAAAAGCTTTGGAGCACCTTAAATTACATTTTGGGAAAAAAGGCCAACTCTGCGCCATCATTCATTGAATCAGATGGCTCATTCATTACAAAACCGACTGATACTGCCAACTACTTTAATGATTTTGTTCATTGGCAAATTAGCAAACTTAGGCATGACATGCCAGCCACAAACGCTGACACTAAACATCCAAGTATAGCTGACCAAATTTTGAAAGACAAGAATTGTACTTTTGAATTCCATAAAGTGAGTGTGGTAGAGGTGAAAAAAGTATTGTTGTCTATCAACAATGACGAGCCACAGGGATCTAACAATTTGGATGGTGTCACCGCCGTCGATAGAAGTGGACCATGGTGCATTGTGGTGAGCTTAAATTTTCTTTTTTATTTAAAATGTCGCCAACAAAACAAGAAACAACCGTGAAGTTTACAGGGCTATAGTGTCACTAGCAAAGATAACTACCCACACTGAAAGGAGGGAAAACAAAACAGAATGCCCACCCCACATCACACCTAACCAAATAGAGAAATAATCCAAATAGAGAAATAAAACGGGTCTCTAAGGTCAGGGCGTGACAGTAACCCCCCCACCCAAAGGTGCGGACTCTGGCCGCAAAACCTGAACCTATAAGGGAGGGTCCGGGTGAGCAACTATCCGTGGTGGCGGCTCTGGTGTGGGACGTAGACCCCGCTCCTCCTCTGGCTCACCCCACTTTGGTGGCGCCTCTGGTGTGGGGACCCTCGCGGTGGGCCCCAGACTGGGCGCCGTCGCTGGGGGCCCCGGACTGGGCGCCGTCGCTGGGGGCTCCGGACTGGAGGCCGTCGTTGGAGGCTTTGTGCCATGACTCCTCACTGGAGGCTTCGTGCCATGGATCATCACTGGAGGCTTCGTGCCATGGATCATCACTGGAGGCTTCTTGCCGTAGATCATCACTGGAGACTTCTTGCCATGGATCATCACTGGAGGCTTCTTGCCATGGGTCATCACTGGAGGCTTCGTGCCATGGATCATCACTGGAAGCTTCATGCCATGGATCATCACTGGAGGCTTCGTGCCATGGATCATCACTGGAGGCTTCGTGCCATGGATCATCACTGGAGGCTTCTTGCCGTAGATCATCACTGGAGACTTCTTGCCATGGATCATCACTGGAGGCTTCTTGCCATGGGTCATCACTGGAGGCTTCGTGCCATGGATCATCACTGGAAGCTTCATGCCATGGATCATCACTGGAGGCTTCGTGCCATGGATCATCACTGGAGGCTTCGTGCCATGGATCATCACTGGAGGCTTCATGCCATGGATCATCACTTCAGGACTCACCAGGTTCACCAGGCTGGGAAGACATACAGAAGGCCTGGTTCTGGGAGCGGGCACAGGATACAGTAGGCTGTGGAGGCGCACTGGAGGTCTCGAGCGTAGAGCCTGCACAACCAGTCCTGGTTGGATGGTTACTTTAGCCCGGCACGTGCGGGACGCAGGCACAGGACGCACTAGGCTGTGCAGATGCACCGGAGACACAGTGCACAGAGCTGGCGCAGGATATCCTGGGCCGTAGAGAAGGTAGCGCACCGGACTATGAACGCGCACTGGAGACACCGTGCACTCCACCGCATAACACGGTGCCTGACCAGTACGACGCTCGCCACGGTAAGCACGGGGAATTGGCTCAGGTCTCCAACCTGACTCAGCCAGACTCCCCATGTGCCACCCCCAAAAAAATTATGTGGGGGCTGCCTCTCATGCCTGCTCCGTTGCCGTGACTCCTAGTAGCGAAGTCATTCCTCCCTCGCTACTTCAGCCTGTTTCCATGGCAGGGTCATGTCCCCTGCCATAACCTCCTCCCATGTCCAATATGTCTTCCATTCTCTCTTCTCCCGGGCCTTCTCTCTTCTCCCGGGCCTCCTGGTCCTTTGGTGGTGGGTACTTCTGTCACGGCTGTCGAAGGAAGTGGACCAAGGTGCAGCGTGGTGAGCGTACATTTTCCTTTTTATTTAGAATGTCGCCAACAAAACAAGAACCGAAGAAACAACCGTGAAGCTTACAGTGCTATTGTGCCACTAACAAAGATAACTACCCACACTGAAAGGAGGGAAAAAGGGAAACCTAAGTATGATTCCCAATCAGAGATCACGATAGACAGCTGTCCCTGATTGAGAACCATACCCGGCCAAAACATAGAAATAAAGAAACATTGAAAACAAAACATAGAATGCCCACCCCACATCACACCCTGACATAACCAAATAGAGAAATAAAACCGCTCTCTAAGGTCAGGGCGTGACAGATGGAAAATTACAGAGGATAATAGCAGATGATATCGCCACTCCTATTTGCCATATCTTAAATGTAAGCCTACTAGAAAGTGTGTGCCCTCAGGCCTGGAGGGAATCAAAAGTCATTCCACTATCTAGGAATATTAAAGCCAAATCTTTACTGGCTCAAATAGCCGACCAATCAGCCTGTTACCAACCTTTAGTAAAGTTTTGGAAAAAATTGTGTAAACAAATTGACAACAGACTTTCAGCACACTTATAGGGAAGGACATTCAACAAGCACAGCACTTACACAAATGACTAAGGATTGAGAGAGAAATTGATGATAAAAAAAGATTGTGGAGGCTGTTTTTTTAGAGTTAAGTGCTGCTTTTGACATTATCGATCGATAGTCTGCTGCTGGAAAAATGTGATATGTGTTACGGCTTTACACCTCCTGCTATATTACGGATAAAGAGTTACCTGTCTAACAGAACACAGAGGGTGTTCTTTAATGGAAGCCTCTCCAACATAATCCAGGTAGAATCAGGAATTCCCCAGGGCAGCTGTCCCTTACTTGTTTCTATCTTTACTAACGACAAGCCACTGGCTTTGAGTAAAGTTAGTGTGTCTATGCATGCGGATGACTCAACACTATTTTTACCTTTATTTAAATAGGCAAGTCAGATAAGAACAAATTCTTATTTACAGTGTGTTAACTGCCTTGTTCAGGGGCAGAACAACAGATGTTTACCTTGTTAGCTCGGGGATTCGATCTAGCAACCTTTCGGTTACTGGTCCAACGCTCTAACCACTAAGCTACCTGCTGCCCACTAGGTTACAGGCCGCCCCTATACACATCAGCTACTACAGCGACTGAAACAGAGAGCTGCAGTTAGTTTCAGAATGGGTGTCAAGGAATAAGTCAGTTCTAAATATTTAAAAAACTAAAAGCATTGTGATTGGGACAAATCATTCACTAAACCCTAAACCTCAACCAAATGTTGTAATACATAATGTGGAAATTGAGCAACTTGAGGTGACTAAACTGCTTGGAGTAACCCGGATTGTAAACTGGCATGGTCAACACATATTGATACAACATTAGCTAAGATGGGGAGAAGTCTGTCCATAATGAAGCGCTGCTCTACCTTCTTAACAGCACTATCAACAAGGCAGGTCCTACAGCCTATAGTTTTGTTGCACCTGGACTACTGTTCAGTCGTGTGGTCAGGTGCCGCAAAGAGGGGGAAAAAATGTGCAATTTGTGTCACGTCCTGACCTCAGAGCTTTTTATGTCTCTATTTTGGTTTGGTCAGGGTGTGATTTGGGTGGGCATTCTATGTTCTTTATTTCTAGGTTTTGTGTTTCTATGTTTTGGCCGGGTATGGTTCTCAATCAGGTACAGCTGTCTATCGTTGTCTCTGATTGGGAATCATACTTAGGCAACCTGTTTTGCCACCTGAGGTTGTGGGATGTTGGTTTTTGTTAGCTCTGTGTAGCCTTCAGAACGTGATGTTATTTTTGTTGTTTTGTTTAGTGTTCAGTTGAAATAAAGTATGAACAATTACCACGCTGCACCTTGGTCCACTTCTTCCGACGAGCGTTACAATTTGCTCAGAAGAGGGCAGCACGGCTGGCCCGTGGATGCACACAGAGAGTAAACATTAATAATATGCATGTCAAACTCTCCTGGCTCAAAGTTGAGGAGAGATTGACTTCATCACTACTTGTATTTGTGAGAGGTAACGACATGTTGAAAGCACCGAGCTGTCTGTTTAAATGACTAGCACACAGCTCAGACACCCATGCATACCCCACAACACATGCCATCAGAGGTCTCTTAACAGTCCCCAAGTCCAGAACAGAATATGGTAGGCGCACAGTACTATGTAGAGCCATGACTGAACATAACCTGTTGTTGAAAAAACATGTGTTATAGCTTTTCAGAGCTATCAATCTAATAGAACTAATATAACTCAAATGGTTTTCTTTAATGGAAGCTTCTCTAATGTCAAACATGTAAAGTGTGGTGTACCGCAGGGCAGCTCTCTAGGCCCTCTCTTTCTATTTTTACCAATGACCTGCTGCTGGCATTAAACAAAGCATGTGTGTCCATGTATGCTGATAATTCAACCATATACCCATCAGCAACCACAGCTAATGATGTCACTGAAATCCTTAACAAAGAGTTGCAGTCTGTTTTGGAATGGGTGTCCAGTAATAAAATAGTCCTGAACATCTCTAAAACTAAGAGCATTGTATTTGGTACAAATCATTCCTTAAGTTCTAGACCTCAGCTGAATCAGATAATGAATGGTGTGGCTGTTGAACAAATTGAGGAGACTAAATTACTTGGCGTTACCTTAGATTATAAACTGTCATGGCCAAAACATATAGATTCAATGGAAGTAAAGATGGGGAGAGGTCTGTCCGTAATAAAGAGAGGTCTGTCCGTAATAAAGCAAGTTCTGTAGAATCTAGTTTAGTCTAATATTTATTATTGTCCAGTTGTGTGGTCCAGTGCTGCAAGGAAAGACCTAATTAAGATGCAGCTGGCCCAGATCAGAGTGGCACATTTTGGCTAAGAGTTGAGGAGAGACTGACTGCATCACTTATTTTTATAAGAAACATTGTGTTGGAAATTCCAAATTGTTTGCATAGTCAACTTACACACAGCTCTGACACACACACATACCCCACCAGACATGCCACCAGGGGTCTTTTCACAGTCCCCAAATCCAGAACAAATTCAAGAAAGCGTACAGTATTATATAGAGCCCTTATTGCATGGAACTTCCTTCCATCGCATATTGCTCAAATAAACAGCAAACCTGGTTTCAAAAAACAGATAAAGCAACACCTCACGGCACAACGCCCCTCCCCTATTTGACCTAGATAGTTTGTGTGTATGTATTGATATGTAGGCTACATGTGCCTTTACATTTTTTTATGTAGTTCTGTCCCTGAGCTGTTCTTGTCTATTGATGTTCTGTATTATGTCATGTTTCATGTTTTGTGTGGACCCCTGGAAGAGTACCTGCTGCTTTTTGCAACAGCTAATGGGGATCCTAATAAAATACCAAATACCAAATGACTAACTGATGCAAGCAGTAGAATCAGATAAAAACAACTGATACAAATACCTTATGGAACAGCGAGGACTGTGAAGCAACACAAACATAAGCGCAGACGGATACACACATGATAACATACACACTATACACACACGTACACATGGATTTTGTGTTGCAGATATGTGGTAGTGGAGTAGGGGCCTGAGGGCACACACTTAGTGTGTTGTGAAATCTGTTATGAATGTATTGTAATGTCTGCCTTAATTTTGCCAGACCACAGAAAGAGTAGCTGCTATTGGGGATCCATAATACATTCAAAATACAAATGTAATGTAGCCTATCAATGGATGGAACAGGATCAAATGGAAAAACTGTTTTTGATCACTCATATTTCTCACTCTTCATCTAAATCTGGCAGCCAAATAAGTCAGTCAAGCCCCCAGTCACCTGCCCAGCTAGCAATGAGGAATCGGCCCAGAAGCGGCCCTTTTCCGGGGGGCTGGAACTGATTGAATCGGGACAGAATCGGGTTTCGAACTCGGCCCGGAATCAAAATGAATGACTTCCCAGAATCGGCCTGATGCAAATGTAAATAAATGTATACACATTATACACAAATACATTTTATGCATACAAATATATGCGCAATATATAAATATATTATAATATATATAATATATATATAAATATACGCATCTACCAAAAAATATATGTTTTGTCGGAGGAAACACTCTACACCTGGTGATCGTGTCAGCTGCGCCGCTGCGCCACTCCGGAAGCTCCATTCACAAAGTCTTTAATGCTAATCAATTGCCTTGCACAAAGTACCGAAATACTAAAATACAACTTAAACAGGACTCTTAAAGAATGTCATTGAAATGTTAATTGTATTTTTTAATCACAGAAACAATGAGAAAATATGGAAAAATAAATAAAAATGAAAAGTGAATTATATTAAGCAGCAAGTGTAATCATCTGCCAGAGAGTATCCCCAATCGGCCCGAGACCCAAGTAATACATTTGGGCCAGATAACTGTCACCGGAATCGTCCCGAACTCAATACCTGCATCCTAGCCAAAAGTAATACTGCCTAATACGGCCCAGACTCGGGCCACATGACGTCGGTCAAGTCTGACTCTCAGCCGAGTGCCCCGACTCTCAGCCGGAATCGGCCCAGATCCACTGTGCTAGCTGGGTGAGAACGTGTGTAATGTGTTGCTTGACCACACGCTGGGCACAGATGAACTACAGCCAAGAAGAGCAGTGGTATTGACAGTCAGGGTCGCGACCCATAGTGGGGAACTGTAGTGGGGTAGCCCCCCCAAAATAGCAATAAAAATAATTATTGAATTACCAGTACAGATTATTGTATGGGACAATACACAACGTTTTTGAAACAGATCATTTGACAAATAAAAATTTATTGAGTAAATGTTTATATTGGTTTCTTTTCATTGTGGTTATTTGTTCATGTAAAAATCCACATTTTACAATGTTATGGTTGTGTCATTAGATTTGGGGAATTGTGGGGTCAGCATAAAATTCTTGGAGGGGAAATGGGGTCGCCAGAAGTTCTGGAGGAAAAAATGGGGTCCTCGCTGAAAAAGTTTGAATACCACTGGCTATCCCATATCAACACGCGCACGCAAACGGCACACACGCTCGTGTGCACTCAATTATTTGATGGGCTCCCAGAGGTCTGAGATTAACCTACATTCTTACTCTTAAGACATTATTTAGAAATGGCATTCTCAGAAGATATGTGAACCTGTTTGTTAATCTAAGAACATATACAGTAAGTATATAATCCCAGATGATCCCATGAGCTGCCATGATTCGCAGACGCTAACATATTTGTTTAAACAGCTGACCTTTCAAGCTATTGACTCAATCCGTAAATCAATTATGTTTAAATAAAAGGTTTGTATTTAATTCACATATGCTATATGAAATATTTTTCACGCAATGTCCGACTACTCTGCCAATTTAGGATCAGCTACTATCGCGTAATTATCAGCTACTGGCCACTGTCCAAGGTGCTGAAATCATAATGGGTTGAAATCCTGCAGCAAGCGTTGGGACTGCTAAATGTGTCAATTTGAGCCTTCAGTAGTGGTCTCTAGATCATCACAAACTATAAATTCCTAGTCATCAGTTCCACGTTGATGTCAATATGTAAACATAGGCACTCGCTCTGGACAGTTAAACCATGCGCATAAATATATGTATTTACTCAAGTAGTTTTGGGATGAGCTGTGCGTTTAGTGACGTTTAATTAGTTAATCCAGCCCGCTGCATAGCTGCTGGCACTTTAAGAACCTTCACCCCCCCCCCCCCCCCCCCCCCCCCCACCCCACCCCACCCCCCACACCCTTAAGTATTTTTAGCTGAGCCATTCACTTCGTTTGTTGTAGGCAACCGTACAGACAGTTGTGTAGGCCTACCGTATGGTATGGTAAAACTTAATCGTTTTAATAAATTACATCGAATCCTTTACTGCTGATTCCTTAGGAAATATTGTTGGAATAAACATTAGTTGTCTGGGATTCTGCTGGCGGATGCTGAAAATCACAAGAGCCTCTGAGCTGCTTGCCTCATCCGTCCATGATGAAACGCAATGCTGCACTGGGTTTCTGAGACAAACCGCAGTGCCTTCTAGGATGAAATGAATGAACCCAAAATATATTTAGAAATAAAATAGACAGTCAAAGAGCGCGGACGGTCCACAGTAAGGCTGTGGCTCTACGTCTTCTCTCGACCGGATAGGTTCCTGTGTTCTTTTGTATTGTGGATAACAATAAACCTTCAAGACGGACGGGGTGGTAGAGCATCGAGGGAAAAATCGGGGCAATATGAGAGAGCGGGACTTTATGCCCAACATGGAGAGGGGCAAACCTGCCACCTATACGGGGGACAAAAAGGCTAAGATGGCTGCGAAGACGAACAAAAAGTGGGTGAGACTAGCCACTGTCTTCGCATATGTATTGTCTGTGTCCTTAGCAGCCATCATTCTAGCCATTTACTACAGCTTGATATGGAAGCCAACGAGCGCATCCTCTCCAGCGGGAAAGCCGGTGGTGCCAGAGGAGGTCACAGCCTCCGCTAACATCTCAACAAACAGCTCCACAAGCATCAACGTCTTAGACACTAACTCTACACAGACAGAGCTTTTATCTGTCAATGACACCAGGTTAAGCGCAAAGCCTCAGACCAAGGCATTTAACTGGGAGGGCAGAAGCAAGAGCCCGGCCATCATCTCCGACGGTATTTTATCAGAAAGTGCTCACTCGCAACCGAAACGGCTCTACGAGTCTACTCAAAGACACACAGCCGCACAAACTGCGGATAGACCAAACACTGTGGGGAGAGACAGTCAACCGTCTCAGCTCACTGGGGACAATCGGGGTCCGTTGCGCACTGGAGCACACAACCCCATGCATGGGAGAGGGGAGAAGGATGCGGACCGACCAGCTACTGGCAGTGCGGATCAAGCAGCTGCAGATGCTGCTCCTTAAACCTCAAAGGCTCAGCTGCGCACCTCCGCCACGAGCCAACAGTGATTGCACAAAGGAGACTGGCCAGGCCTTTAAACAGTGATCTAACCAGTGTTTGACAGACTTATGCTGCGGTCGGATACAATTGCCTGCAGACAGGCGTCTTCGTGGAACAGATGTCGAAGAACAGGGGATGCTGCGAAAATTGCACAGGCTTCATGCACGTATTTTATTGATATGTTATATACCAATAATCTGAATGAGTATGACTGACAATTATAGACAAACTGCTTCAAAGGAATATTGTTTTTCCCTAAAACACTATGCGTTTTCTGTTAGGCTACTTTAGGCTATGCATTAATTGATGTAGGCCTACGTCATCTTTCCTTTGGACATCTCCACCAAGGTCATTTATTTATATCCATATTATGGGCAAGGACATATGACATACACCTGTATTTAAAGCTAGAATCCTTACTTGAAACAATAACAAAGCGGCATCCCACCTCTGTTTTGGTAAAACGCTAAGGGATGGGCCTGGAGAAATGTAACCATTCTCAAAGTTATAGACAGAGGTATGCGTGCAAGGACTGACCATTCATTATATTTAAAAAAAATCTAGTTTAACCATGTTTTGAGGCTATACAGTGTTTGTTACTATTTACATTGTTTACAAACATTGGGGTAAAACAAGCTTATATGTTGGGTTCTGATGGGGTACGACAGTTGAACTCTAAGCTCCTGAGGCACTTAGAAGTTCAATTCTTCGAGAATCAATGGTTATATATCCTTAATAAGTCAAATAATTTAGCACCTAAGGATTCTAGCTTTATTAACTGGTACAGGAGATATGCCTGTGGTTTGTAGGATATGTAAATTACGCATAAACTATGGGCCTCCAATTTTATTCAATAGCATAGCCATTTATTATTGCCATTGATTGGCCGAGCTATTGAACAACAGGAACGCATTTACAAAGCATTGTGTCCTCTATATTTCCTTTCACGGATACATCTGGATTCCTGGTATATAGGAACCTGTATTATTGAGTTAAGCTCAGGTATATTTGTGCATATAACCATGTAAATGTATTGTGTATTTGGTCATGTATATAGGGCAGATAGTGTACATCCTTTGGCCTTGATCTAACTTCTAGTCTAATTAGATACTTTTTATTGAGACTGTCACTTAGGTCTAAATCACAAGGAAAATAAACGTCCTAGAAAATGTTTCTTTGATTAGATGTTGTTTTTTTTACATGCAACGCAACTTAATAATAACCCCTTTAATATGAAACATTCTATTATTTTGAGTGATCTGAAATCATACATGGAAAATAATGTCAAGTGTTGATGTTTTGGAGTTTGATAGAAGCCGTTTTCAAATCGCCTAGTCTAATTATCCTCTGGTAAAATATGATACATTAGATTATCAGGTATATTATATCTCTATCCAGTCTACGGGATTATTGTTGACATAGTTCACTCTTTATCAGCTACCCAGTTGAACAGAGAAGCAGTAATATTCTGGCCAATTAGTAGTCCGACAGCTCAAAGGACAGTCAGTTTACTGTCAATGTCTTCATGTGAGCCTGTCATTAAATCTGAGTTTTGCAGCAGGCAAGTGAACAGAGGTATAAAAAATACAAAAAATGGCCCATTGTTTATCAGTCTGCCACATCTTATAGTCAGATCTCTCTCTCTCTCTCTCCTTCCTGCTTCTGACTCACTTCTGGTGAACTCTGGAGAGGGGAAAACAACAAGCCTGTATGTATGTATGTATCTACTTGAACTGAACACACTGAACGGCATGTGAGGGAGGTGTATCGATTGAGCGCTCGGTAGTTACGGTGCAGAAAGGAAGAAGGAATGCATTACACAATACTGGCCGGTACTATTTCCAGCTACCGCTCTTTGAAAAGCTTCTTTTTTTCACTGAGTGGTGGAGAGGTTTTGTTGCTGGTGGCGAGAATCACAGTGAAATGTAAGCCTCAGTTGAGTAGTGCTGCACTGCAACCCTGTCATGACGACACCTATTGTAAAAGAGCAGGCAGTATCAGGGTACTTTGAACAGAATTGTGCACAGAACACACTGGATATCCCTACAGTAGTTTCCCTATAGGCCCTACAATATGTCCGTGACAAGGACGGGGAGGGGCTAGTTAACTTTTGACCTCCCAGTCACCTGGGAGAATGTTTACAGGATGGAGTACTCCGTAGGAGATGGCGGTTGCTGCAACAAAGATCCTATTAAATGACAAATTATTTGGTTGCTGCTCTTTCATCACTGCTCTGTTTTTCCTGACCATGTGACCTGGCCCTAGTCATCACCACACCTCTCAAAAAAAATCACACCTGAGTCAGACAATCTAGCAGAATATAAAAGCTGTCCTGTTGTCCTCTTTTTTAAGGCGTTTAAAAAAACGTGTGTGTTTAAAAAACAACGTTTTTCTCAATCTTACAGCTGCAGCACGATTAGATGTTACAGTATGTTGAGCTCAAGCACAGCTACCACTACCGGGGCAATGCAATGCTGAGCAATCAACGTCTTGGGTCCCGGGGTGTTGAGAGTTACCATTGGTCGTTAGGCTACACAGCTTAATGCCAGCTATAGAGGATGAATTACTGTTGATACTGATGACAGTGTTTGTTATCAGAGCAATAGCACAGCCTAACTTTGGATTTCGCAGAACTTCTTCTGTTTATCAGTCTCAGCATGTACTGCAGTGACACCAAGCATTATTTCAATGTGCCAAAATGCCACCCAGGAGAAACCTTTAAAACAAAGGCATTTTAGAACCTCATTGTCTGAACAAGACACTATCACAATACTTGTGAATAATTAATGAGGGTTTGCAACACAGGAGAGCAATATAAAGCAAGATCATAATAGGCTCTTCAATTAACGTCAGGGAAGAATTATGGGCCTGTGCATTATTACTCAAACTATAGATAGACCCATGGTGTAGCAGTCACTCTAACGTAAGATAACATATGGTGCAGTGCAAGAGGTTTATACAGTGTCCCAAACTATGCTGGGATTTATTTGACCCTAAGAGAAATAGCTACTGTGTAAATGTAAGTGTAAATTCAACTGAATTAAGCCCTCTGTTCTCAGGGCCCTTTTACTATGAAGGTGTGCATGATTTCACCATGACAACATGGGGCACAGGTGCAGAGTCATGACATAATACAATAAGCAGATGGTGACCTAAATGCTGAGTTCTCTCCCTATGCTTTGCAGAACCAGGCTGTCTATTGAACATCTCAAACGACACCTGCCAAGACCCTATGCTGCTTTTTCAAAACAAAATGCATTATAGGGAGCAACGGAAGTGCTGGTCTCCAGCCAGTTTAGCTGCGGTTCCCAATAGGAAAGATTCATCTTGGCTCATCCATATTCTGTTCAGAACAACAGTGGACAGGGAAAAAAATGCTTGTTACTGACACCCACCATTTTGTGTTACATAGAAGGCTACTGGGGGCTGCCTGGACCTTCAGATTGACTGACCTCTTTAACCCGTGGAATCGGTACGACTTCAGTGAGAGCAATAGAGCTATTTCATACAACACATCACAGTAACAATCCATATAGTGGTCTGCCAGGCTGTCTGCTGGAGCTGTTTTATGACACTAACAGTGGGGACATGACCCCATGGCTCAAATCAATAAGGCAAGCTGTACATTGACAGCCTTGTTTGCGAGGCGTGAGGAAAAGAAGAGCAGAACACGCTCAGATAACTCCAGCTGCTGAGGCGTGGTTGGTTTGTACATCCTGGGCCATATAGAGGCAGAGGGATGACGCACACGCTCAGTTGGGGAAGAGACCTGCCAAAGACCACCTGTCCAAATGCAGCCATATATGTAAAATGTCATGGCGCCTCAGAGACACTCTCATGCACTTGAGAGAAAGGGGGTTGCATATCCAGAGCGTAGCATTAGGAGCTTACTTTCCTCACCCCGACACTGAGGGCTGCAAGCGTCTCTGAGCCTGGTTCCGATAAGGAATTGGCTTTGACAGAGCATGTCTGAAGGAGACACCTTGTGAGGCTTCAATACCAGCCCCGGGTGAGAATGCAGGAGTCAGGACTGAAACATGCGAATATCCTTGGTGACAGGCTTGGTTTCCCGCTCAGAGCCTTTCTGCCTCCAAACGTTACAGTGCTTTAGACTTACAGCTGAGCTGCTGTCACCTCCTTTACGACAGAATACCTTCTGCATTTCAAATCTTATCCCACTGTGTATGAATACTGGTGACATAATCCCACAGCCCTCTTCAATTTCCAGAGCTACCTGTACTCCCACTGTTAAAGCATTGAGTTGCATCACACCCCTCAACATCCATTAGTCACCACTGGGAGAACTGGGGAGGGAGATCATTCTAAATGTAATCAAACTGCAGATGAATAGTTACATCTGGTGGTTCAGTGAGATAAACAAAATGTAAGTAATGTAATGAAAGCCTAGAGACTGTTCCCCCATGGCCATGAAATGAGAACCAGATGTGTTTTAAAAAGGGACAGAGGAGAGCCTATTACCTGCAAGAAAACAACAGGCAATGAAACATGAACGTAAGGGCTGATGCAGACTCAACTGAAAAACAAGGAGCAACAAAGCACTATGCCGAGGTCACAGGACCCAGGGGTTTAATGGTAGAAGGTGGCCCTAGAGAACGCCTGTGGAGAAGGTAATTAAAAGAGTAACACCTTGGAGGATTCTCACCCGAGGAGATGGAGGGAATGGTCTCCAACACAACAGTCCCATGGAGAGCTCATTTGAAATTAATCAAAAATGACTCCCACATGGAGGCAGCTTAACACAGGCAACACCATACTGTCACAGTCTCCCATTCTGAAACACCATACTGTCACAGTCTCCCATTCTGAAACACCATACTGTCACAGTCTCCCATTCTGAAACACCATACTGTCAGTCTCCCATTCTGAAACACCATACTGTCACAGTCTCCCATTCTGAAACACCATACTGTCACAGTCTCCCATTCTGAAACACCATACTGTCACAGTCTCCCATTCTGAAACACCATACTGTCACAGTCTCCCATTTTGAAACACCATACTGTCACAGTCTCCCATTCTGAAACACCATACTGCCACAGTCTCCCATTCTGAAACACCATACTGTCACAGTCTCCCATTCTGAAACACCATACTGTCAGTCTCCCATTCTGAAACACCATACTGTCACAGTCTCCCATTCTGAAACACCATACTGTCACAGTCTCCCATTCTGAAACACCATACTGTCAGTCTCCCATTCTGAAACACCATACTGTCACAGTCTCCCATTCTGAAACACCATACTGTCACTGTCTCCCATTCTGAAACACCATACTGTCAGTCTCCCATTCTGAAACACCATACTGTCACAGTCTCCCATTCTGAAACACCATACTGTCACAGTCTCCCATTCTGAAACACCATACTGTCACAGTCTCCCATTCTGAAACACCATACCATACTGTCACACTCTCCCATTCTGAAACACCATACTGTCACAGTCTCCCATTCTGAAACACCATTTGTTTTTTACTGTAAGTTCAGCCAAATGTAATCAAATCAAGGGTATGCATGTGCTGCTATCGTGTCATATTACATTATTCAATCTCTTATGGGACACAGAATCATTATTTTTTCTAAAGTTGTCATGCTATCAGTGGTGGTTAAGTATTTTACATAAGCTATTAGATACATATTAGCAGCCAACTTTCCCATGCATGTATGTGAATCATCAGAAACCTCTTGGGAAATGTACTGGTGTTGCTTATCAGTGCTCAAAATGAATATAAGAAGTGAATTAGATGTGTATACAAAACATGACATATTGTAGTGTACACTGAGTATACCAAACATTAGGAACACCTTCCTAATGTTGAGTTGCACCCCTCAGAAAGCATTCCACAGAGATGCTGGCCCATGTTGACTCCAATGCTTCCCACAGTTGTGTCAAGATGGCTGGATGTCCTTTGGGTGGTGGACCATTCTTGAGACACACAGGAAACTGTTGAGTGTGAAAAACCCAGCAGCGATGCAGTTCTTGACACAAACCAATGCGCCTGGCACCGACTATCATACCCCCGTTTAAAGGCACTTAAATATGTTCTTGCCCATTTCACCCTCAATGGCACACATACACTATCAATGTCTCAATTGTCCCAAGGCTTAAAAATCATTCTTTAACCTGTCTGCTATCCTTTCATCTACAATGATTGAAGTGGATTTAACAAGTGACATCAATAAGGGATCATAGCTTTCACCTGGACAGTCTATGTCATGGAAAGAGAAGGTTTTCTTAATGTTTTGTATACTCTGTGTATATTACATAGGAAAAATACGTTTCACATTCACTCCGTTTTCATGATGTTTCTATAGGTCAGGGTTAGGGGACAAGAGATCATATTTTGTGCAGTCAGTTGTGCACCTCTGTGTAAGACAGAAAGAGAAAGACAGAATCTGAAACAGGGGGTACTTTTTTTTTATTGTGCTGTATGCTAACTTACAACTGTTTTACAATCATGGAATTTGCACTCAAGTTAATACAAACAAAGAAGAAATTTTGACTGTAAAAAACTCGATGGACACACATTTTTTTGAATTATTCAAAAATCCTGTGTGAGTCCATGGAGCACAGGGCTCACAGTGATACACAATGTTGAAAGGAGCAGTAATATGGCAGACAATCATTTCTAAAATGTTCAAGTGTCATTAGGCAAGGCTTGGTGATGACGTAAATGTCAAGCAATAAATACACTTACCAAACAAACAAACAAACAAACAAACTGTAACCCTTATCTAAACAGGCACTGAACAGGAGAAGTACGTTTTGCACTACAGTCACATGGTTGAAGTCAATTCCACTACTTCGCACAAACAAACCTCCCTACGTTCAACTCTCTCCCTCTCCCAGGATCAATTTGTTCACTTCTGTTTTCTCCCAACAAAATAACTTCAATTCTGTTAGCTCTCAATTTCACTCTTTATTTTTCACCTCCTTTTAATAACAATCGAAAGAACCTCACCTTGCTCCTGTAAATTGTCACTTGGTTATGGCAATGTGCTTTTAATACCATGTTCTCCAACATGTGCTGTACACTGAATTGCATAAAGAAGTACTCTAAAATGAAGAATGAAAGTGTTTCATTAATACACTTACTATTTATTACATGGTAAGGCGCTCAGTCATATTTTGTTGTATCAAAGTATGATAAAACAACAACAGCAACTTAATGACCCTTTCCCTACTTTAAATAAAGCACTCCATCCGCTAATGTCATCAAGTAAGACTTTACACTCCAGCAAATAGTACTTGACAATCCAATTGAGAGCAATAAATAAAATCAACATTGACCGTTCGTTAATACCACATCACTCAAAACTAAACGTGAAATAGTTCCTACATTTTCTTTGAAGAAAAACAATGCAACAATTAACAACCATCATTGAAGGAGGAACCTTCTAGCATTTTAGTTATATTTGAACTTTTCTGCCAATACGATTTGTATTTGAAAATAGCAGAAAATGTATACTGAACTTTATATTACATAGTAATCCCACACTTAAATAATGCACTTGAATGGACTTTGACTTCATGTAACTGGTTTCACCAAACCAAGCCGTAAACTACTGTATGAATGAATGAGCTATCATATCAGATAAGTGCAATGGTTGGAGCTTTCTACTTAATTGATAATAAGAAAAGTTACATACAGCGCCATGAAAAGTATTTGCCCCCTTTTTAATGTTCTCTACTTTTGTATATTTTTGATACGGAATGTTATCAGATCTTCAACCAAAACCTAATATTAGATAAATGGAACCTGAGTGAACAAATACCACAACAATTACATACTCATTTTATTTATTTTATAAACAAAGTTATGCAACACCCAATGGCCCTGTCTGGAAAAGTAATTGCCCCCTTATACTCAATAACTGGTTGTGCCACCTTTAGCTGCAATGACTCCAACCAAACGCTTCCTGTAGTTGATCAGTCTCTCACGTCACTGTGAAGGACGCCCTTCAATGCAAAACTGCTGTAACTCAGTGTGCAAAAAGTTATACTTTTGAATAATCTGTCCATAGAACATACTTCCAAAAGTCTTGATTATCATCCAGGTGTTTTCAGGTGCTTTTTGGCAAACTTGAGTCAACTTTTTGGATGACATGGGTCCCATTATATCTGGTGAAAACCAAACACTGCATTCCACAGTAAGAACCTCATACCAACGGTCAAGCAAGGTGGTGGTAGTGTGATGGTCTGAGGATGCTTTACTGCCTCAGGACCTGCACGAATTGCCTTAATAGAAGGAACCATGAATTCTGCTCTGTATCAGAAAATTCTACAGGAGAATGTCAGGCCATCCGTCTGTGAGCTGAAACTGAAGCGCAGCTGGGTCATGCAGCAAAACAATGATCCAAAACACACAATCAAGTTGACATGAAAATGGCTAGAAAGCGACACATTTGAAGTTTTGGAATGGCCTAGTTAAAGTCCAGACCTAATCCCAATTTGAGATGTTGTGGCAGGACTTGAAACAAGCAGTTGATGCTTAAAAACCCACAAATGTCACGGAGTTAAAGCAGTTCTACATGCAAGACTGGGACAAAATTCCTCCACAGTGACGTGAGAGACTGATCAACTACAGGAAGCGTTTGGTTGGAGTCATTGCAGCTAAAGGTGGCACAACCAGTTATTGAGTATAAGGGGGCAATTATTTTTTCACACAGGGGCATTGGGTGTTGCATAACTTTGTTAATTAAATAAATAAGATAAGTATATACTGCATATTTTTTTGTTATTTGTAAACGCAGGTTCCCTTTAATATTAGGTTTTGGTTGAAGATCTGATAACATTCAGACACAAAAATATGTGCAGCTCATTGCAACTAAAGGTGGCACAACCAGTTACTGAGTACAAGGGGACAAAAACTTTTTCACAGCACTATAAATACAGCCAGTGTACAGTATAACTATAAGCATATAATGCTAATTATATTTCATCATTCAAATTAGGCCTACTGCTAAGGCAAAGAGTGACACAACAACACCAGGTAATTTGATTGACAATCACTTGCGGCAGTGAAGTTTAAACGCAGGGCCTGTTCAGGTCATGTAGGTTAGTCATCCATAGGAACTGAACTAATACAAGCATTAGGACTGGTACCTTGAAATAACACTTCAAATGTAAACAAAGACAGTCATTCAACATAAGTTTGCCATTCAAATAGCACACTTACCTAATGTATGACGTGTCAATACTCATACCTCAAAGAGTAAAGTGCTTGGAAGTATTTTCAAGCAGACAAAATTCTCAAAATGACTTACTTTGAACATTTATCGTTTCCTTTTCCCACTGTGAGCAACTAGCATAATTTCAAATGAAAGAACATTGTGGATGCTAGTCTCACCTTGACCAACTAGGCACAGGACACCTTCAAAGAGCTATTGGAAGCAAATGTGCTATTAAAGTGGAACTGACAGCATTTTCTGACTAAAATATGGTTATTTTGCTACTTTCACAGAATGTTTGGAAATTATGTAGAGCAAGTCATTTGTGAAAATTCTATAGCAATATATAGTGGGGAAAGCGGCCCTGCGCTTGTACAATAGACACCGCAGTAAATGAAACCTAATTAAAAAACGTGTCAGTCCTGTCCTAAACAGGATTCTACACAGACCGGACTCTACACAGTAGGCCTATATGCAAATAAGCCATTTTCCACATGGGCCTGCCATCTTTCACTTTGAACTGGACTGTGTTTACAGGCAGTAGCAACAGCGTGACTTTAAATCATTAGCCAAAAAAATACACCTGAAAATTGATTTCTGCAAATATGCAAACACCACGGTTGTCCTCTTACATTTGGGAACTTTACAGTCCTATTGATCAAACAACCAAGAACAGGTAGATTATCCCTCCCTAAGATCAACAACGAATGTTAGCCAGAGCTAGATGATTTCAAAGAATAGATAAACCCTCTCAAACTTTTTCAGCTTGTAGTTTGCCCTCAAAATTGCACTGAAACGACGGAGAATAAGTAGCCTGCTAACCTTTCTGCAGCTTGCCTGCCAATGCATGCTTGTCCCAACCTACGTTTTCCCAACTGAATGGGAACTGCCTGCCCGCCCATTTGATTGATGCCAAATGCATTTGATTGACAACTAAAGAGATCTGCATGCTAACTGTGTGTAACGGTCGTTCAAGTTCAGCTAGCTAGCCAAGCGATTCACGTCTCTTGCTAACTAACCAAATTCATCTCTAGCTGTTGCCACCGAAAAACGATATGAGGGGAAACTCATCCAATGACATGACATCCTCCCAGCAGCTAGCTCATTTGGCTGTGTTTTTAGCTTGCTAAATAAATAGCTACATAAATAGATACGCTAGCCTATTAGCCACGTTATGGCTGACTTGTGATCATTGCCCTTGCTAGTTTGATTGTAGTGATGGGTCGTTAACTTTTTGGTGAACGTCGGGAACCGAATTGCAATGAGACGTTCATTTGGCTTCCTGATTTGCATACTGCTACTATACCAAAACTATGCATACATTCAGGCCCACACTAATTTTTGCAGTGCTTAAACCAATAATAATCTAATAAATTTGGCCAGGTAAAAATATATTTGAATCCGAATTTCCCGATCTGATATAATGGTAGCCTACTTTTTGGGCTTGACATTGGAGATTGATTCTAGGTGGTTCTAAAAAATCATGGTTCAAAGTCCATTTTTAAGCAGTTGGAACAAAGAGCTGTTTCAGAGCCAAATAAACCAGCTATTTTAAGTGAGCGGAGCCAAATTAGCCAACTCACAGAAAATACTCTGAATGTCCATCACTATTGTATTGACATTCCGAGCCTAAACTATATATGTTATTGAAACTGAAACAGTGCGTCACGAATGGAGGCAGCAAACAATGTACCAGGCCAGCTGTGATTTACAAGCTGATAGCAACATTTTTGGACTACCATGAAATGTATTGGTGAATTATATGAATCATGCATTGAACTGCATCCATCTATTCTGCAACAATGACTTACTCTACATCATGAAATGTTTTTGACAAATAGAACCTATTTTTAAAACCTCTTTCAAAGTTGGTTTTGTAGCATGAACTGGAAATGTGATATTTTTGACTGATATTATGATTGTCTGTTTCATATCTGCAAAGTTGTTAAAGTGCTGTGATTTCCACTTTAAACTAAAAGGCTTATGGTAAATTCTCTACTTAAGCATGTTTTGGTTTTACATATTGACCAATTCATATAAATGTTGAAAGTCCTTCAAACAATCTTCCCATTTTCTCTTGCCTATAAAACAAAACAATGAAAAAGGGGTTAAACAATGTGATTTTTTAAACAAGTGTAAGTAAGTACATTATTGTTTTTACTCAATGGTAGGCATACAGTACTTATTTTTGCACAAGTGGTTGGTAATGCACCATGCTACAGTGGTGAAGAGCTGGAATCTGAATATGCATTGTCTCTCAGCTATTTTAAATCCACTTGAACACTACAGAAGAGCATAGTGAATACACTCATGCAGCAATCAAATATCCACATTTTGCAGCCCTGATGAATCATACACACTTCTCTCTATCCATCCAGTTTCTTTCTCTCATTCGCTCCATCTCTCAGTCCAGACTACAATGCAGATGAGCCATCCATCCATCCATCACAGTTTCATCCTCTCAGTCTGTACTGACCTTGTCAGTGCTGGTGGTGTGGGTTGGGTGAGTCTCTCCTGACTCCAGCCTCAGAACAGACAGACTAGAGTCAATCAGTTCCTCTGTGAAGGGAACCCATTTTTTAAAAACATTACATCATAGTGATAGCTATTCACTGTACCTATTTGACAGGGAGCATCCATGAACAAAACCATTGCCTACCTGTATTTCTGTTGCTATTGCTCTTAGCGTGTTCTAAAGGCTGGACAGCATTCTCCTGTGGAGGGGCAGCATCTTCGACATTGCTGTGTGAAGTGGGAAAAACAGGGGTGAGCACACTGTCATGGCCGCTTTCAGCACACTCTGTTTTGGAGGAATCGGAAAGCTCAGAGCCCTCCTGCCCCGGTGTCTGCTCGTAGGCCCCGGGCCCATTGAGCTCCACCGAGAAGCGGACCTTCTTCTCTGCAGCTCGAGGGGACGATTCCTTAGCCTTCTCCTGTCTGGGTGTACCCTCCTCTGAGGGGTCGGCTGGGGCGTGGAGCCAGTCGGCTTGGTCCAGGGCAGGATTGACGGGTCCACTCACCTCCTCAGTCTTCACCACATCCGGGGTCAGGAAAGACTCAATTTTGAGGTAAACATCTTTGACCTCTGGAGTTTCTGCAGTGGAGTCGTCTACGTCAGGTCCACCCAAAGCATCAAGCTCTTCTAAGAATTCCTCCAAACTTGTCTCGGAGGCCTAAAAAACCAAAAACAAATTCCATTGGTAATATGAGCCCAAGCACAGCCATCTTTCATCGAAGCACAGAGCTATACAGAACAAAAATATAAAACGCAACATACAGCAACAATAAAGATTTTACTGAGCTACAAAATGGCTTTATTACAGACAGAAATACTCCTCAGCACACGTGGTCTACGGTTGAGGCAGGTTGGACGAACTGCCAAATTCTCTAAAACAACGTCGGAGGCAGCTTATGGTAGAGAAATTAACATTAAATTCTCTGGCAACAGCTCTGGTAGACATCCCTGCAGTCAACATGCCAATTGCATACACCCTCAAAACTTGAGACATCTGTGGCATTGTGTCGTGTGACAAAACTGCACTTTTAAAGTGTCCTTTTATTGTCCCCAGCACAAAGTGCACCTGTGTAATGATCATGTTGTGTTAATCAGCTTCTTGATATGCCACACCTGTAAGGTGGAGCGATTATCTTGGCGAAGGAAAAATGCTCACCAACAGGGATGGAAACAAATTTGTGCACAAAATTTAAGAGAAATAAGATTTTTGTGCATATCAAACATTTCTGTGATTTTTTTAATTTCCGCTCATGAAACTTGGGACCAACACTTTACAGTATTTGTTGCGTTTATATTTTGTTCAGTGTACATTATCAAAGCAAAGCATTCAGTTTAAACCCCACCTGCAAATCATCCCCATCCTCGCTGGCATCCCATCTGAAATGTTAAAAGGTTTATGATTAGAAGCATTCAGAACGAGTGGTCAATGTACTTCAGTATCCTGGTAACAAAGAGTGCTTTTGCGCTTAGAAAAATACACAGAAAAAACACTATTTCTGTTCTGTATGGTATCACAGATAGAGAGAGAAATATAGCGTGTGAGTGACACAAGAAGGAAATGGAGAAGGATGATAGGTCCTCTTACACACTTGTGTTTAATCATCATCTCTGCACATCCTGAGAAATGCTATAGGCTGGTCTCAGCAGTTCTCTTCACGCACTGCTCTTTTCCCATTTGCACCAGCAGCAAAGCCTAATAACAGGCAACTGAGGCCAGGGACCACTCTCTGGACAGACCTGACTGCTCTTTCCCATGGCTAGCTCAATCTCAGAGAACTGCACAGCCACCAACACCTGCCTCTCAAGCACTGCTAACAGACTAAAAGCATTCTAGCCTCACGAATGGCTACAGTATAAAACGCTGGAATAGTTGGCTTTTTAAAATAACAGTGTGAAAAAGTGAATATGATGTTTTTTTATCATTTGACAAATGTGCACTTTTCGAGTAAGTCCCAGTGTGTTTTGCATACAGCCAGGCTACTGTATGTGTGTGGTTTCCTTCTCTCAACACGGGCTGCTACTACATTTTAAATCTGCTGCTACTCACCTCCTGGCCCTGCCAGTCAGCCGATCCTTGCCCTTGGCTTTACTGCTGACCACAGGCACTTTTTTAACCCCCTTGTCTCTGCCCCGTGGTTTCTGAACTGTCGATACAAACAAGAGAAACATCAGAATAGTTCCTCTATCAGTACGTAGCATGAACTTAGAACCGCAACACTGATGTTGAACTGACTCAGCTGCTGGTGCACAGTTCACAGCATTTCAACTCACCCCGTGACTCATGATTTGATTTGGGGTAACCTCTTCTTGCATTTCTTCCTCCTTGAAATGAAACAAGTTCAACAATTATTGGGTATCACTTGATTATGGTCTGACTATTCCTGTGTTCGAGTTGACAAGAATGTTTCAAATTTATTACAGAGTGAATTTCTCACCTCTATCTGGAGGCCCCTGTACTCTCTCCTCGGGAGATTTATCTGAAAACCTAAATAGAGACATTTCGTTTACAGTGAAAGAACTAAAACCAAATACACAGCCAGGATGTTCCATCAACAGAAGAACTACCAGATAATGAAGCCATGGTTTTGGTGTTAAAAAGTAAACAGGCAAACTCTTTCATGCCAGGGTTCATGAAGGGTCCCATGCATTTGGACATTCTTAAATATCTGTATTGTTCCACTAACCTAACAATTCAGCCATATTCATTTCCCTGTATCATTATGTTCTGTGATCAGAGATAGAATGACACATTGTACAAAGATGAGTATGGTATCTTGAAGTCATGCTTCTACACTCCTTATTCATTGAGAACATTAAGCTGCTGAATCAAAAAAATACTTTTCTTGCTCTATTTAGTCTCTGGGGCCTTTTTTAAAACCATGCCAAAAAAGGAAAGGCATCCCAAGCCCAGCTAAATATAGTCTCCTGTTCTCTCCTCTCTTTAAAGTTAGATGCTTCTTTCTTCTAAACAGTACTTTTATTTATCCAGCCACTGGGCCACTCACAGCACATCAGCTGTGTTTGAAACCTAAAAAAACAACAGAAAAAGAAGGGGGTGTTCATTTTTCTTTTCCTGGTAGTAAGGATGACACTGTCTGAAAGGATAGTGCCTCAATACATAGCCAAATAGTGGGTTTCAAAATCAAATAATGCAGGTTATACACTATATACAAAAGTATGTGGACATCACTTGAAGTTAGTCAATTCGGCTATTTCAGCCACACGTGACAGGTGTATAAAATTGAGCACACCGCCATGCAATCTCCATAGACAAACATTGGCCGTAGAATGGCCTTACTGAAGAGCTCAGTGACTTTCAACGTGGCACTCTCAAAGGATGCCACCTTTCTAACAAGTCAGTTTGTCAAATTTCTGCCCTGCTAGAGGTCAACTGAAAGTGCTGTTATTGTGAAGTGGAAATGTCTAAGAACAACAAAGGCTCAGCGGCAAAGTGATAGGACACACAAGCTCACAGAACGGGACGCCGAGTGCTGAAACTCATAAAAAACGTCTGTCCTGGGTTGCAACACTCACCACCGAGTTCCAAACTACCTCTGGAAGCAACGTCAGCACAATAACTTAGTTGGGAGCTTCATGAAATGGGTTTCCATGGTCAAGCAGCAGCACACAAGACTAAGATCACCATGCGCAGTGCCAAGCGTCGGATGGAGTGGTGTAAAGCTCGCCGCCATTGGACTCTGGAGCAGTGGAAACTTGTTCTCTGGAGTGTTGAATCACACTTCACCATCTGGCAGTCCGACAGACAAATCTGGGTTTGGCGGATGCCAGGAGAACGCTACCTGCCCGAATCCATAGTGCCAATTGTAACGTTTGGTGGAGGAGGAATAATGGTTTGGGCTAGGCCCCTTAGTTCCAGTGAAGGGAAATCTTAATGCTACAGCATACAATGACATTCTAGATGATTCTGTGCTTCCAACTTCGTGGCAACAGTTTGGGGAACGCCCTTTCCCGTTTCAGCATGAACATGTCCCCATGCACAAAGCGAGGACCATACAGAAATGGTTTGTAGGGTTCGGTGTGGAAGAACTTGACCAGCCTGCACAGAGCCCTGACCTCAACCCCATCGAACACCTTTGGGATGAATTGGAACACCGACTGAGAGTCAGGCCTAATCGCCCAGTACCCGACCTCACTAATGCGCTTGTGGCTGAATGGAAGCAAGTCCGCACAGCAATGTTCCAACATCTAGTGGAAAGCCTTCCCAGAAGAGTGGAGGCTGTTATAGCAGCAAAGGGTGGACAAACTCCCAAGTAAGCCTAAACTGGCCTAGGTTTACCAAGATGCGTACCAAAGTTGAGTCAGTAAGGTCAACTCTACTTCTCCCTGGTTCCATCACGTTACCTTTCAGCTTATCACAAACCACAGGTCAACTTCTTCTAGTGGAAGCGTCCAATGTCTAAAATAGCTAACCAATGGAGATGGAGGTTAGAGTACTAGGGAGAAGGTAGTTTGAGTACTACATGATACACATCTTAAGAGGGCATCTTTCCCCTTTCAAGGTCTAACAGAGCCTTTTTCTAAGAATGGCTCACAAACTAAGGTGATCCAATAAAGATGTTACCTCAGAAAACAAACACATTTTTCCAAGGCTTCCCTCTAATAGCATTATATGCCAGTCTCCAATTTGCTGTGAATTGTTTTACAGTCTTGTGACTTGTTTGGATTAAACCTTGTGACAGTGTGAAATCAGTATCATGGGATGAGGCACGGGCATCTGGGGCCACAGGGCACCGACCTCCAGGATTAGTTTTAGAGTAATCTCATGCAGTTCAGTATTCTAAAAAAATATTTCCATGAGGCGGAGAGAAAATGTTGCAGTTTAAAAGCCAGATTCACTGCTATTCTACACATTCTGCCATGAGGCTGAGAGGAAATGGCAGTTATAAAGCAAATTTCCTGCAATTATAAACCTTTTGCCATACCTTATGACATGTTCATATGCTGTCTGGGGGGGGCCCCCCCAACCAAAAATATATAATTATTTTTGGTTGGAGGCTGCCTCCAATTGTGTTAATACCTACAAACAATTTACATCTTCCGTCAGCCTAATTCAACATACTGAAAGTACCTTAGAGAGTCACAACAGGAAACAAGCCTATTAGTTCATTACCAGTAATTTGATAAAAGGGCCATAGCCATGAGGATAAGAACGTCACAGTATTGCTTTCCCTGTTTTCACCACTGTCTTCTCCACAGACATCATTCTGCGCTTCCTTAGAAAACAGTCAATGGCTCTGTATAGAAGCAGACAAAAAGTAGAGAAAAGAGAGAGAGAGACCGGGCTACTTCCTCTATTGAACAGCGAGGTAACAGAGCAGGTAATCTGCGTGATGAGTGAGTGAGTTAATGTGTTAGTTTAGTTACAATGGCAAAAGCATGGTCTCTATTGCATGGTAAGACACGACATGTGTGGTAGTTAGCTGCAAGCTGAAGTTGATATGTGAAAACAAAAAGACCAGAAGACGAGCACATACAGAAGAGTACACTCATTTTTAATTGTAACATGACTTTATAATGAAATGAAAAATGAGCACTTAAACATGCATCAAGCAAATGGAACAGCCAAACCTGCAGAAACTGAAATGATTGACAATGCAAACTAAAGCGAAGAGCAAAGCAGCCAGCAATGGGAGCAGTGGGCTTACATATTCTCTGTTTTGTCCATGTCCCATGCCCGCCTCCACTGGCCATTGGCATTTCTGTGGCGGGCCACACGCTCCCGGTCGATCTGCTCACGCTCCTTCTTCCAGCGCAGGTACTCCTGCTGCTCCTCTTTGGACGTGGGAATGGTGAGGTCTGTGTCACCTGCCAGGCCTGGCCCCTC
This sequence comes from Oncorhynchus mykiss, assembly GCF_013265735.2. Taxonomy (NCBI): domain Eukaryota; kingdom Metazoa; phylum Chordata; class Actinopteri; order Salmoniformes; family Salmonidae; genus Oncorhynchus; species Oncorhynchus mykiss. The sequence goes on along the minus strand of NC_048589.1, from coordinate 17,390,859 downwards.
AGACTTCTGCAAGGAGAACACACGTACCAGTCATAGTTCAGTGCCAGTAGTGAAAACTGTGAAAGGCTTACCATAGTCAGATATCAAAGCTGTATTTTGGGTGTGAGAGGTAGCTTTCAACAAACTATGGGAGACAATAGCAATAAAAGGTCAAAATAACAGCCAACAATCAGCTGGCCTTGGGTTGGTGAAGCCTCTGTGCAGTCCAGAAGATCAGAGGAACAACAGGGGTATGGGGTAGAACTGAACAAGTGCTCCTGGTTCTTACATGAAAGAGGACATGTCTGTAGACTGGATAGGCTTTTATCGCATCACTGGGACTAGTCACCTGGGGTCCCAGATAACTACACTGTCTGCAGGCTTTCATCCAAGTTATTATCTTGTTTCACTCATTATCCGTCCCATTGTGATTCATCCTCTCTGCCCAGTGTTGGTAGTGGAATTCTGTAGTGTGATGATAGTGGTAATGTTTCCATGGATGACCAAACCACTGGACTGCTACTAATATGCAGTGGTGTGTATTCATAGTTGCCAAGGGAGGCCAGGCTTCCCCATAAATAAAAACCATATTTCGTCTTTCTGCGTTTCATAATATTCCCTCCATTCGCAGGAGGCTGAATGTATCTCACTGGAGAAAGCATCCAAGCAAGCGAAACAGCCCCCCTCTGTCTCTGAATGTGTAGGCCATCTATCTGATGCTGTCTGCTCAAAGAGTATGACATTGTTGCTGCCCCTAGCATTGAATGCAAGGAAAGCCAGTGAGCATTTGGCCTCCCTTGACAAAAAAATAAAATAATAGCCAATCAGCGTTGAGCTAAACTGAGTGAGCTCAACTGTGAATGGTCCTGGTGCACCAAAAAAAAAAAAAAAGTGTCAAGGGAAGCACATTTGGATTTGGCTTCACTCCAACCACATCGCATCATTGACAGAAACGGGTTATCTAAAATTGTCCCTTTCCTAAATTAGCCATGGATGGAGATAGGGAGATAGACTTGTGGTTTTATTGAATTCTCCGTACTGGCCAATGATTATAACGGCAATTCTGATCCAACCATTCATTCATTCATTCATACACCTGGCCTGAGAGGATGGAAGTTCAATATGTAGCTAGATGTAGAAGGCTAATGTTAACTAGCTAATGTTGCCCATGTAAGAAAGTTACGCTGGCGAGCAAGCATTTCAACTAGATAGCCTAAGACAACAAAAAATGAAAGTCTGTACTATATGACAGAGTGATTGACTTTCATCAACATGAAAGAAAGGAGGATGGCATTTCTCTAGGGTGAGGGTGAGTCAACATGTTTTTTCTACTTGCACGAACGCACACAAAACTATGGACATCCACATAATATTTAGCTTACGTTGACTGGACTAAATCGTTTTTGGTATCTTTTAGTTGTCACTGTACTAGACTAAGCATAGATGATTTGATCATGTTGAAATGTTGAAGTTGAAATGGTGCTGGAATAGTGGAGGCAGCTTCTGTTTTATTTGCGACTTGCGGTAACTCTCCGTGGTTCTAAAATCAATAGTTGTTTAATGGTCTGAAAATATTAACTTGCTTGACTGTTTGTTTACATGCAACATGCTTTGTGGACTTCCCCGGACTGATGTTGCGCTCCGGTTTTGTGATGAAACAAAAAGGTGGTTGAATTTATTCTGCCACTGTTTTATTATTTCCGTCTCAGCCTTAGGCCTATAGATCACGGTGGCGAGGTGTATGAACTAACAGGTTATAGAGCAAACAACGCAATTATCACACCACATAGGTTGGAATACGTAGTTGTTTTTGGTTTGGCTTCCCCAGTGATTTTACCCACACCACTACCACTAATTTGAGCTCCAGAAGTGGAAAGTAATGAATTACATTAAGCTCTGAGAAATGCCCTTCACAACATCCACATGGCCCCAAAGATGCATCTCAAATGTCAATGAACTCTGCCTTAAGGGAGGTTAGATGCTTGGCAAAAGAAGGGAGAAGAACAAGGCTGGAAGTTGTCATTGCTAAGAGTGTGTCAGGACAGAGGACGTCATGATGATCAGTGAAGATACAGAAACAATAACAGAGCTACCACTGTACAAACCAATGTGTGGTCGGTCTGTGGAGGGTTTTTACGCCCGAACCAGGAGACAGACAGACAGACAGGGAGGGAGAGCGAGACAGGGAGGGAGAGCGAGACAGGGAGAGGTAGTGACAGGGCACAGAGGTATAAAGTAGGGGCAGACAGAGGTGATGTTTTCCTCAAAGGTATGGACCAATCAGAGACAGGTAAACATGTGGCTCTCCTGCAGGTGGTATCGGGAACGTGGCATCCGTGATCATCCTCTCCTCTCTGTCTTTTCTCCACCAGTCCTGGAGGACGCAGGGCCCACAGGGGACAGCACGTCTCACATGTTCTAACAGGCCGGCCCCCGCTGGCTCCACCAGCCACACCACTAATTAGCACTTTCAATTTCCTGCCTCTGCAGGCGCTCTCTCCCAGGGTTACAGGGGCCAGGGAGGAGCCCAGGGGAGAACGACCGCCCCTCTCATTGAAGCCACAAAAGGTCAAGGACGACCACAATACTGCAGTCAATGTTTTCAGAAAACAGGATCCCTCATTATTGTGAATGGGAAAATGTCAATCTTCGTGTAAATAACATTTAAAAAATCAAAGACAATCATGGTACCAATAATTGCTTCTATTACACCAGATTCATGTCCCTGAACCACTTATTTCAAATTCACGAATAAGTTATGGATAATTCAGTTGCTAATGACAGCCTGCAGTACCACAGTCGGCCTTCAACGAGATACTGAATGAGAGGGGGCAGCACTGAGCTGTCAGAGAGGAAGAAGCGAAGCGAGAGGGTCCGCTCCCATCAAAATCTGTCCATGCGGGAATACAGCGATTCTGCTTATCAGTCTGCTTTATAATCAGACCATCTGCCTTCCCTCCTTTAGTACAACGACTCATATTGTACACTGTATTAAGTCTACATAAATCTCTCCCATGAGAGGCCATCTTACCAAGCTAAAACCAACTTCCTGAGCTTCAAATTCGCCAATGATTCTTAGGAATGCATGATGTGATGTCATCGATGGCTTTCTCCATTCATATACAGTCTTTGGAGGAGCGGCACACTGGCCAACAGAAAGGACCTGGGTCATATTCATTAGGGCATCGTAGCAAAATGTAGCAAAACATTTTGCAACAGAAAATGAAAAACATACATTTCTTATTGGGACAAGTACAATAAGTTTCATCTGTTTTCCCTTATTTGGTGTCCATTGAACACAACTCTGGGCTGTCTTGTCCTGAACTCTATGACCATACTTACTCTGAAGCGGTGTTGGATACTTCCCAAATATCAGAATAGAGCGTTGCAGAGAACGAGGACGGAATAACGGAATCAACATTAACATTAACTTAGTAGGAAATCAACTAAATGCATTGAACATATTAGAAAATTCATTAATTTGCCAAAGTTAATCATAAGACGAACTAAAGGCATCAGCGATTCGTATTTTCCTGCAATTTTCTGAAACGGCACAGGAATGCCACTCTCTATGTGTGTGCCTTTATCTGATGATGCAAATGATAACCTTCTTCTGGTAGATGGAAAGGCTTTCCCAAAAACCTTCTCAATTAAATGTTAACTACAAAGTAACCCATGCCTACCTAGCAGAATGATATCATGATTATTTGCATCAATCCAGTGGCCATTTGTTTAGCAAATTCTGCAATCATATGAGGGTTACAGAAACCTCACTAACCAAACAACAGTCTTGCTGGTGCACACGTGCACTAAAGGGTACCTACACCCAAAAATCAACATTTCTTATATTTTTCCCAGCCCTCAAAGTGTTCTCCTGATCTGGTTTAAGCATTGTTGTGGACTTACAACATCCATTTTTTTTCAACTGGGAAAAACAGAAACCTGGAAAAAATGAATTTAGGGACAAACTGAACTGAATCAGGCCCCACATTTTCTTAGGGCCCTCTCAGAAAAACTTCACATCTAGGCTTTAACAGAACAAAGCCGCTAACAAAGCTTTACTGGGGTGGGTCTCTGATCTGGTTCTTCTTATGCAACACTGGCTTCCAAAAACCAGTCCAGGTGGAAGAGGTTGACTAACTCATTGCATTCTCCACAATCAGGCTGAGAACACAGCAAGGTAGTATAACAGAGTGGACATGAACAGCATCACTTGTCATGTGACTCCTTCCCTCCTGCTCTGGCAGCTCTGTGCCCTCCCTCCTTGCCTAACTCCCTCTCTCTCTGCCTGCCTCCGAGTGTTTATGCCCTATATTTCACTGGAAACACTAACACACAGAAGGCACATGGGGACAGCTTACCAGAGGGAGTGGGGGGGTGGAGGATACTTGTGTTTTGGAAAAGAGGCAGTCTATCGTCACCTCAGAAGACAGGGAGTGTGGCCCCCCGGGGGCCAATAGGAAGGGGTCTGGTCTCTTACCTGGTAGTAAGGCTCACACTCTGACAGCCAGTGACGCTCCTCTGTCACACCCTTTCCCTGCCCCCCTTCATCCTGAGAGAGAAAGAGAGAGAAAGAAAAAGAGAACGAGAGAAAGAGAACGAGCGAAAGAAAGTTATCAAATGATAACAAATGATGTATTCCTGTCCTCAGCAGGACAACAATTCATGCAGACTTTCAGAGAGCTACACTGCCCCCAAGTGGACATAGAGTATCAAAGTTTTTTTTAACAGCCAACACCCTATGAATAGTCAGATCCCTCCTGAGCAGGAACAGCAGTACAGCAACAGCAGTACATATACCTCAAACCTATCTTACCCAATCTTTTTTCTATGACTTTTCATATAATGCTATTTATAGTCTTGACACAGCACCATTTTCTTCCCAGTATCCATTCACTACAACGTTTCTATTGCCAACCTTCCACTACTGCTTAAGGCCCTACCAGGGATCATCAACTAAATTCAGCCTTGGGCCAATTTTCTCTTGAGCGGAAAGTCAAGGAGCCGTAACATAATTACAAATAATTTGTAGACTGCAAATTGACCGCAAGAAGCCCAAACAGACATAATAGCTGACTAAAACTTAATCTTTTCAAACCTTGCTTACATTTGTACATTCACATATCTCTATATTTTATGCATGGGACTACTTTGGAACAGGTTTCCAAGATTACAATCACTTAGAGCTGATTTGCTGGTGTTTTTACAGACTTACGTCTAACAATAAAAAACACTGCCAGTTGGAGAATCCTGCCCGAGACTGCAGGTTCTACTAGCAAACATCTCCAGAACAGTGAGAGACACTGTGTGATAGAGGTACTGGGAATTCTGGAAAGAGTCAGGGAGACTGTCTGAGGAGTGATTTAGAATACCTTCAGAGTCACACCACTGAGCCTGGGATTTTGTACCCCTGTGAGCACACACACAAAGGATCCCTCGCTCTCGCTCTCTTACAACTCTCTCTCTTTCCTCCCCATCTCACACTCGTCATCCCTCTCTCACACTCTTTCATCTCCTCTCTCCTTCACCCTTCCTTGGCATGCTGCCCACTCGGTCCTGTCAGCGGCATAATGAGCCCATTCAGAACAAAAAGCAGCCAAATGTTAATTAGATTAAATCATTCTTTCATGATGGTGGGAATGAGGAAACAATGTGGAGGAGGAAAGCAGACTCTCCGTGGCTCAGGGGAGAAAGAGACTGGAAGCAGCATGTCTGCATGGCAGGTTCTCTTCTCCCCCCTTACCCCTTCGTATCCCCAGGGCCTGATAGGTAGTGCCTCACGGTACTATCACCCTCATATTTTCCTACTGATACTCCAGCAGTCATCCTTTCCAGAGACTCCCAGTCTCAGCCCTCCTCACCCTCCACCAGGAATGCTTCCTGTCTTCCCATCCTCCCCCTTTCTCAGGGACACTCCCATCCCTCCTCCTGTTCTGTCTCTGGGGTACAGCAGCTACCCCACCCTCCACGATGGAGAGACTACCTGGTCTGGACACACACAGAAGACCAGAGGAAGACAGGGCAGGGCACAGTGGACCATAGAGTCAGCTGTGGATCAGTAGGGGCTATGCTGCTGCAGTAAGAGTGTTGGCTGTCTGAGGAGAGCATATGGGGGAGAGGCTCAAGAGGTGAACAACAAGAGGTGAACAACATTATATAAGTAGGGTCCAAGTGGCCCAGGGATAAAGGTCTAGTTTTCCACAGCTGAGGTGGCTCAAACACTGGCCATAGTTCAAACGCTAATTCAGTGAGCATGACATGACTAGGAGCGTCTGACCAGATAGATACAGGCCAGAAACACAGCCAGGAAACATCCTGTTCACCCTGTAAATGTGTCACGTTAAATTGCTGGACCTGGCTGTAACAGGGTAGGGTTCTAGATCATTCTAGAGCCTCTGTCTGTCCTGTCCCACACCACGCTACAACGTTGTGCATCCATCCTCTCCTCCTGCAACACTGATCTCTGTTCACAGAGCCCGTCTGACTGAGTTTCACATTTTAGTGTTGGAGGATCAACTGTCTGTGATGTGTATCAGCGCGTTGATTGGGCCAATGTGCGTGTGTGTTGATGTGAGTGCCAGACCACAGCCGGAGCACTAGCAGCTGTTCCAGAGACTGTGTGCCCAAGGGTCTAAATCAGAAACCGTATGGCAGCAGCCGGCAGTACTGTGTGTGTGTGTGTGTGTGAGTGTCCCCACATCTTCTATGAAACAACCTGCATCAGGCAGTTAATTAAAACTCTTCCATCTATAAGTATTTATAAACACCCATATCACTGCATCATAACTCATTAAGTAGTAAAGCTAAAGGCAGCACTACAAGGCAGGATGTTAGGGATTTCAAATACAGTGACTCAACAAGGAGCATCGTAATTATCCTTGAAATAATCAAGCTGTGATTAAACAATGGCACCTAAAAGCTAAATAAAAGAAAGAAAAACACTAAAAGACCTTGGAGGAAATACACACACAAACCATTTCTGATCTATTTTCCAAGTTATTCACTGCAGTCATTCCCAACGGCCAGACCAGTGTGAGTGAGCGTAATGAAAGCCCTGGATCAGCTAGATAAATACTTCTCCCTACAGTCTCATTATGGCCATAACAGCCAGGCCACTGTAAAGACAGAGGGACTAACAAGCTGTATGTATGCTGAGCGCTCTCAGCTCTGTCTGAATACAGCAGCTACATCCCACCAGGACTGCTTGAGGGGCTCTGCTACGGCCCTCCAGATCAGACCTCTGAGAAAAAAAAGACGCCATTTACCATCGAATGGGAAATGTACATGTTTTAACACACGTATGTGAACTGAGGGCTCTCAGACGTGACTAGCTACTCCAGCCGCCCTGGTCGTTGAGTGTTCTCTCTGCTACCGCACGGCAAGGGGTACCGGAGTGCCAAGTCTAGGTCCAAGAGGCTTCTAAACAGCTTCTACCCCCAAGTCATAAGACTCCTGAACATCTAATCAAATGGCTACCCAGACCATTTGCATTGCCCCCCCCTCCCTCTTTTACAATGCTGCTACTCTCTGTTATTATCTATGTATAGTCACTTTAATAACTCTACCTACATGTACATATTACCTCAGTTACCTCGACTAACTGGTGCCCCCGTACATTGACTCTGTACCGGTACCCCCTGTATATATTCTCGCTATTGTTATTTTACTGCTGCTCTTTAATTACTTGTTACTTTTATTTTATTTAAATTTATATTTTTACTTAAAACTGCATTGTTGGTTAAGGGCTTGTAAGTAAGCGTTTCACTGTAAGGTCTACACCTGTTGTATTTGGCGCGTGTGACAAATACAATTTGATTTGATTTACTAGCTACACCCCAGCAGGCCTGACTAGCTCCAGGCCAGACCAGTGTGACAGAACAGTTCCCAGTCCCGCCCCCTAATCAATCACCACCCCTGGGGCCCTCCCCCTGTCCAACAGCCTTTGTGCTTCTTCACAGGACGGGAGTTGCCTGCTGACATGTCTGACAACTGTGTAAAACAAGACAGCATTGTATGAGAGAACAGACACGAGAGAGGAGAGGGTGGCTTAATTAACAACAAGGTAAAGAGCAGGGGAGGATGTGGAGGCAATATAAACTAGCCAAAGTCTTGATAGTGTAAAAAGTACATAGTCACTGCTATATTTTCTAATAAAAAGCAGGCTGGTTTCCTCCAGGACTCTGTTTAGAGTGTGCAGCAGCACTACACTTATACTACAATGTCTCAAATGATGATTCGGCCCAGTGTGTATGCACTGCTGACCTGTGGTCCCGTGTCCTTCTTTGCTGTGTTAGTGTGCTGGTGTTTTCCTCTGCCTGCTGATTCCACAAGGTGCTGGTGCAAGCCATCCTCTGTAAGGCTCTTCACATTCAGCAGACCGGGGGGACCTGGACCTGGTCTTCTCTCCAGCCTCTCGCTCACCACCCTCTTACCCTGGGATCAAACAAACAGGGATCATCCTTCACATCAATATGGATCATTTACATGGGGTTAGGAGTTTCTCCTGACCAAATGACTTGATCAGGAAGAACTCCTGGTCCTAAACATCCTTCATATCGTTCAATGGCAATATTTGACCACTGTTGGCCACACAACTTAATAATTCCCCTACGGTCTCTCATAGACACCTGTCATGTTGTTTACCTTTGTGTTGCCAGCCATGGTGACCAGTAGCTGCTTCCTCCTGCCCCGTCCTGAGCCCAACAGGTTCCCCTCCGCCTCCCTCTCCCCAAGCTCCTGGACCCCCTTTGGGGTGGGAGAACCACCCGTGCCTGGTTTGGTCATCACAACACGAGGCTCCTGCTCAATAGCAAAGTGAACATGACAGTGTAAATCACTGAATTGGGATAATACATCTCTCTTGCTGATAAACATACACTGAGTGTATTAAACATTAGGAACACCTTCCTATTATTGAGTTGCACCCCCTTTTGCCTTCAGAACAGCCTTAATTCATCGGACTCTACAAGGTGTCGAAAGCGTTCCACAGGGATTCTGGTCTTTGTTTACTCCAATGCTTCCCACAGTTTTGTCATGTCGGTTGGATGGTCTTGAAGCAGTGGACCAATCTTGATACATGCGGTGTAATTCTTGACACACTCAAACCCGTGCGCCTGGCACCTACTACCATACCCCGTTCAAAGGCACTTAAATATTTTGTCTTACCCCTTCACCCACTAAATGGCACACATACACAATCCATGTCTCAAAATCCTTATTAAACCTGTCTCCTCCCCATCATCTACACTGATTGAAGTGGATTTAACAAGTGACATCAATAAGGGATCATACCTTTCACCTGGATTCACCTGGTCAGTGCATGTCATGGGAAGATCAATGTGTTTTGTACACTCAGTGTATATTTATGGATAAGGTGGGTCTTTCATCAAGATGGACAGGTCATTATATTGGTAAGAATATTCATATTTCAGAACTGTTCTGACAGGTAAAAGCATCTCTGTGTACATCTCTGTAGGGAGATAGGGGGTCACTCACGGTGGTAGACTTGTTGATGGTGATGGTCAAGTCCCCTGCGTTGCCCTTGGGGCTCTGCAGTGCCATTCCTTCCTCCTCTGCTCTCTTTTTGTCCTCCTCTACCTCCTGTATGGAATGAAACAGAACATGAAACCCAGAACAACCAAATGATCCTGATATTAGTCCTCAGCGAACCCTGTAAAAGACCTAAAAGATTTGTTCATTTGTTGAAATGCAGTCTTCACTCCATACAAGGCAGGTTGTTAGAGAGAGACTTACATTATCTAAGGTTTCCAATGCCACTTGCCATTTTGTTAGGGATATGATGATTAAACCATTCCAGAAAGACACCAGGTCTTTGTCAAGCTCAATCCCTCCTAGTTTTAAAAATGGTGTCCTTCTGTTTTCAGAGTAAGAACAGTAGAATACCAACTCACCTGATACCTCTTCATGAGGGCTTCATTCTTCCTGCGGAGAGCCTCGATCTTTTTATCCAGCTCCACATCCTTCTGCTCCTTCTTCAGCATGACGTCACTGGAGGTCTGGAGAGAGACGCACAACACTCAGCTAATTAGAACTGTAGAATCTTGTGCTACTTGTAAGTGGCTACAGTCCCTACAGTAAACAGTCCATTATCCTGGACATGCTATGCTTGATGGGCATTCAGAATGATGAACTCGCAGCAAAAGCAGGCCAAAAACTTAAGACTGCTCTCTCTGCTACCACGTGGAAAGCGGTACCGGAGCGCCAAGTCTAAGTCCAAGAGGCTTCTAAAACAGCTTCTACCCCCAAGCCACCTGAACACCTAATCAAATGGCTACCCAGAATATTTGCGTTGCCTACCTGCCACCCCCCCCACCGCTGCTACTCTCTGTTGTTATCATCTATGTATAGTCACTTTAATAACTCTACCTACATGTATTACCTCAACTAACCAGTGTGCCCCGGTTCATTGTACCAGTATATTGTTATTTTACTGCATTGTTGGTTAGGGGCTCGTAAGTAAGCGTTTCACTCTAAGGTCTACCTACACCTGTTGTATTCGGCGCATGTGACTAATACAATTTGATTTGAACAATATGTAGCAAGTACTGATGACTGACGACTTGCCATGATTAACAGAAGGATCACGAGTATGGAATCGTATTCCAGTCGTTCTACACCACTGTGCCTGTTGGTCAACACAGTAACAGTAGTACAGACCAAAATGCGTGCGCATGTTAGCACTAGAGCACAGAGCAGCATGCCTCCTCACGTGACAAGAGGCATCTGGCTAAAGCCTTGATGACTTCTTGTGGGACTGTAACAGGGTGTGTTACACTGCTTTTAAAGCCCGAAGGCATTTCATACGTCATACCACTGTGACACTGGAATTTATTGAGCAATAGGCATTACAGCAGGGGTGTCCAACAGGTAGATCGCAAACTAACAGTAGCTCGCAGCCCACCTAGGAGTAGCTCAACAATCAAACTGTCCATAGACATAAAGCACCCAGCTACTATCCAATCAAAGCCATATTGACATTATCCCACCCCTGGTGTACTATCCCACTATTGGCTTAAAAAGTCCAACGTAACACAATATCTGCCAATTAATTTCCAGCAATATTGCCCTTCTGTCTGTTTGGTGCGTACAGTTGTCCATCATCAGTCAGTATGTAGCCAATTAGCGATGTTAATGATACCCGGCATCTTGTGGGTAGACGGTCTTTCCCCAAAAACCTTCTTAATTAAATGTAAAACTGCAAAGTTGGCTTCCCAGACAGAACTATTTCATGATTCATTTGGACATTGTTTTGCAGCAGTAAGCCTTACTGCAGAAACATTGCTAAACCGACACATTCCTCTCTTGCTAGGTTCACAATTAGGGGAATTAGACTCATAAATCAAGATTTGTCCATTGACATGGACTCAGAACATAATTTTTAGTTGTTTCTCTATGAATAATTGTAATATTGAGAGTAAAAAACTTGCAACTCAGGAAAAAGAAAAACGGAGAAAACAGATTTCTGGAAAATAGAAAATATAATTTTATGGGGCCTGTCATGCCCATTGCTGTTTATTAACCATTACCAGAAAACACATCTCTTACAATAGAAAAAGACCCCGTGAAGAGTTACAGGGTAGAGGAGAGGACAAGAATGTGCCTCGCAAAATAAATAACCTCGCAATATGTTGGAGACCCCTGCATTACAGAAGGCAGCTAGGCCTAACAGCTGGTGTGTTGACAAACACATTTTTTTAATGTATCCAGGGTACACAACCCAGTGATGGGGAATCTAATCTAAAATACAATCTGATTCAACTTTGGTTCTTCCCCTTCTGATCATAAGAATTCTTGTAGCAGTCTCTAATGGCGTTAATTTAAATGGCTGCAGCGTGGGCTAAAGGGCACGTGTATGACAGGCCAGAGGGAGTAAAGTAACGCAGGACTCTTTCTGTTTCACTATACAGACAAGACTATCTGACTGTATATATGATACGATGGAACGAAAAGTAGCCTACGATCACTACACTCAATGAAAAAAAACATTTGGGAGCCGCAAACAGAAAGCAGACGTGCTTACGGCCAACTGTACAAAACAGCCGATTTGATCTCATCTTACGATTATTTTATCTGTTGAGATTGCAGCATGGTCATTCCACGTGGGTCCTTTAGGTGTAACTCCAGCGGTGTCTGTGCTGAACTGACACCTGTGTATGAGAAGTAAAACGTAGACTTTGGAACACGTTCTCAGAGGAAAATGGATGCCCTGAGCAGAGCTAGTGATGGAGCATTGAATAACACTTGTTTCCTCTCCAGGCGTAGTGAACGCCCACACCACTCAACAGCCCTTCACAGTTCTCAGAGGAAAATGTCAGATCGCATTGGCTCTGTACTCTGTACTCAGCACTGTGAGATGCAACTCCAAAAGTTCACTAGATCCTTTCATATAAGCCGAGCACTCATGATGTGACTAAACCTTGAGCTCCAACAATACATACACAAAGACACATGCACACACTCAAACAAGCACCATGTGTGCTGTCAATTAAGGATGCTTACAATTCAACCTGTCAGCATGAAATAAATGCAATTCCACTTTGTCATTCCCCTGTCATCTGTGTAATGAGTTTATCATTAGGAGCACTGTATACAGCAAATAATGCTAATGGTGAGTCTAAAAAAATAATACAACCAACAAGTGAAGTGGCCATAACAAAACAAAACTAGACCCAGGCCTTAATCAAATCTACTCATACACTTACTTGACATCAGAGGCAGTATGACAACAATCCTAACCCGAAACCATAACAAACATTTACACCTTTCAACCCTGTGCTGTACAATTCCCCCTATAAAAAGGGGCTACTGCATACCTTGCAGACAGCCTGACTGTCAAAGACAGAGAAAGGCAGGAGGTGGCACTCACTGCAAAGCTGCCTGCCTGCCTGCCAGTTACCCGCCGTCGCCACAGTGACGACAAAAGAGAATCCTGGCTGCTCAATGTGACATTCCGCTCAGTGCAGAACAATGAGTCACAGCGTAGCCTACACAACACAGCATTTGTACAGGATCCTTCCATGCCGTTCCACTGCCATTGCACTGTCACTGCCCTGGCCGCAAATAATGGCTGCCAGACTCCTAGCGCAGATGGTAGGAGATTTTGGAGGAGGGGCGTTGGTCAGACGTCTTGTTTTTAAAATTGACTGAAGAAAAGAATATCGTATTATTTGAAGCTCCATGTTTAAAATGACCAACATTCACATTCATCATGAACCTAAAAAAATGCAGGTTGAATATGGCACATTCATTTTTTAATGGACATTTTTTTTAATGGACATACTGACAATTTTAAAATCAGTTTGCTTGCAGTGCAGCATAGCCAATAGCAATGATTCACAGACAGCCCAACAGGAACATTAGCAAAATAGCTTTAAAAAGGTGCAATATGCAAAAACTAAACTTAAGAACGGAAAGCATAGAAATAGTGCACATAGAACAGATATACCACTTTAGACTTGCTTTCAATGAATGACATACTGCAGCTTAACGGGACAAGAGAGCATAAAATCCAATCTAAAGCTTTTGAAAACAGTGAGATAGAAGTTGGGACTCACAGAGAGGCGATGGGAAGTGCCAACTGCTTTAGAGCTTCTAGTTGTCAGGGTATCCAAACACAACAGGCCATGATCACACACCAGGAATAGGACAGCGAGGGAAAAGAACACCACCAGCTCTCACGCAGGCAAGTGGCGGCTCATGAGAATAGCCAGCTAAAGTATCAAAGTGAGCGAGAGAGACACCACAAGTTGAAAACGTGAGGGGGACGTGGATTTACCCTTCAGGGTTTGAGGTACCTCTTTTCTCCCTCTCGGAGTCCCTCTCACTGTGATCGCCTGTGAAGGGGGTGGGTCCTTAGCATACGGTAGCTGGCTCAGACCCACACACGTAAACATACACACACAGGCTGTGGGACTGTCAGCTAATGGCACCCATGCCCAGGCAGGGAGGCCTGCGGAACTGAGGCTGGCAGAGCCTTTCGCCTTAATCCCTACCCACCCAGCGACCCCAGCATCTAGTGGAGGACCAAGGTGGAGAATAGAGCCAGCACATCTGACTGAAGCCCTGCATTTACTTACAGCTACAACCTCTAGCTGAAGAGAGCCGGGAGGAAGTAGAGACGAGCCTGTAGCAGGAGACAACGAGAGTAAGGAGAGAAAGAACTAGAGATGCGAGAACGAGAACTAGAGCGAGAGAGAGAGAGAGAGAGAGAGAGAATGCACTCACAGGTCTCTCCATGTCAGCATTGAAACCTGGGCTGGGTCCAAACGCGAAGCAGCAGCCGAAGCGGCAGAGTCCGCGATCATGCCTTGATTACAATGAACCAAGTTGGGCGGACAGCCAAGACATCTAACAAATGCACAGAGCGCCCCTGTTAATGGATTTTACAGCGCCTGCCCGCTTGCTCTCGCACTCACCCTCTCTCCATCCTTCCCACTCTCACACACATGCTCTTGCGCTTTCCATTTCTCTCTCTCTGGGGCACTTGCTCTCAGTTAAAATTACCCTTTTCCCTCCTCCCCCTGTCCTCTGCTCAAAACACAATGGTTAAATACTGCCCCCCTCCCAATACATGCACTCAACCCTCTCTGAATTTAAAGGGAAACGGGAGATTATTTTAAGTTAGTGTTACCAAACACATGCTGTCTTCCTGAGCATGATACAGCCCCTCAAATACTAATAACAGCAGTCCAGTCAGTGTTATATTTGCAGCCACTGTCAATGTTATTCCAAACATGTCCCAGCCAGTAATGAGATGCATGTATTTGATTGTTAGAACAATTCCCCCTACCATCTCTTTCACAGCTGGTTTGCGTGCGAGTGCCCAGACAGGGTATGGGTTGGGGGTTGTATGGGGGGGGGTTGCCTGCAGGATTTCCCACGACTCCTTCTGCAGTCAGACAAATGCCAGACTGCTCAGGAAGCAGCAGGGAAATCAAAATGCTGTGACTTGCAGTCAGTCGCATAGTTTTCCCAGAGTGCTTCAGACACACAGATAGCTTCTTTGATAGAGTAGGGCAATTCCACGGTAACGGAATTACACTGAGACTCAGTTTTTTCTATTTAAAATGTATGCCAAACAAAACACATTTATTTAAAAGTTTAACAAACTCTATGCACAATGACTAAGTTTAACAATTTCCACTGAAAAAAATACAAAAACAAAATTAAGTGTAAGAACTGTGCAGATGCAAACTTTGGTAAAAGAATTACAGTAAAATCTCCCTCGTTTTTTTTTTATGTGACCACCTTTCCCCTCAAAAATATCTGCTCCGAATTCAAAGATGTCAGCAGAAAGAATGGAGTGTCACATTACACCTTCATCTTGAAAATAATCTATTTTGTTATTGAACTACAGTAAGTGAAGTGGATTTACACCCGGTAACAGAATTACAGAAATGGAATTACATCATGGCTCCCTGATCTGTAGTACACAGAAATGCATAATTATGGGTATGAATGTCATTCTCCATATGTTTCACAAGTTTGGACATCACAGTGTACCACAGTGGAGTTCAGAGCAGTATAGTGCAGTAAAGTAATAAAGTAGAGTACATTATACTGTACTCTAGTGTGCTCTACTGTACAGTATTGTACTGAACATTTACCTACCTTTTTTTTTTTTTAACTGTCCTGTACCGTGATATCCAAACTTGTGAAACATACATCTATGATAAATCCAGTCCATCTGTGGACGTTGAAATCAAGGCCAGGGTGGACTGAACAAATTTAAACTACTTGTCAAAGTCCATGGACATCCGGTGTCAGTTGGTGCACAGTGGCTGAGGATGCTGGTTACAGTAAATGGAAAGAAAGTGGGCTTTCTTGGTAAGAGCTGGGAGAGTTGACATTAGAGAGCGAGAGAGAAGACTGTTTTAACACTCTTGGTTTGACCACCAGATGTCAGAAAGACAAAGAAAACAGCTATTAGCTGAACATAAAAGTATTCCAGTGGAAGGGGAGGACAGTAGCAGGTGACCCAACTGTAATTTGTGAACATTAGGAGTTCCTATTGTAGCCAGTTCAGTTGCAGTATTTCCTTTACAGATTTTGGGGTAATTCCCTAACATAATTATGAGTTAATTAATTTAATTAATCTACCTTTACTGTAAACTCACCTTTAGTTCAAATTGCATTTAGTGTAATCAAACATATGCCTGGAACATGCATGAATTTCAATACATGAGTTCCAAATGTTTCAAGGACATAGCTAAACCACAGATAGAACAAGTAGTCCGATGTTTCAACGGATGTATAAATCTGAAGCATCCGGTTGGAAGTTCCACTCCCTACCAAATATGGTGAGGAGAGGAAGCCCAGTGGCCGATAGTGGGAGAGTATGGAGCGAGATGGAACTGGGCAGACATTCTGCATGATTTTATCATCGAGGAAAACCCCCGACCTCAATACAGTTTTCTGTTCCCCAAACTAAAATATGTTACGAACAGAATGCACTACGTTTTGTAGACGTGACCCCTTGCCAAAGCTTTTAAAAAGTGCATTGTTTACAAGTGCGAATTGAGTTATAGAGTGGTCTACTGTGTCCGGAAGCAACTTCACCATTACTTTTCTGGATTCAGGCTCACTCAAACATCGTTTTAAGCGTTGTTTTACTAAGTTGCAGCTGATTTCGGGATTCTATACCGATCGATTTGCTCTCCTTTAATATTTGTAATTTGATTCAGTCTCTGAATTGTTTCATCTAACTTTTCGCCGCAAGCTCCTGATATCGGGGCATAAAAACTACAATTTCCTGAATTAGCCTGGTGCGCATGTGCGCCCAGCTATATCCTGTCCCGAGCTTGTTTTCCCCGTTTTTTCGTGGCTAAACTAGCTGAACTATGCTAGTTTTTGTCCTCATTGGCAAACTTCATAAATACTTCACCATAAAATTATTTGTTTTGTTAAATAGTCATGACTGGTTCGAGCTATGTGTCGTGTCGTAAACAACGGGGCGAAGGATATCATTGCTACTTAGCGCGGACTCAAATTCAGTTTTGAGATCCACTGTCGTCATTGGCGTAGAGTTAGATGGAATGTTTCTGACGGTTCTTGGAACTGTGTCAACAGGCAGCCTCCCCCACTTGGCTTGATGGGATATGTAATGATTTAGCCTATTATTTAATTTGGTAACCTTTATTTAACTAGGCAAGTCAGTTAAAAACAATGTATTATTTATAATGACGGCCTACCTCAGCCAAACCCGATTCAGCGAGATATGTACACAGTGTTGTACCCTTAACATTTTTTGAACTGACTTTCGTATTTGTTGATTAAAATCAAGACTTTATTAGAATAATGAGTAATCCAATAATGCCACGAGAAAATAGCAACTCTACAGAGCTACAATGAATGGCAAAATGTATGTGGTCTACCACTATGATAGAACCCAATAGGATCTTGCTAGCTCGTGCTTGGCTCTGCCCACTTTGCTTCATTTGCTCCCATTGAAAACGGCACAGATGAACCATCTTGGGTTATTTATAAATATTTTTGGCTAAACTTAACAAAATAAAAATGTTCTCCGGCACTTGCCAGGTACCATCCATGATGAGGACAGTAGTCTATTCTTATTTGCTATAAACTAACTTTTGGAACATCATCATCGTTCACATGTTCAAAAGACCTTGGATGTCTCTGACCTTGTACAGGCTGCATAGGCTCACTGAGATCCCATTGTAATTAACAGCAATGACACAGGGACAGTTGCAGCAGGCGAAGAAGATCAATAACACTCACGGCATAGTCACTGCGGTCTCTACCCTCTACCACGTATCCACTCTCATCGTGCAGGTGCTGGTATTCGATGCCCACCTCCACCTGTCCAACTGTTGAAAGTTGCCTGACTAAAGAGATGGCCACATTCATTATAATTGCTTTCCATTAACAGTAAGTGATTTGCAATGACACTCGATTTTCATGCATAACCTGCATGCATGATGAATTGACACATGTTTACATGTAGATATTTGTTTAGGCTAACGTTAGCAAACTAGCTACTTGGAATGACACTGACAAGTGAGTTTTTAGATTTGGCGCTAAAAAAGAACAAACAAAATCCACTGCTGACCATGAAATCCTCAACGGATATCAATTTGGCAAGCTAGTTTATTTAAAGAAAAAACGGGATAGATTATATTAGATTGCTAGCTCTACCTGGGATGTAGCAAGCCATGTTGGATGGTGATTTTCCACCGTCGTCGAAGTAGAACACGTTGGTACTTATCAAGCTAACAATCTGCTAACACATATGATAAATAGGAAGCAGCAGTGTGTATTTTTTGGAAATGTACAAATTCATAAACTTGTTGACGTGTATGCCTATACAATTTTAAGGTATCATTATAGCGAAATTGTGCAGCCTCTGTGCAAATTGGAAAAAACATGTGGACGAGACGGCAATGGTGAATAATTACCCCTTTTAACCACTAGGTGGATTACTTGCTTTATCCTTCTGGTTGGTGGTTTATTCCAAAGCCTCACCTGCCATACATACATAGGCTTGCATCAACTTTTGTTGGCTCTCATGCGTTAATTTATGCTTTCATGTCATTGTTGGTGAAGGAAAGACCATTAACGTTATATATCTATGATCAACTAGAGATTCAACTAATCTTAACCAAGAGGGGTTAGAGAGCCCCCGTAGACCACTACTGTGACATTGTCTGACTCGTTATCACTCATATGGGACTATGGGTTAGGCCTGCCTATTCAGTGGAAATCAGTCTGGTAGTGCCATTCTTTGTGTGCACATAGTAAAATAGTATAGAATAGACCCAATAAGTATCGACCATTCCTCTTTGGTTTGCATGAATGATGGGTGTACATCGCTGAAGTCAGGAGGACTTTATCAGCCAGGCAATGTCCCCTTTAAATGGGAAGGGCACAATTACTGCCCACAGAAGCAGTGGGGTGATGTGACAGAGATAGAAATATGTTTAGCTCTGCCCTTTACATTTACAATATTAAGATGAGTGGGCCAAGACACAAAAAGGCAGAGGTAAGTCAGTTCACTTACTTTTGAAATATAAAAAATGGTTTCAGACTTGTGCGCGCGCTTTGGGAAAGATTTGTCTCTCTAGGCTTCTTTACTTCAGTCAACTCAGTCTTAAATCACTTTAGCAAATCTCAGCTGCCAGTGTTGTCCTGCGGGATGTAAACAGAATACTGTCTGTTTCACAGGGCTCCGGAAGAGAGGGCAAATAAGAGGTAGGACACGTGGCTTACACGTTGCAAAAATGTTTATTAACTATCAACATTAACTTGGGAAAACAAAAAAAAAGGAGAGTCGGAAGGGTGAGTCTAGGATGTCATTTTTTGGGGTAATTTCCAGGGGAAGGGCAATAGTGGAGGGGAACACGGTCATGGGTAAGGGAGAAGAGGTGGTAGAGGAGGTGAACATGGAGGAGGTGATCACGGAGCAAGAGGAGGTTGTGGCGGACATTAAAGATATGATCATGCATCTGTTGTCAACACTTATTACAAAGAAAACAGTTTGGGCAAAGAAAACAGTTTGTAAAGTTGACAAATCTCAAATAAAACATACTTATAAAACTGAGCAAAATGATTGTTTAACTTCTTAATGCATAAGCAAATATTCATACGATGACATATCTAAACAGGACCTTATATGTCAAGAGTCAGTGAGACGCACCACCATTCTTGTGTATGCCAGACTGCCCAGATCAAACAGTCAATTAAGTAATTCTTATGATTTTACTCACATAGAGAACATAAACCAACGGGTTAGTAATAAGCCCTTGTTATCAATCCTTTCCACAACATTTCAGAAAAAAAAATCCAAGACTAATGTTTGTGTACAACAAAAAGCCCACAGCATTGACCCAGTAAAAGGGCCAATTTAATTTGACCTTTATTTAACTAGGAACTGCCATCATTGAAAATATCTGCCCTGTTCAGGGGTAGAACGACAGATTTTTACCTTGTCAGCTCAGGGATTCGATCTTGCAACCTTTCGGTTTCAAGTCCAACACTAACTGCTAGGCTACCTGCCGCCCAATGGTCCTTGCAGTTGTGACCTTTACCACCAGAGGGATACACATCTCAAATTAGCTGTCTCATACATGTCCTATGAAATATATTCTAAAGATAATACATTCAGGGTCTGTGCTACTAAATAGTCTCTCAAATGCAGTTATTTATACAGCAATGGCATGTTTGTACACAGATTACATTTTTGTTTTTTTAATTTGGTTGAATATAAATTGAAAAGAAAAGGCATGACAAAAGTTTATTGTCCATGTAAAAGTACAGTATAATAATATGGATCTCATTGCTATGGAAACAAGTCTTCCACAATCTGGGGTGTTATGTCACACGATGAGTTGCTAAACAAACAATATGACAGAAAAGCAAGAAGCTGCTTAAATATTATCCATCCATGATACAGTATCATATTTCTAAGACATAAATTCACAAAGATCAAGATGACATATTAGCAACTATCTATACCTTTAGACAGCATGTTTTCTCTTTTTTTTTTTATACAAACAATAAAACCATAGCTTTCTGTTGTGATACAGGTTCATCATTTATCATAAGCAGGATGATGCAAAGGTCATTGTACCTCTGAATGAGAGAGTTTTTGGACTTTGCACGTGAACATTCAGCACTCTTTTTCCTCTTGGGTCAGTGTGGTATCTGAGTTCACCAGCTCAACTCTGAGCTGATCCAAGGCAGCGGTTATGACTACCTGAACCACAGAGCATGCTGTCTCCAGCAGGTGGACCTCTTTCTGCTGCACATCACAGTTCTGCTTAGAATCACCATTATTTTCAGCATTGAGGATTTCATGGAATGTGTCACAACCAGTCTTCAAAGAGTTGTTCAGTTCAATGGGGTATAAATGCACGTCATCACACATGTTACTCTCTAAATGTGAATCCTCTTTAACACTCTCATTTACAATTATGCTCGTTGGAGTGTTTTCCTCTATTGCTTTTATTCCATTATGTACAAAAGCATCCTCACAAATTGCATTTAAGTCAATGTGTTTGTTAAAAGCGTTTAATGTGAATTCCCCCCCCAATGATGGATCCTCTGCGGCAACTGTGCTTGAGGTAACACTTTCACTAAAGCCTGAATGTCTCTGCACCTCCTCTACCTCTGAAACAAGATTCACCCCGTCATTGCCGGCACAACTATAGGTCTCTATGGGATATGGGGTTGCCAGCATCTCATCTGCCTGCTTCAGTCTATTTTCAGGATATTTTTTAGCTTCCATTTTATCAGTTGTAGGGGCAGGGTTTTCGTAAGCCTTAGTTTCTTCTTTACTTGTTTCTATGGTGTCTCTGACCTCAGTGTCCTCTGACTTCATAACACTCACATCCACACTCACTGTTAGTGTCTCAGAGCAATGCCCCTTAACCTCCCTGACAAAATCTAGGGGATGTGGATTAGGATTCATGAGCTCAGTAATATCATCAGCATGTCTGTTAGCCAGGACTATAGTCTCCTCCTCAATGTATTCCTGTGTGCCTCCAATACGCTCCTGGAAGAAAGGAGAGGGCTTTTTGGTTCTGTGCCTCCAGAGATTCACAGTCTTTTTCTTGGAGGAAATAGCACAAGGAGAATGATCTTGTAGAGAAATCTCTGGTCCTAGCTGTTCTTGCTTTGTTTCTGAATGGTCGTTGGGAGCGATCATGAGCCTTTTGAAGATTCTCCAGGTTTTAACTTTGACCTTTTCATCCTTTCCTTTCATCGCAGGAGTGTCCATGCTAGAGCAATTATTAACTTGCTTTTCACTGGTTGTTACCCCATAAACTGCAGTTGGTTGAACAGCAAAGTCTCTGGTTTGCTTGTTGAAAAATGTGATATCATGACCTTCCTTGTCTTCCTTTTCACCAGCTCTCTTCCTCCACCTTCTAATGCAGATGAGTGATGGAGAGAAACATCGCTTCCTTGTGCCTTGTTTTTCCCTCTTGTGCTTTTGGTTTGAATGGTCAGCTTTTACATCACTTTGTTCTGTGGAGAGTGACTTTGTGGTTTCCATTGTGTTTTCTAGTGTTTCCTCCTCTTTGGAATCAGTGGATTTCCGAGGGCTCTTTGTGGTAGATTCCAGTGGAACCTCTTCAAAGATGGTGTCCTGACAGCCAGGCATGGAATCTTCCTTGGTCCCTTTGCCATCCCCTGATCTCTGTCCCCAAGCGCAAGTCTTTCCCTTCCTCTCCATGTCACTGCTAGTCTTTGATTTACCAAGGAGTCGTCGTGGAGGACCTGTCAGCTTTCTCCTCAGCCCCACTCTTCCCTGAGCGTGTCCAATCGAAGCCTCTTTGACTGACATGGTTGATTTATTATCAGACCAGCTCTTCAGTTATTTATCTTCCAGAGGAAGTTGGATGTGTCAAAACATTACTCAACCATGACACCAGGGGACAAAATCCTTGAAGACCCTCTGGCAGGATATCAGCCCTATGAATAAAACGCACACATTGATGAATTGTTCGAAAGTGTGAAGATTTGCGCAATCAATAACGTTTTCCTGGTGCAAAAGTAGTAAGCGTGTTTTGAGGTATACGTATCAGATACAGGAGTCTCAAAGGAGATGCAACAAATGGCTTTGTTCTTATTTGCAGAAGCACAATATGCATCAATATTACAGCTTCTAACTTTAAAGGTCTTTATTGTCATGAATGAGTCACAATTATGAGACTAATTATGCCAATTAGATCATTTCAACCCAACATTAGTTGTCTATTTTTACCCCATGACTCATCCATGACTCAATGAATATTGAGGTTGTTATCACATTTGCATTTATTAGGCTAATATAGAAGAGATGAAAGGTAGAAGGTGGTTACAATCAGGTAAAAGCATTGAGCAAAACAACAATAGGATTTTCTCTCAAATGATACCTTTGGAAGAAATAACTCCTCTCTTCAAATAGTTCCTAACCTAATAAATTACAATTAATTTCAATGAATGAATAATTTAACTGCATCTATTTAAATGGTGAAGTAGCAATTCAAATACAATTATTCAGAAAATATATATAATATGTAAATAATCATGTTCTACTTACCATTTGTACAACTATGTAGGAAAATATTTTTTAATTTCCCAATGCCATTAGATACATGGTGGCACAATACCTGTAGACGTCCTGACAAGCCGCAGTCCGCGTGCAAGTGTCCGACAGAGCTCTCAGAGAGCAAGCAGTATGTTTCATTTACATGTTTCAAAGCAGCAGCATCCTACCCGGTTTCCATAGTGACGCATTGATTGGATTGTAGCACGATGCCCTGCCCACTATCACTACAACGTACAGTGCCTTCAGAAAGTATTCACACCCTTTGACTTTTTCACATTCATTTTTTTACAACCAGAATTCAAAATGTATTAAATTGAGATGTTTTTCCATCTGGACTACATGCAATACCCCATAATGTCAAAGTGGATATTTTTGTTGTTGACATTTTTACAAATGTATTAAAAATGAAGAGCTGAAATATCTTGAGTCAATAAGTACTCAACTCCTTTGTTATGGCAAACCTAAATCAGTTCAGGAGTAAACATTTGCTTAACATAAGTTGCATGGACTCACTGTGTGCAATAATAGTGTTTAACATGCTCTTTTAATGACTGCCTCATTTCTGTACTCCACACATACAATTACCGGTAAGGTCCCTCAGTCAAGCAGTGAATTTCACAGATTTCACAGAACACAGATTCAACCAAAGCAGACATTGATGATCCCTTTGAGCATGGTGAAGTTATTAATTACACTTTGGATGGTGTATCTATACACCCAGTCACTACAAAGATACAGGTGTCCTTCCTAACTCAGTTGCCAGAGAGGAAGGAAACCACTCAGGGATTTGACCATAAGGCCAATGGTGACTTTAAAACAGTTACAGAGTTTAATGGCTGTGATAGGAGAAAACTGAGGATGGATCAACAACTTTGTCGTTACTCCACAATACTAACCTAATTGACAGAGTGAAAATATTACAAAACATGCATCCTGTTTGCAACAAGGCACTAAAGTAATACTGCAAGAAATGTGGCAAAGCAATGAACTTTTTTTCCTGATTACAAAGTGTTATGTTTGGGAGAAATCCATTACATAGCATTACTGAGTACCACTCTCCATATTTTCAAGTGATTGCATAATACTATGGGTATGCTTGTAATCTTTAAGGACTAGGGAGTTTATCAGGATAACAAAGAAAAGGAATGGAGCTAAGCACATGCAAAACACCAGAAAATGGTTGTCTAGCAATGATCAACAATCAATTTGACAGAGCTTGAATCATTTTGAAAATAATAATGGCCAAATGTTGCACGATCCAGGTGTGGAAAGCTCTTAAGAGACTTACCCAGAAAGACACACAGCTGTAATCACCACCTAAAGTGCAACAAATTGTTGACTCTGGTGTGAATACTTACAGAAATATCTCATTTACATATTTCATTTTTAATAAATTTGCAAACATTTCTAAAAGCAAGTTTTCACTTTTGCCATTCTGAATTGTGTGTAGATGGGTGAGAAATCCATTTTGAATTCAGCATGTAACACAATGTAGAATAAGTCAAGGGACATGAATACGTTCTGATGGCACTGTATTTGTGAATTTCTGTTTTCAATTGACACAAAATTGGCACCAATATATAATTATGCACCAAGGCCACCCCCCTCAATTCTGATTGATACTACAATCAGTGTAGACAGATAAATACCTGTCTCAATAACAGGGACAAAGAGGGTAAAGGTTGCAGCCAATACAATATAACGTTTTGTGAATAGTTAAGATTACAGTACTGTTTGTTTTTCCTGCTCTTCTCTAAATTAGCTGCACAGCCATGCTACCTGGCTCTGATTCTGCATGTAGTTGTGCTGCTAGGCAGATGGCAGCCCCAGCAGGTGGTCCATGTCAGACTCAGCTCTATAATAATTGTAGCTTCTCTGGTCACCAGTCACAAAACTAATGCACACAGCAACCTCCTCAGTGGGGAAATCCACTCTAGAAAAAATTATATCACACCTGTGCTATATATTAAAACCCCCCAAAAATTCCAATGAACAGAGACATTTTCCATTTTAACTGTTTTTTTTCTCCATTTAATTGTTTTTTTCTGATATGTGTCATATTGATTTTAAGCAACATGCTCAAATTTCACAGAATCAATTAGTGTACAGTACTTTAACAGTATTTGACATTGTTTCTATTTTATATTGTAATATAGAATGACCAAAGGAAACATTTAAGAGAGGCACAATTAGGACAAATCTTTAAACAACAAGGATGGTCAATGTCAGAAGTTTTTATAATGCAGCAATGTCTGAATTTGTTCTGCTTAATTTTCAACTCTGTTTTGAATCTTTACCAGTCCATAGCAGTAGACAGTCTGATTTACACACAAATAACCACCCGATTCATGATCTGAGACTTCCCTCTCCCTAGGGTCTCCTTGCCATGCACAGTATTATCAGACACAACACTGTACTTCTGGAGGGATAAGATACAGTAGCTTCTGGGAAGGTTTGTTTATTTTTAGAGGTGATTATTGAAGGAATGTTAAGTAGGTCATTTCTCCCTGCTAGAATACTAATACAGAGTTAGTCTCGAGGGACAAACAGTTTAAGTTTCTTTACATTTACCCTTCAGTGGCCACAGGCAGAGCAAAATGAATTATTGACAGGCGTCAGAGACTGAGTGAAAAATGAAGGACATTATTGACAGGGGAGGGAAGAGCTTCCAGTTATTGCTCCACCACATTTCATTAGGGCTCGTTGTGGGTGCTGCAGACTACAGACC
Source organism: Oncorhynchus mykiss (assembly GCF_013265735.2). NCBI lineage: Eukaryota > Metazoa > Chordata > Actinopteri > Salmoniformes > Salmonidae > Oncorhynchus > Oncorhynchus mykiss. The sequence goes on along the minus strand of NC_048589.1, from coordinate 17,365,084 downwards.
AGGGAGAGATCGAAAGAGAGAATATCCAGAATCATCACAGACATCAAGCATATCTGTAAACTAGTATGGGTTGTTGTATTGATGTCGTTCATTTAGCTGTAATGTTAGCAGATTCCTTCAGGTACACAGGGTGGAGCACCAATTAGAATAGTCCGTTGACCTGCTCAGTCTCAGGGTCCAGGTCAATGTCTTAGCAACATGGCCTTGTGGGTAGCCCTGGAATCGTGGGCATCTAGGATGGGGCAGAAAAAAATAACAATATCAGTATATTTGTGTCCTCTGATCAAGAGATTCAGTTGATTCTCTGTTGAGGCCAGTGCTTTCTTACCATGCCAACCTGATGGGCAGGACGAACCCTGTGGGCACCCCCTTTTTATCCGCCTCGTGGGACAGGGACAGATGGGTCTTTGCCATGCAGATGGGCAGATTCCCCAAAGCCCTGGACAAGACAGTAATGGCATTCATTGAAAGGAGATTAAAACCTCAAATAGAAATGCAAGTCTGTTGACAGAATTTCACCAACAAAAATAAAGTCTGGCCTTAAGTCTCTTTTTTTTTCTTGAACCTTCAAGGATGAAGTTGACAACGGAAGGCCCATGTCCTTGAGTAGAATGAGCTCCACATATCATGTAAACAAATAACCATCTCGATTAAAATCCTTGGTCTCATAGCCATTGTACCCATTTGGTGTAAAGCTCCACCTTGTGCTGGGCATCTGGCAGCAGCTCTATGTTATCAGCCCCGTAGATCTTCTGAGAAATGATCCGGATCTTCTCCACAATGGGCAGCTAAAAGTGATTCAGACAGACAAACACACACATATGCATGACATATGAGTACCATAAAACTGGTTCAGGTCATCTACACGGATTCGGCAACGTTTCAATTTAGTGCATTTGCAACAGTACCAACCCACTGGGCACACCACGTCATTTTAACGTGGACAATTGGGTAATATTTGGTTGAGACGTTGGTCAATGAGTAAGTTGAATTTCCAGTGTGTTATCACTATGCTTTCAACCATATAAAAGCACAACCAAATTCCAATCGAAAAACAAAGTCCAATTTTTGGTTTAGTTGTCACACATGCTGTTCCAGATTCTGCACAGTACAACAGCAACAGCAATTGTGAAGATCTCCACAGACCTGAGACGACCCATGCATGAGATCTTGAACATGCACCCTTAATATGATTACATAAGAACAAATTTATAGTCACATTAACCTCAATGTGGCCATGGATGTGTTCCTCATTTTAAGGTTGAATGTTACATTAGTTTGTAAGATAGCCTTAACATTAGGCTATTTACTATATTTCATGTAAAAGTCATATTGACTTGTGTTTGGTTGACAACACAACCAAATATCAACATTTAAAGGGTATGCATCTACTGCTTGTATAGTTCCATCTGAGCCACTGGCTTAATCCCATTCTTTATCATTTATTTTTGGTTGAGTTGGAGTTGTGAATCCAGCATATCATTTGTTAACAAGTTAATAGGCTATATATTTTACACGACACAAGCAGGTGTGCTGCTCGTCGAACATCTCATTCCAAAATCATGGGCATTAATATGGAGTTGGTCCCCCCTTTGCTACAATAAGTCTCTACTCTTCTGGGAAGGCTTTCCACTAGATGTTGGAACATTGCTGTGGGGACTTGCTTCCATTCAGCCACATAAGCATTATTGAGGTCGGGCACTGATGTTGGGTGACTAGGCCTGGCTCACAGTCGGAATTCCAATTCATCCCAAAAGTGGTCGATGGGGTTGAGGTCAGGGCTCTGTGCAGGCCAGTCAAGTTTTTCCACACAGATCTCGACAAACCATTTCTGTATGGACCTCGCTTTGTGCACGGGGGCATTGTCATGCTGAAACAGGAAAGGGCCTTCCCCAAACTGTTGCCACAAAGTTGGAAGCACAGAATCGTCTAGAATGTAATTGTATACTGTAGCGTTAAGATTTCCCTTCACTGGAACTAAGGGACCTAGCCCGAACCATGAAAAACAGCCACAGACCATCATTCCTCCTCCATCAAACTTTACAGTTGACACTATGCATTCGGGCAGGTAGTGTTTTCCTGGCATCGGACTGCCAGATGGTCAAGCGGGATTCATCACTCCAGAGAAGGCATTTCCACTGCTCCAGAGTCCAATGGCGAGCCTTACACCACCCCAGCCACAACGGTTGTCATTGCGCATGGTTATCCTAGGCTTGTGTGCGGCTGCTCGGCCATGGAAACCCATTTCATGAAGCTCCCAGCGAACAGTTCTTGTGCTGACATTGCTTCCAGAGGCAGTTTGGAACTCGGGATTGAGTGTTGCAACCGAGGACTTTCACGTGCTACGTGCCTCAGCTCTCGGCGGTCCCGTTCTGTGAGCTTGTGTGGCTCACCACTTCGAGGCTGAGTCGGCAAGTTCTCCTAGATGTTTTGACTTCACAATAACAGCACTTACAAGCAGACATTTTACAAACTGACTTGTTGGAAAGATCGCATCCTATGACGGTGCCAAATTAAAAGATACTGAGCTCTTCAGTACGGGCCATTCTACTGCCAATGTTTGTCTATGGAGGTTACGTGGCTGTGTGCTCAATTTGATACACCTGTCAGCATTGGGTATGGCTGAAATAGCCAAATCCTCTAATTTGAAGGGGTGTCCACATACTTTTGTATATATAGTGTATTTCAAAAGTGATATTGAATTGTGTTTGGTTGTCAATGCAACTAAATATCAACATTTGAAGGAGATTTATATTGTGCTTGGCTAATTCCATCTGTGCCACTGACTAGTCTTCAATTTCAGTTTGTCTGCAAAGTAATAAGTTATATGTTGGATTCACATCTCCATCTCAACCAAAAATCTAAGTTAAAGAATAGGACTAAATCAAATAAAACTTTATTTAAAGTGCATTTAAAGTTTGATTTGATGTAGTCCTATTGTTTAACTTAGGTTTTTAGTTGAGATTGAGACGTAAATCCAACATATCAATTATTCATTTGCAAACAAACTGGAATTAAAGCCAGACTAAGGCAGTGGCACAGATATAACTATCCAAGCAAAAGATGCGTCCCTGCCTATCTTTTTTTTGTGATAGTGGATATAACGTTGAAGATCTGACGTTTTAAAGGTACAAATTCAACATATTTTATACAAGGTTTTTCCTATGTTGAAATTTGGTTACCATGACATAATCCTGTGGTTTAAATTTCACCCTCAACAGTTTACGTCGATTACTTTGATCAAATTCAATGTATTTTCCACATAGATTCCACTTTACAGTACATTGACAAATTATGTTGAAATAACGTTGATTCAACCAATTTGTGCCCAGTGGGAAGCCATTGCATAGCCTACAGTGCCTTGCGAAAGTATTCGGCCCCCTTGAACTTTGCGACCTTTTGCCACATTTCAGGCTTCAAACATAAAGATATAAAACTGTATTTTTTTGTGAAGAATCAACAACAAGTGGAACACAATCATGAAGTGGAACGACATTTATTGGATATTTCAAACTTTTTTAACAAATCAAAAACTGAAAAATTGGGCGTGCAAAATTATTCAGCCCCTTTACTTTCAGTGCAACAAACTCTCTCCAGAAGTTCAGTGAGGATCTCTGAATGATCCAATGTTGACCTAAATGACTAATGATGATAAATACAATCCACCTGTGTGTAATCAAGTCTCCGTATAAATGCACCTGCACTGTGATAGTCTCAGAGGTCCGTTAAAAGCACAGAGAGCATCTTGAAGAACAAGGAACACACCAGGCAGGTCAGAGATACTGTTGTGAAGAAGTTTAAAGCCGGATTTGGATACAAAAATATTTCCCAAGCTTTAAACATCCCAAGGAGCACTGTGCAAGCGATAATATTGAAATGGAAGGAGTATCAGACAAAGGCAAATCTACCAAGACCTGGCCGTCCCTCTAAACTTTCAGCTCATACAAGGAGAAGACTGATCAGAGATGCAGCCAAGAGGCCCATGATCACTCTGGATGAACTGCAGAGATCTACAGCTGAGGTGGGAGACTCTGTCCATAGGACAACAATCAGTCGTATATTGCACAAATCTGGCCTTTATGGAAGAGTGGCAAGAAGAAAGCCATTTCTTAAAGATATCCATAAAAAGTGTTGTTTAAAGTTTGCCACAAGCCACCTGGGAGACACACCAAACATGTGGCAGAAAGTGCTCTGGTCAGATGAAACCAAAATTGAACTTTTTGGCAACAATGCAAAACGTTATGTTTGGCGTAAAAGCAACACAGCTGAACACACCATCCCCGCTGTCAAACGTGGTGGTGGCAGCATCATGGTTTGGGCCTGCTTTTCTTCAGCAGGGACAGGGAAGATGGTTAAAATTGATGGGAAGATGGATGGAGCCAAATACAGGACCATTCTGGAAGAAAACCTGATGGAGTCTGCAAAAGACCTGAGACTGGGACGGAGATTTGTCTTCCAACAAGACAATGATCAAAAACATAAAGCAAAATCTACAATGGAATGGTTCAAAAATAAACATATCCAGGTGTTAGAATAGCCAAGTCAAAGTCCAGACCTGAATCCCAATCGAGAATCTGTGGAAAGAACTGAAAACTGCTGTTCACAAATGCTCTCCATCCAACCTCACTGAGCTCGAGCTGTTTTGCAAGGAGGAATGGGAAAAAATTTCAGTCTCTCGATGTGCAAAACTGATAGAGACATACCCCAAGCGACTTACAGCTGTAATCGCAGCAAAAGGTGGCGCTACAAAGTATTAACTTAAGGGGGCTGAATAATTTTGCACACCCAATTTTTCAGTTTTTGATTTGTTAAAAAAGCTTGAAATATCCAATAAATGTCGTTCCACTTCATGATTGTGTCCCACTTGTTGTTGATTCTTCACAAAAAAATACAGTTTTATATCTTAATGTTTGAAGCCTGAAATGTGGCAAAAGGTCGCAAAGTTCAAGGGGGCCGAATACTTTCGCAAGGCACTGTATATCAGGAATCAACCAATATTCCACTGCTCCTCTCCTCTGATTCCCCTTGTGCTCTCAGTCACCAATCACCAGAGGGGCGTACAGCAGCAGTCCTGCTCCTGTCTCTGACAGATCCACTGTAGTGGAGAATAGAGCCATTTCACATTTCGACTAACCTCGACTCAGGGGTCACAGGCACATCTCTCCTCACCTGTCAGTCGCACATTGACTGATGGAGTGACATGGGGTTGATGTATGGATACTCTGTGATGAAAACAGTCATCGGAGCATAAGAAGTGAATCAGTGATTTAATCTACGGACATGACACAAGACTGATAGTGAGATGGTATGAATGGAAGTCCAGCCAGTGAACAGTCAAGATGAGAAAAATCTTTACGACCTGAGCAGGATGAAATCAATGCACCTATGTCATAAAGTGAAAACCAAGGTCTTTCAGTAAGGTCCAACGCTCGCTTTACCTCTACATCATAGAGAAACTTGAAGTCGCTGGGGGCCTCAGAAGCCCTCTGCACAGCCTGTCCCAGGCCCACAGCACCAGCACCCCCTTCAGCCCATTGAGAGCAGCGCACCGCATCAAAGGCTCCCGCTGCCTTGGCCAGGCTACAGATCAGGTCCAGCTCTGATTTCAGTGTCTGTCCTGCAGTCAGGGTCACAAAGGTCAGAGGTCAAAGCACTAATACACAGGACAATAGGGGTAAAATAGTTTCAGATGCTCACCATGACTAGGACTTACTTGAAAGCGTTGACGGCCACCACCACTGGCACTCCAAAGTGTGTGGCATTTTCCACCTGTTTCCTCATGTTACTGCAGCCCTTTCCGAGAAGCTCAAGGTTCTACGCAAGAACACACAATGGGTCTTGTTGATATATACCCATTACATAACATATTGTGTATACTCTGCCTTTGTAGAGACACCCCAGTGACCTTGACGAGCAAGTTAAGTGCAGCCAAGTTAAGTGCAGCAGTATGCACTGGTCCATGTAAATGAAGGGAGCTTGTGAACTGGACCTAATTGCACTCCATAATGGATGGGCCTGGGTAATTCAGATCAACTAATAGCATCAGATGAGAATTAAACCAGGTCACAAGACAGAGCAAGTACCACGCTCATGCCCTTGATGCCTTCTAATGAATGATTGAGTCTTACAACCAAGACATAGTGCAGAGGATGGGTAATATGTCATTAACAAAACATTTTCATAAAGGGGAAGTGACACATTTAGGATAGATGCCCTTTCATTGATGTGATGAGGTGTGAAGGGGGAGGGGGTGAGGTTAAGACAGTGGGGGTGAGGGGCGAAGTAGTGTCTTACCTCTTCCACATATTCTTTGGGCACGGGCAGTCCAGCAGTAACCTGCAGCAAGGGAGATGTCCAGTCAAAAAGCCACCAAACTAGCATAAGCAATTATGGGATCAATCCCTACCCAATGACATGAAACTTACTAGTGTTTGTGGGGATAGAACTAAAGCAGCAGCAGAGTGAATATGAATGAGGTCTTCCTGTGTGACCGCCAAACAGCAGGAAATGTAATTACATTCTCAGCAGTGCACCTGCATTCATTGACGCGGGATAGAACATTCCATACGAGAAGATATGTGACAATAACGTGTGAACATTCTCTAGGCTGATCTGATGATTATAATTCACTGCAGTGAGCAACCATTCTTTTTCCTTTGAGGATAAAAACCTGTCCTTCGATAGTTTTTTCTGAAGCAGTCTTTCTGAAAGCTGCCCGTTGTCACCACCGTTAGGACAGAGATGGAAAGATATTCGGAGACCCCCGGTAAAACTGTGCAGTCACTCACCATTGGCCCATCTCCATGCATCTCCGTGCATGGGGCGGCAGGTAGCCTAGTGGTTAGAGTGTTGGACTAGTAACCAAAAGGTTGCAAGATCGAATCCCTGAGCTGACAAGGTAAAACAAATCTGTGGTTCTGCCCCTGAACAGGCAGTTAACCCACTGTTCCTAGGCTGTCATTGAAAATAAGAACTTGTTCTTAACTGACTTGCCTAGTTAAATAAAGGTAAAATAAAAACAATTTATAAAACATCTTCAGGGCTCGGACAGTGGCCACCAGCACCACCACGTGAGGCCGGAGTAGCGGCATTTGATGTTGAAGCATGCCGACATGGAAGCACCGAACCCAGCCACCGTTGCTATCCCATGAGAGAGACAACCAACACTCACATTGCATGACTCGTTCATAGCTTTGTTTCTTGCCAAGGTAGAGGCTGTGTGTTTTAGCTCCACTTACCCACAAAGCACTCCTGGCCGACCAGCTTCAGGGCCATCTTATCAGCCAAGATGGAGGAGTTGCCATGGGCGATGTTGGCGAAGTGTCCGGCATGGACGAACACGGGTGTTTTCTGTTGAGAGAAATGCCTCACACAGCAGCAGAACATACAGACTGTGGCAATGTCACCACTCAGACTCACAGCAGTCAGTCTACCACATCAAAAGCCATACTGACTCAGAATCCCTTATCTGCAGTCAACATAAGTTTAGCTAAGCAAGTTCTAGGCTTTGAAATATCTGTTGATTAGACCAAATCCTGCCTCTGTACTTCTCAAAAGAGATATAGGGGATTAGTAACTAAGCTAAAAAACAGCCACAAGCAGATGCCTTCTGTCTATTCCAGACTGCGTTATCACTGCTCCGGGATAATGTAGGAAGTCTCACATCCACACTACCCTAACCAATTAAATAAATCTAAAACCCATTTTCCCACACTGCATTGCTTCCCTCTCCTCCAGTCGCCGGGCCAGTACAGTTCAGCCCCCCCGGCTCTGTGGCCCCCACCCACCTCCAAAGTCTGCATCAGGTTGGGCTTGATGGCATCCCTCTTCAGCACAGTCAGGGCTCCGCTCACACCTTGTACAGAGTGAAAGCATAGGAAGAACCTTTCAAGCCCAGAATCAACAAGCACTCATCACAAACCTCAATCCAACCACTGATCATTGCACAACCACAGTAAAATGTTGTCAAAAACAGAGCAATTGAATGTGTTGACGGCCTATGTATTGGTTAACAGTGAAGGAAAAAGACTAGGGCCACTGACCAGATCCTCTGTGGTGATGGGCTGCCCGCTGCGGCTGGTGGCCACCACCTTGGCCAGGCGCTGGCCCATGTCCTCCAGGCTGCTGGTGAGATCCAGCACTGGCCACCAAGATACTGAACTGGGCCTGGGGGAGAGGGACAGAACATGTCAGTATTAGGTGACTAACTAATGGTAAACTAGTGTGTCCCTTCTCAGTCGGTGATTGGCCAACGGTGATCTTCCTCAGGAAACGATCATTGGTGTCCAACACTGAAAATGACGCAAAGACCCATAAAACATTATATTTCTCATGATTTTTGATAATATGCAGTATGCACAATAACAGCTGCTTGTGTCTCCCAGACACAGTGCATCTCCAGTACCTCCATGCCAGGTAAGAGAGTCTGGGTCCATGTCCAGGTGGGCGAAGCGGTTGATCTCCTCAGTGAGAGTGGTGGGGTCAGTCTTTTCAATGCACACTCTCTATAGGAGTCATACACACAGACACTTGCAGAGAAATTCTCTCACTAGCACAGCCAAGATGATAACGGCATTATCCAATTGTCATCCAATGAGCCGTTCTTTGTTCTGATGTTTTTACCTTCAGTCTGTTTATCTGGATGGGGAAGAACATCCGCTGACCTCCACTAAGGGGGACCAGACAGTTATATAAAGCCTGTGGGAGAGGTAATAAGTGAGAAAGATAAGAAATGGACTGACACACATTCATCAAACATGAAATACCACTTTGTGCAGTGCAATCTTTCTCAACAACAGAGGTCAACAGAGGTCGAGAGAGAGAGAGTTCACCTTGTCTATTTGGGTGGCTTCGTGGAACACGCGGGCGTCAATGGCTGCCACCACCAGGTTGTTGGCAGCTGTGATGGCATGGATATCGCCAGTGAGGTGGAGGTTGAACTGGAATCAGAATTAAGCTATATGGTCAAACACAAGTGAAGACGGTAAGCTTCATGTGAGCCCCCAGAGCCTGGACCAGTCCTATGGTGGTGGTGCTTTTTCCCTCCCCAAGCGGGGTGGAGGTGATTCTAGAGATACAGATAACATTAACACTGTAAAGTTTCAAAGAGCATAACAGATCATCAATCTTGATGAATCAAGAGTTCTGTACCAGGCCACTGTAGTGACAAGGAGCACATTTGTACATTACACCTACAGCATGAAAGAAAAATAACAGATTCAAGTCAAGAACAAAAGGTTATTGTACCCAGTACAAAATAACTAGCGAGACAGACAGACAGCGTACCCAGCGACCACCACGTATTTCCCATCAGGCTGTGCCCGCAGGCGTTTGAGGATGTCCAGCTGCACCTTAGCCTTGGTCTTCCCATAGAGCTCCACCTCTTCCAACAGCAGCCCCACCTCCCTGGCCATCCGGTCGATGGGCTTGAGTGCGCAGGAACGTGAGATCACGATGTCACTAAGGGCCACAGTGGGGTCACACTCATCTAGTCAGCAGTAACAGCAGACAGAAAATGTTCCGCAAGCCTCTGAGGACCAGGTTTAGGGCTTTCCACCATGAAGGTAGAGACTCAAGACTAGAGCCTCCTCAGTTAGTGGATGCTTGAATTATTCAGCAACAGTATGGAGGAGTATTAAAAGTATGACTAAGTGACTACGAAATAGAGTGATTCCACATCAGAGAAGGTAGGCAGAGGATGAGGGGACCAACCTTGGCACAGGCAGGTTGAGCTTGATGTAGGTGATGCTCCACTTGCCTGGCTGGTGAGACTCCAGGAATCGCTTGGCACTGTGTTCTGGAGATGAAGAAAAGTCACAAACCACACAGCCAATAAAAAGCTCTGACTACACGTTCAGCTTGGAATTTGTACATAACTCGAAGGCAATTTGCTATGGTTCTGCCTTATGGACAAAAGCTATTAATTCTAAGGGAATGTGCTCTGAGCAACCGTGGACTGCAGAGTGCCATAAAAGTGAATAAAAAGGCCAATAATTTTGCACGCCCAATTTTTCAGTTTTTGATTTGTTAAAAAAGTTTGAAATATCCAATAAATGTCGTTCCACTTCATGATTGTGTCCCACTTGTTGTTGATTCTTCACAAAAAAATACAGTTTTATATCTTTATGTTTGAAGCCTGAAATGTGGCAAAAGGTCGCAAAGTTCAAGGGGGCCGAATACTTTCGCAAGGCACTGTACCTGTATACATGATCGTGACGAGTTGGATGTAGTAATGGCCTGTATATGACAGGTTATGGTTGTGAGTGTGTTCATGTTCTGAGTGAGCGTGCGACATGTTCTGGGCTTGGGTTTACCTCAGCAGCGAGGTCAGCAGTTTTTTAATGGCAGGTTGTCACGGTAGCGTGGTTCTACAGCAGCAGGTCATGCATGGGCGCACCCACTATCTTACTGCGGCCAATCACTACAGTTTTCTTCCCAGCCACCGACACACAATCATTAAATTGAGCACTTTTACATACCTCTTATGAACTTTGAGCGGTTCTGGACTGGTTCTGACTGACATTTTGGTGTACAAAGCGATCTGAAAGTCGTAGGGTCCAGTGCCTTATAGTACCAGAAAGCCCCAGCTGTCCGCTCTCCACAACCACTCTGTCAGCGGAGCAGACTTGAAGTGTCAGGTTTCACACTCTACATTTGCATAGGGAATGACGTGTCACATTGTCTGGCCTATCCAGACAAATAATATATTTGCTCTCCCTCTAAACGACGGGAGCCCAACCTTGGAGACTGCATATGAAAGAGGACAGTCTAGCGATTCCAGCAGTTGTGGTTTCATCTCATTATAACCACTTTCACTTGGTCACTTTGTGCATAAAGCTGAAGTTCTAACGAGTCTGCAGCAATTTGAATGGTGTCTCTGCATCACTCAGAGGAGACTTTACAGAAAATGCTCTGTCATCAGTTATGAAATGGAGCCACATTTGTACACTAACTAAATATGATCATATTTATTTTCCAGTTCTAAGAAAATTTTAATCTTATAAGTCATTCGTAATTTGATTGTTACTATATTTTAAAAGCTTTTCAGTCATTTCAAGTCGTTTTTCCACACTTTTGAAGATTTTTGTTATATTTTCACAATATTTGTAAGATGTACTTGAGCTTGTACTTGAGAACACCTCAAAAGTGAGTTCAACTCAGCAATTTATAATTATTTCTACCAGAAAGGTGAGTTCCCGTCCTTTCTAGAACTAGGCAGCATTACTAGTTTTTGTTTATGGGCATCATGAAAAATTATAACTTTTGGCTATGTCTATTTAGGCGGAAATCTATATTTTGCATTATCATTCAAGTCAAGTGATTCAGCTGACTGGCATTTAGTCCTATTTTCTCCACTGTACCCACCAGTCTGTCTGATGAGCTCCATGCAGCCGTTAGGAGTACAGGGGATGAAACAGTCACCCAGGTCCCCACAGGACAATTTCCCTGCATTTATACTAGTCAGACTGGGAACACACAAACAGTACACTCATTATCAGCATCCGTTTTCTGATCAACAATTCTAACCACTAAGAGTTAGTCATACTTACACATACAGTGGGGTCCGAAATTATTGACACCTTTGATAAAGATGAGCGATAATGATTTTTTTTTTAAATAGTTTATTCAAATACTAAGCTATATTATATGCTCAAAAACATTCTGGAAATTATATAATTTTATACTAATACAATTGCTAATACAATTTTGTTTAATAAGTCATATTTTTTCTAAAACAAAGTAGGGGGTCGAAATTATTGACACCCTTAAAGATTCTTAGAAATAAAAGGTCAAAAGTTTAGTATTTGGTCCCATATTCACAACATGCTTCTGATGCTACAAACTTGTTGGATGCATTTGTAGTTCATTTTGGAGTCATTTTTATTCTAAATAAGAATAGAATATGTTTTTATTTTACCTTTATTTAACTAGGCAAGTCAGTTAATTAAGAACAAATTCTTATTTTCAATGACGGCCTAGGAACAGTGGGTTAACTGCCTGTTCAGTGGCAGAATGACAGATTTGTACCTTGTCAGCTCGGGAATTTGAACTTGCAACCTTCCGGTTACTAGTCCAACGCTCTAACTGCCCTGCTACCCCAGGGTAGCCTAGTGGTTCTAAACACTACTATATTAATGTGGATCCTATCATGATCATGGATAATCCTGAATGAGTCGTGAATAATGATGAGTGAGAAAGTTAGAGGTCAAAGATCACACCCCCGTTATTGGTAATGGTGAGAGGTTAGCATATCTTGGGGGTACTCATCATTATTCACGATTACTCATCATTATTCACATTAAACAAAATCTTTCTCTGAGCAATTGTGTTAGTATAAAATTACATAATTCCCCCATTTTTTTGCAGCTTTAAGGGAATATTGAGAAAACATCCTGGGTGAAGCTGCTACTACAGAACAATAATGTTTCATTCTATTGTTAATGTCGGCGTATTCCCAACCTTGATACAGTATTTTTTTAATTGAATGACATTTTTGTTAAATTTAACTAGGCAAGTCAGTTAAGAACAAATTGTTATTTACAATGACGGCCAAACCCGGACGACGCTGGGCCAATTGTGTGCCGCCCTATGGGACTCCCAATCACGGGCGGATGTGATACAGCCTGGATTTGAACCAGGGACTGTAGTGACTTCTCTGTAGTGACTTCATTTCACATGAATGGGCAGGGGTGGGGGGGCATAGGCCCACCCGCTTGGGCGCCAGGCCCACCTACTGGGGAGCCAGTGCCAGCCAATCAGAATGAGTTTTTCCCACTAAAAGGCTTTATTACAGACAGAAATACAACTCAGTTTCATCAGCTGTCTGGGTGCCTCGTCTCAGATGATCCCACAGGAAAAGAACCTGGATGTGGAGGTCCTGGGTTGGTGTGGTTACATGTGGTCTGCGGTTGTGAGGCCGGTTGGATGTACTGCCAAATTCTCTAAAACATGAGGCGGCTTATGGTAGAGAAATTAACATTCAATTCACTGGCAACAGTTTTGGTGACATTCCTGCAGTCAGCATGACAATTGCATGCTCCCTCAAAACTTGAGTCATCTGTGGCATTGTGTTGTGTGACAAAACCGGAGATTGTAGATTGGTCTTATTGTCCCTAGCACAAGATGCACCTGTGTAATTATCATGCTGTTTAATCATGCCACATCTGTCGGGTGGATGGACTTTCTTGGTAAAAGAGAAATGCTCACTTACAGAGATGTAAACAAATTTGTGCACAAATTTTGAGAGAAGCTTTTCATGCGTATGGAACATTTCTGGGATCTTTTATACCAGCTCATGAAACATGGGACCAACCCACGTTTCATTTATATTTTTGTTCAGTATAGATTCAGCCGCGCGCCGATTTGTTCTTGAGCGGATGCTCAAGGTTTAGTAATATTTGACTAAACCTAGCTTACATTTGTATACGGTCAGACATACAATATCTCTCTCTATTACAGTGCATTAGGAAAGTATTCAGATCCCTTAACTTTTTCCACATTTTATTACGTTACAGCTTTATTCTGAAATTGATTAAATTTATTTTGTTTCTCAATCTACACAATCTACAATACCCCATAATGACAAAGCAAAAACAGCTGTTTTTTTGTTGAAATTTTAGCTAATTTATTAAACAGAAATACCTTATTTACATAAGTATTCAGACCCTTTGCTATGAGACTCGAAATTGAGCTCAGGTGCATCCTGTTTCCATTGATCATCCTTGAGATGTTTCTACAACTTGGGAGTCCACCTGTGGTAAATTCAATTGATTGGACATGATTTGGAAAGGCACACACCTGTCTATATAAGGTCCCAAAGTTGACAGTGCATGTCAGAGCAAAAACCAAGCCATGAGGTTGAAGGAATTGTCCGTAGAGCTCCGAGACAGGATTGTGTCGAGGGCAAAAATCTGGGAAAGGGTACCAAAAATGTCCGGAAGCATTGAAGGTCCCCAAGAACACAGTGGCCTCCATCATTCTTAAATGGAAGAAGTTTGGAACCACCAAGACCCTTCCTAGAGCTGGCCCACAGGCTGGGAAGACTGAGCAATCGGGGGAGAAGGGCCTTGGTCAGTGAGGTGACAAAGAACCCGATGGTCACTCTGACAGAGCTCCAGAGTTCCTCTGTGGAGATGGGAGATCCTTCCAGAAGGACAACCATCTCTGCAGCACTCCACCAATCAGGCCTTTATGCTAGAGTAGCCGACGGAAGCCACTCCTCAGTAAAAGTCACAGGACAGCCCGCTTGTTTACCAAAAGGCACCTAAAGGACTCAGAACATGAGAAACAAGATTCTCTGATCTGATGAAACCAAGATGGAACTCTTTGGCCTGAATGCCAAGTGTCACATCTGGAGGAAACCTTGCACCATCCTTTCGGTGAAGCATGGTGGTGGCAGCATCATGCTGTGAGGATGTTTTTCAGTGGAAGGGCCTGGGAGATTAGTCAGGACTGAATGAAAGATGAATGGAGCAAAGTACAGAGAGATTCTTGATGAAATCCTGAGCGCCATGGAGCAGATTCTCAGACTGGGGTGAAGGTTCACCTTCCAACAGGACAATGACCCTTAGCACACAGCCAAGACAACGCAGGAGTGGCTTCGGGACAAGTCTCTGAATGTCCTTGAGCAGCCCAGCCAGAGCCCGGACTTGAACCCGATCGAACATCTCTGGAGAGACCTGAAAATACCTGTGCAGCGACGCTCCCCATTCAACCTGACAGAGCTTGAGACGATCTGCAGAGAATAATGGGAGAAACTCCCCAAATACAGGGGTGCCAAGCTTGTGGCGTCATTATACTTCACAAATTCAACTAGAACGCTCCGAGAATGGCAAAGATGTGGATGTGAAATCTCCATGATTTGCCGGAGTGTCACAAAATAAAATGAAAACCGTTTTTGAGAGTTTATCACAGTTTGATTGACAGTAAACTGGTCACACAGAACATGACAAACATGTTGAAACATATTAGTGCTTTCCCATCCACATCCTTCTCTGGGGCCGCAGCATTAGTCACCTTCTCAGTATCTATTTTGTGGATGGAGTCTAGAGGCAGCTGAACGACGAGGCCATGGATAGCAGAGTTCTCATTCACCTCCGTAATGCTGTGCAGAACCTACAGAGATGTGGGGTGTGTAAAAGAGAGAGGAAGGGAAAGAAATCACAAGAAAGGGAATGACTGAGACAAAGAGAGCGACAGAAAGTGGCCTGCAGGGACCACTAGGAAGAAACACTATGCAAGCTGTGAAGTCAACCCCCTCAGGATCCCTCCTCACCTCATCCTCTGTGGCAGTCCTCGGGAGCCTTAGGTGTGTGGCATTTATTCCAATCTACAATAGGCACAAGAAAAACAGAGTTTATGAAGTGAACAGGGAACAACGTGGAACATGTATCAGACATAAATAATCACGTCAAACTTTCTACTGTTATTTACCTCGGCTGCTGCCTTCAGCTTCATGCTGATGTAGAGGCTTGAATCATCTCAGTCCCCCACCTGAAAAGTACACAGCACATTGGAGCAAATAGGTATTCTTCATTTGTTGCAATAATGATTGAATAACCAATGTCAGTTATTATGTACATTACGTTTCATAATTCAACTGTATAAGAATGGAATAAATTCTCCTCTCTCCACTCTGAGTGGTTCTGAATCTGCCTGAGGAAAGATATGACCCCCAGGCTTTATTCTGTATCCCTTTTAGCAGACAACACAAATTCGTTACCCTCTCAAGTACACTCAAATGATACAAAGACTACCCATAGACAATCTAAGGAAACAGGCCATGGGAAAATAGGCTACATGGACAGAATCAAGATTTGAACTGCAGCCCTAAACACAAACTCTTGCTCTTACCTTTAACACAACCAGTCTTGGTCAAAAGTTAGGGTCCTGAGACTTCATCTGCTCCACATTCTTCTGCAGCCTCTCCCTCACCTGGCTGTGGACATAAGACAAGCTACAGTCTCACAAAGAGAAAGCAGGGGACCATTACTCGGGGGTAGAACCTGGATAGTCTTACAGGGACGTGGTGTTCCCAGACACCACTGAAGCCATGGACCTCCATCCTCCAACTGTCCACAGCACAACTCAGATCTTTGCAGGAGGTGAGGTGCAGCATGATTACCAGCTGAGGGACAACTCCAGGAGTATGGCAAAGAGCAACCCCTGGAGTGCAATGCTAGGAAAGAGCCCTTATAGCGCTAAGAGACTCAGACCACAGGCAACCTTGGGTGTATTAGCTGGTTATTTTGGCATGGGAGAGGACAGCAATATATGATATGTGACAGAGAAAGTCTTGCTAAGGAATTAGACTGTTATTAGCTACACACTAACAAGTGCATACTGTTGATACCAGAATAAAGGATGTATGGAATTCTCAGGAACACGTTCTTCAGAATCTGTTCCAACCTTGTTTGTGGTTTGCAAAGTTTTGGGTAGAAATTCTACAGAACATTATGAATAGAATGAGGTTGCCAAGTCATGCTTGATGCATGTGGCTGTTGTTCACCATGTACAATGTCTGCAGAATGCAACAGAACGTAGAGATACGTGAGAAAAGCAACCTGCTACGAGGAAGCTATGTCAAAGGTTTACACAAAATCAACGTCATAGTGCTTTCTAAACCCTCTGCACAAGAGCTGTGTGCTAGTCGAGCAAAGTTACAAAAATGTGCGTGATACACTTGCTGTGCGTGATACACTTGCTGTGGTCGCCCAGCAGCAGTACCATTTTGATCCAACAGACATGGTCAGAAATATTACAGAAACGGACAGTAAATCTCTTACGCAGAAACATCTTATCCACTGATGATTTGGGCTGGCATTGTTGGCTGAAAGAAAGTTCGTCCCGAGACAACAATTAAATTCAAGGGGCTGTATTGAACTTGTTCTCAACTAGCCTACCTGGTTAAATGAAATTTAAAAAATTAAAAAATAAAATTGGCATGGGAAATAAACAGTGGGGCAAAAAAGTATTTAGTCAGCAACCAATTGTGCAAGTTCTCCCACTTAAAAAGATGAGAGGCCTGTAATTTTCATCATAGGTACACTTCAACTATGACAGACAAAATGAGCAAAAAACATCTAGAAAATCACATTGTAGGATTTTTAATGAATTTATTTGCAAATTATGGTGGAAAATAAGTATTTGGTCAATAACAAAAGTTTATCTCAATACTTTGTTATATACCCTTTGTTGGCAAATACAGAGGTCAAACGTTTTCTGTCAGTCTTCACAAGGCTTTCACACACTGTTACTGGTATTTTGGTCCATTCCTCCATGCAGATCTCCTCTAGAGCAGTGATGTTTTGGGGCTGTTGCTGGGCAACACGGACTTTCAACTCCCTCCAAAGATTTTCTATGGGGTTGAGATCTGGAGACTGGCCAGGCCACTCCAAGACCTTGAAATGCTTCTTACGAAGCCACTCCTTCGTTGCCCGGGCGGTGTGTTTGGGATCATTGTCATGCTGAAAGACCCAGCCATGTTTCATCTTCAATGCCCTTGCTGATGGAAGGAGGTTTTCACTCAAAATCTCACGATACATGGCCCCATTCATTCTTTCCTTTACCAGTCGTCCTGGTCCCTTTGCAGAAAAACAGCCCCAAAGCATGATGTTTCCACCCCCATGCTTCACAGTAGGTATGGTGTTCTTTGGATGCAACTCAGCATTCTTTGTCCTCCAAACACGATGAGTTGAGTCTTTACCAAAAAGTTATATTTTGGTTTCATCTGACCATATGACATTCTCCCAATCTTCTTCTGGATCATCCAAATGCTCTCTAGCAAACTTCAGATGGGCCAGGACATGTACTGGCTTAAGCAGGGGGACACGTCTGGCACTGCAGGATTTGAGTCCCTGGCGGCGTAGTGTGTTACTGATGGTAGGCTTTGTTACTTTGGTCCCAGCTCTCTGCAGGTCATTCGCTAGGTCCCCCGTGTGGTTCAGGGATTTTTGTTCACCGTTCTTGTGATCCTTTTGACCTCACGGGGTGAGATCTTGCGTGGAGCCCCAGATCGAGGGAGATTATCAGTGGTCTTGTATGTCTTCCATTTCCTAATAATTGCTCCCACAGTTGATTTCTTCAAACCAAGCTTCTTACCTATTGCAGATTCAGTCTTCCCAGCCTGGTGCAGGTCTACAATTGTGTTTCTGGTGTCCTTTGACAGCTCTTTGGTTTTCGCCATAGTGGAGTTTGGAGTGTGACTGTTTGAGGTTGTGGACAGGTGTCTTTTATACTGATAACAAGTTCAAACAGGTGCCATTAATACAGGTAACGAGTGGAGGACAGAGGAGCCTCTTAAAGAAGAAGTTACAGGTCTGTGAGAGCCAGAAATCTTGCTTGTTTGTAGGTGACCAAATACTTATTTTCCACCATAATTTGCAAATAAATTCATTAAAACTCCTACAATGTGATTTTCTAGATTTGTTTTGCTCATTTTGTCTGTCATAGTTGAAGTGTACCTATGATGAAAATTACAGGCCTCTCATCTTTTTAAGTGGGAGAACTTGCACAATTGGTGGCTGACTAAATACTTTTTTGCCCCATTGTATATGGTTTTGCTGTTTGTTCTTTGATATAGAGCCAAAAAGATTGGAGAAGTGGTTTACCCATACATCTCCATTTTGGATAGACAAGTCTTCATGTTGTTGTTTAGTGTTTTCCAATTTTCCCAGAAGTGGTTAGAGTTGATGGATTCTTCAATTACATTGAGCTGATTTCTGACGTGCTGTTCATTCTTTTTCCATAGTGTATTTCTGTATTGTTTTAGTGATTCACCATAGTGAAGGCTTAGACTTCCCTGTTTTCCGGGTATCTATGTTTTTGGTTGGACAGGTTTCTCAATTTCTTTCTTAGATTTTTGCATTCTTCATCAACCATTTGTCATTGTTGTTAATTTTCTTCGGTTTTCTAGTTGAGATTTTTAGATTTGATAGGGAAGCTGAGAGGTCAAATATACTGTTAAGATTTTCTACTGCCAAGTTTACACCTTTACTATTACAGTGGAACGTTTTATCCAGGAAGTTGTCTAAAAGGGATTGAATTTGTTGTTGCCTAATTGTTTTTTGTTAGGTTTCCAAACTATATTCCTTCGATCTATAGCATTTCCTAATATTACTCAGTTCCTTTGGCTTTGATGCCTCATGATTTGAGTATTGCTCTGTTCAAGTAGACTGTGATTTTGCTGTGGTCTGATAGGGGTGTCAGTGGGCTGACTGTGAACATATACTCTGAGAGACTCTGGGTTGAGGTCAGTGATAAAGTAGTCTACAGTACTACTGCCAAGAGATGAGCTATAGGTGTACCCTTGAAGCATACCATTGACTATGTACATACCCAGCGTGCGACAGAGTTGCAGGAGTTGTGACCCGTTTTTGTTGGTTATGTTGTCAAAGTTGTGCCTAGGGGGGGATATGGGGGAAGGAATGCTGTCACCTCCAGGCAGGTGCTTGTCCCCCTGTGTGCTCAGGGTGTCAGGTTCTTGTCCGGTTCTGGCATTTAGGTCGCCACAGACTAGTACATGTCCCTGGGCCTGGAAATGATTGATGTCACCCTCCAGGATGGAGAAGCTGTCTTCATTAAAGTAAGGGGATTCTAGTGGGGGTTATAGGTAGCACACAGGAGGACATTTTTCTCTGTTAAGATCATTTCCTTTTGAATTTCTAGCCAAATGTAAAATGTTCCTGTTTTCGTTAATTTAATGGAGTGAGTTAGGTCTGCTCTATACCAAATTAGCATACCCCTTGAGTCCCTTCCCTGTTTCACACTGGTAGTTTGGTAGATGGGACTACCAGCGCTCTGTAACCTAGAGGGCAACCAGTGGGTCCATCCTCTATACCAGGTTTCTTGTAGGATGACAATGCCTGTATTTCTGATTTCTTTGATGAAGTCTAGGTTCCTGCTCTTTAGGTCAAAGGCAGATGACCTCAGGTCTTGGATATTCCAGGATGAGATAGTGAAGGCTTTGTGTCCCATAAAGTGTCCAATGTTGTTGGTCGTGTGGTTTGGCCTCAGGCCAGTAAGTGTGACCAGAGCCTACTGAGCATCTGGTACATGCCATTGGCTTGGGCTAGTGTAAGAGTGGGGGTTGGGCCTGTTTTCCCGCTCACGGCCTGGGCGTATCTGTATCCATGTTGAGGCCCTCTTTGCGGGGGTGGGGTGTATGGGGTGGGCAGGAGGGGCATAGGTCTGATCTGAGGGGGCCTAAATGGGGTGTGGGCATGGTTGACTTGGGGGGGGGGGGGTTGATTGGTTGGGATGGCGGTGTGTTTGTGGCTGGTGGTGTTGTGTCCTGGATATAGGTCCTCTTGGCATGGGTGGGGGTGTCTATTGATCTGTTGCTCCTGTGTGAAGTGCTGGGGCTACATTTGAGAGCGATGTCCTTTAGAGTCCGGGCGAAGGTGGGCACTGCTGCCTTGTATAGGTGGACCTGGTCATAGAGGCTGTTCAAGACCAGGGTGGAGTGGTGGGCCAGGAAAACATTTGGTTTTGAGGCACAGTCATGGGAAATACTTGTGTTTACCCACCGAATGGTAGCAGGGTGGAAGTCTTTTCATGGTAGCAGGGTGGAGATAACCACTTGTGCATTGGGGAAAGTAGAAGAAGCTATTTCAATCACTCCCTTCAGTGCTGTGGCCACCCTTTCCTGCTGTGTTCTCAGGTCATTTGTGCCTGTGTGTATTATTATGGTACTGGGTGATCCTAGTTAGTTCTCAGACAGAAGATCTAGGGCGGGCTGGACATTAGGACACCAGAGTTTAGACACACTGTGTTTGGGGAAAAGTGTTTTTTTCTTGAATATATTTCCCATTTGAGTCCATAAGGAGTACATTCTGTGTCTTGTGTATGCCCTCACTCAGTGGGTGTGGGGGGCTTGTCGGGAGGGATATCAGGGTGGCTTGGGGTTCTTCATTTGTCTGTTCTGCTGCGATGTTGACGCTATGGTCAGGGTCTGGTTTGGACTGTTCTGCTGACAAGACTTTTGTCGGGAGCTGAGGTGGGCTGTTCTGCTGGCTTCTCTGCAGGGGTGGCCAACTCTAGTGGGTTGTTCTCAGTCACACGCCATCCCCCTCAACCTTTCCTCTAGCAGTCTGATCCTCACCTCTCGTGCTCTGTTCTTCTCCTGCTCTTGCTTTTTATATTTTTGAAGTTGTTTCACCACAGTCCAGAGTGCAGATATCTCTTTCCACCTACAGCTCTCCGGGTCTGGTTAAGGGGTTGTTGTTGTGCTGGACTGTTGTCTGGGTCTGTGCTGACTGGAATGTAATCACCTGCTGTTCCAGCTCCACCTGCCTTACCTCCAGCTGGGCAAATATATCCTTCATTTCATTGAGTGAGTAGTACTCTGTGCTGGGAGGTTGACTTTCCACTTGGGGTTGCTCGTCTGTGGGGTTATATAATGAAGAGGTCTGGTCTGACCCGCTCGGGATGGTGGTATCTTTCTCAAGGGAGAGCTTATCCTGCTGGGCCAAGTATTTGATTAGGTGAAAGTCCAGCTAAAACTGTTTGGGGTTGCCCTGTACCATTACTGTTCCAGACTTATAGAGATTTATATTAGCTGACTCAGGAGTCCTCGGTGTCTAGTACCCCTCATTAACAACCCCTCTCTTAACAAAGGGGTAGTGTGCTAATATAGCACTGGGCCTTGCCAGGGGATGGTTGGTGTGGAAGGTTGCTGATGTTCCCATGTTTATAATAGTCAGCAAAAAGTGTCTCTTGATTTTCCATAAGGAGCTTCATTTTGTGATCTTTTCTTGCCTTATCATTCTTTATTGTATTTGAATTACCTCTGAACAGCAGGAGGCAGCTTCTAAGGCCTCTCCATTTGTTTGGAGTAGACTGTTCAACTCTCCTGCCATTGTCGGGCTAAAGGGCTTTGACATTCTCACTTGACACGTCAGGACTAATTTAAGTTGTATCAAGCTTGGCAGCCTTAATTTAGCATGCAGTCCTTATAAAGTTAATGTAATGTATTTTTCATCATGGCTTTTGGAAATAAAATATAGCTTCAGACTAAACATTACTAAACATTACTCACTCAGTTCCAGGTTGGATGCTGTTTTCAGGTTTCTGTTGTTTTCCCAGAGCATTTGCTGCAGTGTTGGAATAATAAGCTTTGGTAGTTGTAAACCTTCCAGGTGATTTCGTTATTACGTCCAAAATCAGTTGGTACGATTTGATTTGGAGTGAAGGTTATGTTGTAGAGTGTAGTATCCTGTATATGTTCCTGACAAAAAAATAAAAGTTTACCTAAGTCTAAATCTATCTTTTTTAAGAACATGCTGAAAAATGCAGGAGCTCATCTGGTCATGAACTCTGTCTCTCTCTCAGCTTGTCTTTTCAGTCTGACTGTTTTTTGATTCTGATTACTGATGGTGGTAATGTTGTGAATGAGCTACGATGCTAGCGTAGCCCACATCAATAATGCTCGTACAATTTTTCGATATGGCCATAAAAACTTCTAAGAATATTGGCATAAGTAACTAAAGACAAAAATACTAGTGGGTGGAGACATTTGTGTTGCTGTCAATGCGGTCAACCTACCAGAGAACAGTCTGAGTTGAGGGCAGGAACTGTTGGCCAATCACATGCGTCTTAAAATCATTCTAAACCCCTACCACAGAGGACGCAATAAAATGTACACCACTGCGCGCCTCCTCTTGATGAGGAGGCAGATGTGTGGAAAATCGCATGAAAAGCAAAGATCTTTTAGACAGCAGGTGGCAGCATTGCACTTCTGAAAAAAGGGCTGAAGGGCGTAACAAAACAATGAATGTGGGCGTGGCTATGTGGTGCAATGGGCGTAACTTGACATTGCTCAGGATGTTTTTAAGCTTTCTCGAGGGTTACAGAAAATACCAATAGTGGTCATATAAGGATTTGTGGCTGTTGGCCTGAATTAAGACATGAAGAAATACAGAGAACGATGGAGAGCAAATTCTGCATTTTGACCGACACAGAAGACCTCAGAACCCTAATTTCAAGTACCGAAAATAATCAGCAAATTGAAAGGTAACGCGTTAGCTAGCTAGCTAAATTTCATTGGCGGGGCTAGCTTGCTAGGCTAGCAAACCAATAACTAAATATATTGCCAAACAGTAGATTAACCGATATCAACAGTATTCAATATTGCATCGACAACTAAACGCATCAATACTAGGTTTTAGAAGGTTGCACTTAGCTAGGTAGCTAACTATCTAACTAGCTATTTTCATAGCTAGCTAGCGTTAATACTAGTCAGTTACAATGGAGGTACATAATTAACAAGTTTAATGGTCTGCAAACTAACGTCAGCTGGCGTATACCATGGTGTGTGTTGCAGTTTGCGTGCAAGAGCATTAATTATAGCTAACTAACGTTAGCTGCCATGTTCATCTTCTATTCAATTTATCAAATTATGTTGACTACAATAACAATGCTGACTAAAAACTGATAATATATATTTTTTTTATGTATAATGTAACTGGCTGTATTTATTACTCGTGTTATTATTTTTCTATTTGTTTTTTTTATTCTCTGCACTGTAAGCATTTCACTGTTAGTCTACACCTGTTGTTTACGAAGCATGTAGCATAAGATTTTATGTAATTTTACCTGGGATTGCATTTCAAATGTGCATCAGACAGTTTGCTTGCTAACGTTTACAAGGTGATCCCTGGGCTCTGGCTTGAGGAATGTTTTGCAGTACACTCATTTGTACTTTAATGAATTAGGCATTTAGTAAATAATGAATACATTCCTTCATCAAGACCATACAGGAAAACCCTTATTAGTCATAAGGACGATTTAGGATCGAGGATATAAGCTGAGCCTAGCTCTGTTTAAAATCAACTTCACTCACCCCTTAGCCTAGGAGAATGATAACTTATACAGTGCCTTGCGAAAGTATTCGGCCCCCTTGAACTTTGCGACCTTTTGCCACATTTCAGGCTTCAAACATAAAGATATAAAACTGTATTTTTTTTGTGAAGAATCAACAACAAGTGGGACACAATCATGAAGTGGAACGACATTTATTGGATATTTCAAGCTTTAACAAATCAAAAACTGAAAAATTGGGCGTGCAAAATTATTCAGCCCCCTTAAGTTAATACTTTGTAGCGCCACCTTTTGCTGCGATTACAGCTGTAAGTCGCTTGGGGTATGTCTCTATCAGTTTTGCACATCGAGAGACTGACATTTTTTCCCATTCCTCCTTGCAAAACAGCTCGAGCTCTGAGGTTGGATGGAGAGCATTTGTGAACAGCAGTTTTCAGTTCTTTCCACAGATTCGATTGGATTCAGGTCTGGACCTTAACTTGGCCATTCTAACACCCGGATATGTTTATTTTTGAACCATTCCATTGTAGATTTTGCTTTATGTTTTGGATCATTGTCTTGTTGGAAGACAAATCTCTGTCCCAGTCTCAGGTCTTTTGCAGACTCCATCAGGTTTTCTTCCAGAATGGTCCTGTATTTGGCTCCATCCATCTTCCCATCAATTTTAACCATCTTCCCTGTCCCTGCTGAAGAAAAGCAGGCCCAAACCATGATGCTGCCACCACCATGTTTGACAGTGGGGATGGTGTGTTCAGCTGTGTTGCTTTTACGCCAAACATAACGTTTTGCATTGTTGCCAAAAAGTTCCATTTTGGTTTCATCTGACCAGAGCACCTTCTTCCACATGTTTGGTGTGTCTCCCAGGTGGCTTGTGGCAAACTTTAAATGACACTTTTTATGGATATCTTTAAGAAATTGCTTTCTTCTTGCCACTCTTCCATAAAGGCCAGATTTGTGCAATATACGACTGATTGTTGTCCTATGGACAGAGTCTCCCACCTCAGCTGTAGATCTCTGCAGTTCATCCAGAGTGATCATGGGCTTCTTGGCTGCATCTCTGATCAGTCTTCTCCTTGTATGAGCTGAAAGTTTAGAGGGACGGCCAGGTCTTGGTAGATTTGCAGTGGTCTGATACTCCTTCCATTTCAATATTATCGCTTGCACAGTGCTCCTTGGGATGTTTAAAGCTTGGGAAATATTTTTGTATCCAAATCCAGCTTTAAACTTCTTCACAACAGTATCTCGGACCTGCCTTGTGTGTTCCTTGTTCTTCATGATACTCTCTGCGCTTTTAACGGACCTCTGAGACTATCACAGTGCAGGTGTATTTATACGGAGACTTGATTACACACAGGTGGATTGTATTTATCATCATTAGTCATTTAGGTCAACATTGGATCATTCAGAGATCCTCACTGAACTTCTGGAGAGAGTTTGCTGCACTGAAAGTAAAGGGGCTGAATAATTTTGCACGCCCAATTTTTCAGTTTTTGATTTGTTAAAAAAGTTTGAAATATCCAATAAATGTCGTTCCACTTCATGATTGTGTCCCACTTGTTGTTGATTCTTCACAAAAAAATACAGTTTTATATCTTTATGTTTGAAGCCTGAAATGTGGCAAAAGGTCGCAAAGTTCAAGGGGGCCGAATACTTTCGCAAGGCACTGTACCTTCATGTTGTCTCCTTAGGACAAAGACTTTGTTTGAGGAGATCCGTGCATCCATCAACAACAATGAAGAAGAGGACCGTTCCTTTTGGAGGCCTGTGCTCCCATGGGGGGGTGTCTACACCATCAAGGCGGGGAGGAGGGCCATCTCATGCACGCCTCTGTATGTTAAGATAAGCCTAAAGAACACCTGCACAATTGACGGGTTCCTCATGATCCTCTATATAATACTGAGAGACAACCATAGCTTTCCCCGAGAGGTGGGCATCTTTCTGGGCAGGCAGTTTGTAGAGCATTTCCTCTACCTGATGGACTCATATGACTACACCACCGTTAAGATGCTGTGGATCTGGGACAGGATGTCCAAGAGGCAGTACCGCTCAGTGATCCACCATGCAGCGTTGGAGATCGATCTGTTTGGTAACGAACATGAGAACTTCACCAAGAACTTAGAGACAATGCTGTCCACTATGCAGGAGAGCCTATGCACCAACTGGAGCTGTCCTGCTCGCTTCCAGGAGTTCTTACAGAGAACCATCAACATCAAGTAAGAGAGGCAGAGGCTGTAAGTCAAAGTCTGATAGCTGGTCAGTGTGGGAGGATTTTATTTGTTCTGTATCTCCCAGAGTTTCTGATCAGAGAACAGTGATCCTCCATTAGTATATAAATGAATAGTTAGTTACTACAAATAAAGTATGAACTCAGTTAGTTCAGTGGGGTGAACTGGACTATGTCCAAATGGGAGGGCCTTCCTTGTTTCTATTGCTGGCTTTGCTAATTCTTCTGGACAGCTGGTCTACACCTCTGTCTTCAAGAAGCTTTTATTTCTTCCCCTTGACTCGCTGCTTGACTAAAATAAGGCCCAGCTGTCTATAATGCTCACAGCAGGGTTGTGCTCAATTCAGAATTGACTCCCATTCAACTCATGAGTTGAAATTGAATTGGCCACACCCCACATGTTGAGTTTGAGTGGCAGGAAGTAGAATTTTTAATTCTGTGCAATTCAAAGAAATTCCACACAGTCATAGAACATAAGAGTGTAATTGAATCTGGCAGGTGGGTTGTTCCACATCAAAAAGCACATAAGATTTTGACACCATCTCCAATTGTTCTGAAATTGTTTGTAGTTAGAAAGAGATAAGATAAGCATTTCTGCACCATTTTGTTGATTGCACCCAAATTGGCCATTTCAATTTATAGGATTTATATAGTATTCAATAAATATAGTAGCTAATGTTCGATTTGCACAAAAACCTCTTCTTAACAATGATTACAATGTGAGGAATCCAAGTAATTGGTCAAAGGCCAGTATACAGTATCCGTTCTCTGTTTGAAGAGTTGTATGAAGCTGCAACCTTGGAGTGTTCTTTCATACCATGTAATATATTCTTTGTGATTTTTTTTTAAAGGATTTTTTAAAATCAATTGTATCATCAATATTTTATTTGAATGTATATAACGACATGCTTGATGTTTTATATACAAGATGTATATTTGTATAGAC
Source organism: Oncorhynchus mykiss (assembly GCF_013265735.2). Classification (NCBI taxonomy): domain Eukaryota; kingdom Metazoa; phylum Chordata; class Actinopteri; order Salmoniformes; family Salmonidae; genus Oncorhynchus; species Oncorhynchus mykiss. The sequence goes on along the minus strand of NC_048589.1, from coordinate 17,338,097 downwards.
TACACATAATATACTCTGAGTGTACAAAACATTAGAAACACCTGTTCTTTCCATTAGACTGACCAGGTGAATCCTGGTGAAAGCTATGAACCCTTATTGATGTCACTTGTTGTATCCACTTCAATGAAGGGAAGGAGACAGGTTAAAGGTATTCTTCGGGATTTTGGCAGATGCCTTTAGGCTAGTAGATACCCATAGACTTCCAGTCATTGTGCTAATGCTAGTTAGCATTGGCTCGCAAAACTACCTCTAACTTCCTTCATACTGGACACAGAGACACAAAAATGGTATCCACGAGTTCGTCTGACTCTGGGGAATTAAATAAAGGACATCTGCCAAAATTCCAAAGGGTTTTTCACTCAACAGTTTCCCGTGTGTATAAAGAATGGTCCACCACCTAAAGGACATCCAGCCAACTTGACACAACTGTGGGAAGCATTGGGGTCAATATGGGCCAGCATCCCTGTGGAACGCTTTCAACACCTTTGTGGAGTCCATGCCCCAACAAATTAATTCTGTTCTGGCGGCAAAAGGGTGTACAACTCAATATTAGGAAGGCGTTCCTAATGTTTTATACACTCAGTGTTGAATAGAAGAGGCATTTGAATTTCACAAAATTCAATTATATTGCAATTCTGTATCCTGTTTACTACTTGAATTGAATTGGAAAGAATTGAGCATAATCCTGGCTCACAGTAGAAAATAATGAAGAGAGCAGTTGGTTTCTAAACAGCTCTGGTTCAATCTCTGCCAGAGCCTTATAAAGGTATGTTTACCCACAGTTGGCTGTATTTAGACAGTGGACTATACCTATTACCAAATCAAAACTATTTCAGTTGTTTTCATAGGTGCTTTTCTTTCTGGTGGAGATTAAAATTATGAATTAGGTTTGTGTAAATGCATCTATGTAGCCTAATACTGGTGATGGTTAGAGTTAACCCTAACTACATGGTGTTCAGAGTTCAACTTCTTAACCTTGTTCTTCTTTCCCAGTCCTCCTCATGAGCTGCCCCATAGAGATCCCATTCAGTCAGCGGTGGAGGAGTTCTTCTGTCCCAAAATCATTCTCTGCAAAGAACTGGGGTGAGACATAACGTGAATGTTGAACCATCATATCCTATAATCTCTCCTGGTCTTTTCTATGATGCTGACTGATTTCCTGTTGTGCAGGTGTAATGGGTTGAGGGAGTTCTCTCAGAGGGTCTTCTGCCATGGCCCACCTCCTTTTGTCATTCTCAACATGCAGCTATGGAAGTCTGAGGAGCTGTCCTACGTTCCTTACCATCTGGCTCTGTCCCAACACAGGTAAGGAAACCATGTAGAGCAGGAGGACTCCGATCCCAGCCTCATTGTCTGATGCTGTTATTTTTCTCCCTGGTTGTTCATTTAATGTCAATATCGCCCGTCTGGTTTTTTTATTTTGTTGAAACAGTAACCTCCTTATCTGTACTTTGCTATTTTCATTGATTTCATTAAGCTTTTTCTGGTAACCGAGACTGGTTTTTAACATGCTAAAAAATACAACCGTCTCTGCTTTTCAATAGGTACTCACTGGAAGGTGCCACACTCTTCAACAAGGAAGAGCATCACTACTCTGCAGCCTTCCAGATAGACGGCTACTGGATGCACTATGACGGGCTGAGGAGCGACAATCTGATCCTGTTAAACAAGCCCCCTGAACTCCTGCTGCTCTCTTCCCTTGTCTACATCCGCGCCTCAGACAAATGAGGTGCACAAAAGTAACCAAACAGGGATGGGGTCAGATCCATTTTTCATTACTTGAATTAAAATTCTCCTGAATAGAATTAACCCCAACTTTGTCACCAGGGTCCTGACGGGACACAGAAGGAAGGAGGGAGACACTCGACAGCACTAATAGAAAGGAATCTTTCGAAAATTGCTCACCCTACACTTACACCTTCCTGTCTTTTTGTTGCCCTTAGTTCACAGAAAAATAACCCTTTACCTTACATTTAGTTAATCATGGTTTTGTCTTCCATTCCTCAGTGAGAACATGCCACAACTTTTTTGTTGTTGCACCAAATCATATTTTAATGACATGTCAACAACTTCCTTGTTCTGTTTTATACTTTTAAGATTATTTTTGAAATGATGTGCTCTATTTTGCCTTACTGTTGCCTCTGAAACTCTGTGTGCAAAGTGATAAGTGCGTCTTCTCTTTGGGCATGCTTGGAATCCAAGAATTTATGTATGAACTATAGTAGTTCTGGGCAGGTATGCATATTGAAGAATGGACTCGAACTTAAATAGTTTTACTGCGTAAATGTTTGTTGAAAAGTTTGCTTGCAGTGTGTTCTCTTGGGTGGGATGGCATTCAGAGAAGCAAATTCAGCTAATTCAACTTTGATGTAGACTTGTCAACAGGGTATATAAGCTAGACCAGCAAAGCTTCTGTGAGAGTTGGTACAATACTACAATCTATTTGTGCATACCAGCCCTGACTTCAGATTAAACTGGTGCTTTTTTAAATACTATTTCCACTGTGGTTTGAAAACATTAGAAACCGTTTAAGTATTGCTTTGTATGTTGTGGAAATTCAATCATTATCCTTGATTTACTTGCTTGTTTTAAATTGTCCATTAAGCTTTTTTATTTATCCATTATTTTACCAGGTAAGTTGACTGAGAACACGTTCTCATTTACAGCAACGATCTGGGGAATAGTTACAGGGGAGAGGAGGGGGATGAATGAGCCAATTGTAAACTGGGGATTATTAGGTGACTGATGGTTTGAAGGCCAGATTGAGAATTTTAGCCAGGACACCGGGGTTAACATCCTTACTCTTACAATAAGTGCCATGGGATCTTTAATGACCTGTCAGGACACCCATTTAACGTCCCATCCGAAAGAGGGCACCCTACACAGGGCAGTGTCCCCAATCACTGCCCTAGGGCATTGGGATATTTTTTAGACCAGAGGAAAGAGTGCCTCCTATTGGCCCTCCAACACCACTTCCGGCAGCATCTGGTCTTCCATCCAGGGACTGACCAGGACCAACCCTGCTTCGCTTCAGAAGCAAGCCAGCAGTGGTGGTATGCTGCTGACTACTTGATGTCAGTGATTGTTAGAATACATGCTCCAATAATTGTATAACATCAGTTCTGTCTTAATGTCAGTAATTACTTACAAGTACCCCAGCAAAGTGACATTACAGAAGTGCTTCTTGAGTGCTCGCTTGTTTGCCTTTCATAGTAGCATATGATATCCTGCACAATTCAATAAGGTAAATTACTACATCCCAATCTAAAGATGTCAAACCTGTAGTAAATATTAGTATACAAATGTGATTTTGTAATGCATTTGATAATTTAGAAATGAACAGAGCATTGAACCATCACATTGTGCCTCTTGCCAATTTATCAGTGTACAATTTCAGTCTTGACAGAACTACATAATGAAACTCTTAGAACAAAAATACTTGTATCTATGCTTTCATTGTTAAGTTCTTTTTTACCAATACAAATGTTTTATATGCGAACGTGTCTGTTTTCGTTGCTTGTGCACCATAACTAAGAAACAAGAGCCAAAGAACAGCGTGCCTTTAAGGCAGGCATTTATTCATTTTAACTCGGTACAACGGCACACACAAACTGGCTAAAATGTATGTTCAATCAAAGCATGATAACATTTTGGAAACAAAAATACTGCTTCTACATCAAGGTTCTTGTAGTTCCAGTAATAATCCACAGGATATAGAATTCAACATTTTCACCTTAAGCCAGTTCAGACACTCATGGGAAATGTAAAAGAAGCAGAGATAATTTGGCTAACATTGACATCAGTTTCAAATGACTTCCTCCAGACTTGATTTTAGTATCCCCTCTGCATTCATAAATAAAACAAGCACTTTGGTGAGTGGTGGCAAAACAAGACATGGTTAGGGCATGATAAAAGTACACTTATTTTTCTTTGAAAAAAATTCACATTTAGCTATACATCCCTTCATTTTGCAGTTTCACGTTTTCAGATTGCACGTATGGTCAAAAAATGTCCCTCCACAGCACAGTAAAGACTAAGTCTGTATACATTCATCCCTAAAATGTATGTTGTCTTCAATATCCCCAAGGATAACATCTTTCAAAATGTAGTATCAAATGCTTGACAATGGATGGCAGCTGCAGACAATCATGCCTGCGTGATTTTCACTCTGTTCTGGCTCATCCTCCCAAGATGTTGTGGATGGACAAATGCCTAATTTGCCTAACATCAAGAATTGAAACAGAAAAGCCCAATTGCAAGAAAATCTAAAAGGGAAAAGACTATTAAATTAAAATGGTTAATGTAATACAGTATTAGTTCATTTTATACTATGTGCACTAAGTTATCTTAGGATGTTCCAAGGATGTCATATTTCACCTATTGCAATATGTTGGATTTGCGTTGATTATTCATACGAAGGACATTGAAGAAAATGAAAACCAATTCATGGTTATGTGAATAGGAGCTGTACATTCATGCAGGTTGAAATGGCATATTTACTTCCACCCCATGGCAGCGTAAACTTTTTTTGCAATCGTAGATTAATTTAGATGTTTCCACTGTGAAATGTTAAAGCCCACTATTCTAAGATGGGGGGGAAACAGCAGCAGGTCTAACCATGAAACAACTTGTTTTAGTAATAAATTCACTTTTAAAGGCAATTTAACATCAACTAAGATTCAACCATCAGCATTTAAAGAAGAGAAGTCAAGTGAAGAACTTGCATGCTTGTTCAGACAAGCTCTCATACTGCTGAGATGCTGACAATGGTCTCTTATTGCTAGAGCAAGAATAAACAGTCTTAAGATGTTTGTTTGGGGGGCAGGGCTTCCCTTGATCTTAATTTATTACGTCTAAGGTAACGTTTAGAGGGTAAGAGCTAAAGAGTATAGGTAATCACAATTGCCAAGTGTGTAAATGGAACACAACACAGCACTGTAACTGCAAGGCTGCTCTCTGGTGAGTAACTAGATCAGATGGCTTAGAGCAAGACCCATACAGTCAGTCTTGTGCCAATCTTACATTACATGCAAACTGGAATTTTTACTGGAATACAATCCATTTGATTGTCTGCAAACTTTCCTCAGTACATGTGAATTGACTTGCACAACATTGTTAATGGCTCTTCAAAGATGAGAGCAAACGATGCAAAGTGGGATGGGGAAAACAGAGACAAAAGGTTTGAACGGTGGTGGTCTTTCAGACAATATAAAACGTGTGATAACGTCACAGCAATGATACGCCTTGACTTTTGAGGCTAAATTCAAAGCAAAAATAATTATCCACAAATGTATTGCATTGTTTAAATTCCATGAACCTAAATTGAGACCTATGTACAAATTGAAATTGCACCACTCATCAATAAGTCCAGTAAGTGCAATGCAGAGCTCCCTTTAAGTTTTCCTCATGTGCAAACATCTATAAAATGTACAATACAAGGAAACTGCTCTTACACTCTGGACCAACAACAGGGACTGAGTTTCTTGATCTATAGTCTCATGTTACCTGTCCTTCAGCGTGGCCCCAAGGCTACAACACCCAGACTCGGCCTGCAGCCATTAACCCAGGCGAGCACTTTGAGCTCAGTCATGTCTCCATGCCCTTGTCTGTCTGCCATGTCTCTCTCTGTGACAGTGACAATTTTGCTTGACATAGAACACAGCCCTTACTGCTCCATATCCACCCCATCCATATGACAGAATGTCACACGTACTATGCATTAGCAGTGACAATAACCCTTTTGATTCTGGCACACAGGAGAAAGTTACACCAGACTTGTGAAAGCAGGTAATCTTTTGGCACTTCACAAGGCTGTGTATATGTACTCTTGCCTGAGCTCCTCAGGAAGACCTTGGCCACATGTGGCTTCTCACACATGCTTCATCAGAGCAAGCAGAGAGCGGGGGTGTAGGGGTCATTACATTTTAGGCATTTTGCAGACACTCTTATCCAGAACGACTTGTAGGAGCAATTAGGGTTAAGTGCCTTACTCAAGGGCACAGAGATTTTTCCCCTAGTCGGCTCAAGGATTCAAACCAGTGACCTTTCGGTTACTGGCCCAACACTCTTAACCGCTAGGCTTCTTCCTAACCCATTAGAGACCAACAATCTCAGACTTTCTTTGTGAGGAAATTGGCAGTGAGCCATACAACCAGATCCACTACTTCATAATGCAGGGACAATGTTTCAGACAAACTATCGCTAAACGAATGACAGCAGTGGGGCTCAAGAGGGAAAGCATCAGATCATAAATGGATCCATAGATGGTACCTAACGAGTCCAATTTAAAAACGGGGCTCAAAGTAAAGACTGGTGGTTGAGGTATTCCAGTCACAAGCTTGCCTTCTAGCAAGACACTGCTTTATAGCATGGGGGCATTTTGATGCACAACCAACATCTACAACAACACAGAAGAACAAATAAAAGAAACCTGATACATTGAGGCAACACAGACAACAGCTGAATCCTAATAGCACCAGTTAGTATTGTGTACAAACCCAACAGTGAAAAGCAGGACAGGATAACTTCAATACTTATGAAGAGGGATGAAGTGTGACCCAACCTCAGGAAGATGTAACAGAAGCCGTAAGATGGGGATTTATCAATTGCTCCGAGGATGAAAGACAGGTGGCAAGTACTCTCAAGAGAATTCAGTGGGGTTTGTTAATCCTTCACAACCTCAACCCTTGAATCAAATACATGTATACACACACACAGCATAACTAGTAACCCAGTGCAAAAAAACATTTACAGGCAATGCACTAGAGGATATTATTATCTATACATTTCTTTAAATTTAAACTATTTACAGAGAAAAAAAGGCAGCCCTTTAAGTGAATATAAATATTCAGATCTCTCTTTGTGAAGCACTGATTTAGATGCAGACATTTCAAACTGTGAGCCGATCACCTTGCCTGAGCTTTAGTCCTGCACACAGACACAGAAGAACAATCATGCGTCTACTCACAAGCATACAGACACTCTGCGCCACACACATACTTTAAAGATCTAGTGAAAAAAAAACAACTGGAACATGTTCTGCTCATAGCAGAAAAAAATGAAAAAAATGAAAAAAATAAAAAGTCTACAATTAAAAAAGTGACAGTTTTCACCCACGGTCCTGTGAAAAGTTGTCATTGTGGTCTAGCAGCAGTCATCTCTTCTCTGTGACAAGATTCATGGTGATCTGCTCCTCTCCTCCACCCAGACCCTTTCACTCTGGCCATCTGTGGTTCCCTGGTGCCAGCCGGGCTCATTCATCCAGCAACAAGCTCTCTCTCTCTCTGGGATCCACAGCAGTGTGGAGGCCTCCTCAGCCTGTTGGCGATGAATGGAGGGAAGAAAGAAAAAAAATAGCCTTTTGTCTAAGTCTTCTTAAGGAGTCCTACCCAGGGGTGCCATGGGTCAAAGAGCAGTCATGCCAAAGTTACAGCGGCAGTACATCATGCCGCTTGAGTCCAGCCAGCTGTCTGTGATGGGGTCGTATCGCTGGACAGTGTTCAGGTAGGATGATCCCGAGTGACCCCCCACCACATAGAGATAGTTGTCCACGATCGCGGAGCCAACCCCTGGGAAGATAAATATTATAAATGGTTATTCCTGGCCAGGAATAATAGGTCAACTTCCCAGCATCAACATAAACCTCTCTCTCCCTCACCAACTTTAAACATCTGCTATCTGAGCAGCTAACCGATCGCTGCAGCTGTACATAGTCCATCTGTAAATAGCCCACCCAATTTACCTACCTCATCCCCATACTGTTTTTATTTATTTACTTTTCTACTCTTTTGCACACCAGTATCTCTACCTGCACATGACCATCTGATCATTTATCACTCCAGTGTTAATCTGCTAAATTGTAATTATTCGCCTACCTCCATCATGCCTTTTGTACACAATGTATATAGACTCCTTTTTTTTTCTACTGTGTTATTGACTTATTGTTTACTCCATGTGTAACTGTGTTGTTGTCTGTTCACACTGCTATGCTTTATCTTGGCCAGGTCGCAGTTGTAAACGAGAACTTGTTCTCAACTTGCCTACCTGGTTAAATAAAGGTGAAATAAAAAAATAAAAGTAATTTCCCAACTCACCTGTGCGTGGTTCATTCATGGGCCGACAGGCTGTCCACTGGTTCTGGTGTGGGTCATACCTCTCAATGCTGGACAGATGAGATACCCCATTGTGTCCCCCAACCACAAATATGAACCCTAGCATGACACCCACAGCAAAATTGATCCGTTTGTCTGCCATGGGGGCTACCATTTCCCAGGCATCCTTGCTGGGGTCGTACCGCTCCACACTGCACAGTAGAAAGACAGAGTTAATAAATTAAACACTGTCCTTCAAGTGGCACAGTTATAGTCATACTGTACATTGACAATATCACTGCTGTCTTTTTAAACAGGTTAGTACAGTAGCAGGAATTATAGCCATCATAAAATGACTGACTCACTTTTTCCTGTACCAAAGCCAATACAATTCACTATTGCTATTTTTTGTTCTTAGACATTATATAGCTGTGCCATTGTCATCTCAAACCAATGCAGCCCCATTTAACGAGGCCATCTATTCCAGTCCTATATTTTTCTGGCAATATCAAAGCAATGAAAACCTCGACAACGTTGTCGGAAAACTGTCAATTTGGGAATTACCTTGGAACAAATAAGTCCCCACAGCTTCCCTGTCCAAACACATTCTCCTGAGGGGTTTGGGGAGTCAAGGAAACTGTAACACATCCCTCTAGTCAACAACAGAGGTCTAACCAGCAAGCCAGCACTTATTCTATGAAAGCAACTACAGTGCCCGCTGTATTATTGGGTCAATTCCTTCTTTTGGTTCTATACTTTAAAAGTTGGGATTTGAAATCAAACAATGACTACGAGATTAAAGTGCAGACTGTCAGCTTTCATTTGAGGGTATTTTCATCCATATCAGGTGAACCATTTAGAAATTACAGCAGTCCCCCTATATTAGGGGAGCAAAATAATTGAGACACTTGTGTATTATAGTAGTAAAAAGTATTTGATCCCATATTCATAGCACACAATGACTACATCAAGTGTGTCGACTCTACAAATTTGTTGGATGCATTTGCTGTTTTTTTTGGTTGTGTTTCAGATTATTGTGTGCCCAATAGAAATTAATGGTAAATAATATAGTGTGTCATTTTGGAGTCACTTTTATTGTAAATAAGAATAGAATATGGTAGTATGATATTTCTGCATCTAACTTTGTCACTCATCAATATTCATTCAGGATTATCTGTAGTCATGGTAGCATCCACATAGAAGTGTTTAGAAACAATAAAAGTGACTACAAAATGACAGTACATTATTTACCATTAATTTCTATTGGGCACAAAATAATCTGAAACAACCAAAATAAACAAATGCAGCATCACAGACTTGACGTAGTCATTGCGTGTTATAAATATAGGACCAAATACTAACCTTTTTAATACACAAGTGAATTTGTCCCAATACTTTTGCTCCTCTAAAATGTGAGGGGGGGGGGCGATCTACACAAAGTGCTGTAATTTCTAAAAGGTGAAAATCCCCACAAATAAAAAAGCTGACGGTCTGCACTTCAACATCACTCATTGCTCGATTTCAAATCCCATCTTTTAAAGTATAGGGCCAAAAGAAGAAAAAATGCTTCACTGTTCCAATAATTACAGAGGGCACTGTATAACCATCTGAGTAGAAGACAACAAATCCTGTTTTTACAGAATATGGGTGGCACCGCAGGCTAGTAACAGAGCAGGGGGCTGAAACTCTTTGAATGGATGGATCAAAGCATTCAAAGGTTGTGGGGTCGACCATAAATAACCTTTCTGATGTGAAAACGGTCAACGAACAAAAAGGTTGATGGCAGGTTTTGAAGTAGACCTAGTATTTCAAAAGTCTATTGGAACCCTCATGAGCAAAGCCTGTGAAAATCCGTAATACCACCGCAGATTGGCTAGATGAAGTGAAAACGTACCTGTTCATATGGGCGGGTCCATAGCCACCAATGGCATAGACCATGCCATCCAGCACAGCCGTGGCAAAGCAGCTGCGTGACTTGGTCATAGGTGCCACAGGCTGCCACTCCTTCACCTTGGGGACATATTTTTCTACAGACTGTAGGTAGTACTGGCCATCATAGCCCCCCAGGGCATAGAGCTCCCCAGCCAAGACCACCACCCCCAGGGTGCTGCGACACTCTGCCATACGCTCCACTGTGGACCACGTGTTGCTGTCAGGGTCCCAGCTCTCCACTGTGCTCTCATGTCTCCGATAGCTAATGCCCTGTCGCATGTGTGTGGCGATACCACCCACCACATACACCTTCTGGTCCAACACTGCCACTCCAAACTCATAGCGGGGCACACTAAGAGGGGCAAGCCCAATCCATGAATCAGTTTGAGGGAAGTACATTTCCATGCTACGAGAGAAAGAAATAAGTTACATTTGTTCAATTTCTTTCTAATTCACATGAAACAAATTAAGAATCTACATATTTAAAAAATAAAAAGGGGTGGGGGGGGTTGACAAACAGTTTTGAATGATTCTGTTTGGGGCTCAGCATTACCTCTCGAGGGTGGCAAAGAGTCCAGCCTTGCCTCCCACAGCAAGGAGCACTTTGGCAGCACAGCGTGGCCTTGTGGACAACACCGTCTGGTAGGAGAGCCGGTGCTCAGGCATGAAATGGTATTTGAGGGCCTCATTGAGGAGGTGCTTGCAGGCGTGGTCATCCCGGATAAGGTGGTTGGCCTCGTAGAGGCGGGTGAGGAACTTAACGCTGAGGAAAGGCAAACGGACACAGTGCAGTAGCTGAGCTAGGTGCTGCTGCCGCTCAGTCACATCGTACTTGATCCACGACTCCAGGGCGTAGAACACAGTCTCTTCCGTTACCACCTTCAGACAGTCATTTGACACTATTTCATCCAATTCCGCCCGTGTCAGCTCAAAGAACTCCTCTGTCAGGCACACCTCTTCAAAATTCTGACAGATGAATTTAGTGGCAGCCAGGCAGAGATCATGGCAGCCATAGGTCTCAGCAAAGCGTGAGATGCCTATACAGTTCCCAGCATCTAGCTGACTCTCTAAGAAGGAGCAGCACTCCTTCAGCACCAGCTTGACCTGGAGCAAGTTAGCAGCTGGCAATAGGGACTCCACTCTTTCCTGTGAGATGAATACCGTGCCAGTGTAGGCATACTCAACAATTGCCTACAGGGGGAGAAATAAAAAACACAATCATGCTATTAAAAAGCCAGACAAAGTGTGCTTTTAGGAAACAGAGTGGAATCTTCCAAATGATGACAGTGAGCTTAAATGAGCATTACCTGTAGCGCAGCCTCGTCAATGCACTGAAACTCCACCTCGGAGGTCTCCTTCTCTGACAGGTTGCCCGTGAACATGGCCTTGAAGTAGGGACTGATGCTCGCCAGCACCACTTTGTGGGCATGGATCTTGCATTCACCCACGCGCAGCACAATGTCGCACAGCTCATGGTCCTGCCGCAACAGCTGGAGGCCTTGCAACAGCTGCTCAGAGTGGGGCCGCGTCAGACTGGCAAGCATATAGGACTGGGCCTGCTGGTCCATCTTTGAAGAAAAAACACACATTACCATGCAGTCAAATGTAAGGGACACGTACAGTTTAAATAGACATTGTTGCAGCATAATCTCCATGTAAAGTTGCAGGACAGCCTGATAACAGCATCAATTTCATGAAACCAAAATACAGAACTATAGACAAGTGGAGGAGGAAACTCAAGACAACAATTCCCTCTCCAGGTCAAATCTAAGGGAAGGACTGAATTGACTTGCAGTATCTAGCAAGGTAAACACGTGAGCCACCTAAGTCATGCCAATATGGTTTATGCTATAGTTAAGTACAACATACAATATGCAGTGCACAGCATACAATATATCTGAGTGTGTGTCTACACGTTTCATATCAGGGATGCGAATTAGCTAAATCTGATGAGTAGGGAATGGCATTTTAAAAAAATGGCCTGATAAAAGAGGACACAGCAACTGAAAATCTAAGCAGCCTTTTATTTATTTACACAAAACGGTGAAAAATATGTATATCAACAAGAATTCAGTTTGCCTTGATAATCCTTTAGTAAAGACGTGTTCTTTCACTATTGAATGCGTACAGTTTAGCTCCCTTAAATCGCTAGAATTGAGCAAATTTCATCTAGCTAGCTAGTTATATGGCCAACTAGCTAATAATAACCCCAGTTACTAAATAATATTAAAATGTAAGATGTTTAAGAACTCTGCCATAGCTACCTGTCAAACATTGCCATCTAGCTACGGTAGTATATTTGGCTATGCTAGTAGCTTTGCATCTTCAAAGCATATTTCGACCAAGCTTGAGCGACGCCTCAAAACTGCAAGGCTCCGTTAGCTAGCTGTCAAATGTTGTCAGCAAACTAGCTAGTCTACCATTGCTTAGCTATAACTAAACTGAGCGAGCAAGCTTGCTAACAGTTTAGCACAACAACAGCATCTATTTGCCAAATATCGGTGCTCCAATCCTTTCAAAACTTGTCGAGGACCTGTAATGAATACCAATGTAAAATATTAACATTACATTTCTCAAGGGTAACGTCATCTGTTTAGCGACTAGCAAAGGTGTATTATGAACCCTACTAGTTTAGTTAGCTAATCTGGATAGTATCAGTAGCTGCCTTCGCGACGTCGGCCCATTTAGCATAAATAGCAACAGCCTTGCAAGCTACAAAATTACTGTTCTGATTTTTCAGACTAGCTGATGAATATTGCTTGCATTTTATAATATAGCTAGTAATAATGCGTAGCCTGCAATAACCGGGCTATCGGATGTTTGAGGGGTTTGAGGCATCGTGTGAGAAATTAATTTAGCTAGCAACAAGGGTGTTATTTCCAATGCATTACCACGAAGCCAGTACACTGTTGCTGCTAAAATAAAAACAGTACTAATCAAGCTAAACATTGATCTCCAGCTTGTTGAGTGCTATCTATTGTAACGTGTGATAGCTACTAGCTAAATATCTTCAAAAAATGTTCAACACTATGCAAACTAGACAAACCTGTGTTGAGCGTCAGATGAGCCGACAAGATCGGTTTTATTGCAGCAGCGGAGTATAATCCAGAAACCGCAGGAACCCCAGCGTCTGTCAGGAAAACAAAAACCAAACACTTTATGCTGCGTAATTTTTAGGAGCAAGCCGGGTACTTCTAAAGGAATGGTATATTTGTAGCTATTTTGCACACATTGCCATTGATAATCTTTTTTTATACACAACCATAGTACATCATACAAGTTAGAACGGAAAGAAGGCAACAACCAACTAGGAGTCATGAAAATAAAATACAAATATCAACATAAAGAAATCCCAATTTTAATTTGGTATGATGAAATAGTGTAATACTTTGTCAATTCGCTAAATTGACAAATGTACAGTAGCTTTATGGTAGAAGTTGCACTCCCTCTGTTTCCCAGCAGAGGTGCCCAGCAAATCAATATATGAGGCTCTGCTGGTATCAACATAGTCATTAGAAGGGCTACAATATCACAATTAGTCATTTATAAACGTATTTGAACAAGAACAGTTATGATATACAGTGCCATCGGAAAGTATTCAGACCCCTTGACATTTTCCATATATATATTTTTTTTTTCCTTAACCAGGCAAGTCAGTTAAATTCTTATTTACAAAGATGGTCTACCCAGGCCAAACCCTAACCCAGACGACGCTGAGCCAATTGTGCGCCAACCTATGGGACTCCCAATCACGGCTGGTTGTGATACGTGGAATCAAACCAGGGTCTGTAGTGACACCTCTAGCATTGAAATGCAGTGCCTTAGACCACCCCACCACTCGGGAACCCACGTTAGAGCCTTATTCTATGGATTAAATAAATAAAATATTACTAGTCCAACGCTCTAACCACTAAGCTTGTCGCCACCTGGGTGTCAGAAGGGGGAAGCAGAAAATCAGTTTAATATCATCCAAATAGCCATAATAGGAGAGACCATGTGAGAATATGACAGAGTCAAGTGATTTGGTGTATAAAGAAAAGAGGAGAGGGCCTAGAACGGAGCCCTGGGTGACACCAGTAGTGACAGCATGTAGTGCAGACACAGATCCTCTCCATGTCACCTGGTAGGAGCAACCTGGCAGGTAGGATGAAATGCAGGAGTGTGCAGAGCCTGAGAAGCCCAGCCCTGAAAAGGTGGAGAGGAGGTTCCCGATGGTTCATGGTGTAGAAGGCAGAGGATAGTTCTAGGAAGATGAGAACAGAGAAGAGAGCGTCAGCTAAGGCAGAGCGGAGAGCCTCCATGACACAGAAACGTGTGGTCTCAGTTGAGTGAGCCATCTTGAAACCTGACTGGTTATGCTCAAGAAGATCATTCTGAGAGAGATAACAAGAGTTGGTCAAAGACAGCACGCTCAAGTGTTTTGGAAATAAAAGAAAGAAGGGATACTGGTCTGTAGTTTGATGTCAGAGGGGTCGAGTGTTGGTTTCTTGAAGAGCGAAACAACTCTGGCCATCTTGAAGTCTGAAGTGTGGTCAGGGATGAGTTGATGAGGTAAGTTAGGATGGGAGAAGGTCTCCAGAGATAGTTTGGAGAAGGGAGGAGGTCGAGGGGGCAGGTTGTCAGGCAGCTGGACATCACTAGCCGCAGAATTTCATCTGAAACTTTTTTTCAAAGTGGTTGACAAAGTCAGTCACAAAGAGGGAGTAGGGATGGGGAAAAGAGTTTCCCAGGGTTTGACCTGTAGTTTGAAATGTAGATTGATAGAAAGCAGCTTTAGCAGTGTATACAGAGGAAGAGAAGGCAGAGAGGAGGGAGTGGATGGATTATAGATCCTCCGGAAGCTGAATTTTGTCTCCATTTTTGCTCAGCTGCCTGCAGCCCTGTTCTGTGGGCATGCAGTGTCACTCAGCCACAGAGCAGGTGGGGAGGGGACAGTAATAGTCAAAGGATGTGGAAAGGGAGGAGAGTAGGGTAGAAGAGACAGAGACAGGAGGAAAAATTAAAGCAGAAGGTATAGATTATAGGATAGAAGAGGAGAGAGTAGTGGGAGAGAGAGAGCGAAGATTGTGACGATACCTGACCATCTGGGTAGGGGCCGGGTGGGTAGCGTTGAAGGAGAGAGGTAGAGAAAAGGAAACAAAGTAGTGATCGCAGTAAGATTGCACCAAGATTAGTAGACAAACAGCCTCTAGTAAAGATGAGGTCAAGTGCATTGCAGGCAGCCTTGAGTGGGAGGGGACTGTGAAAGGGTGAGGTCAAAAGAGGAAAGGAAAGAAAGAGGTGGAAAGAAATTAATCCAAGTTAGGCGTCGGAAGGTTGAAGTCACCCAGTATAATGAGTGGTGAGCCATAGTCAGGAAATTAGCTTATCAAGGTGTCAAGCTAGAGTATATAAATTGTTGAAAGATCAGTGTACATATTTTATATATATATCATGTGTTTAATAAACTTGGCTATTTGTTCATGTAGTGTGAAATACAAAGATATCACTGTACACTGATAGTTAAAAAAAATGCATGGGCAGCACCATTGCGTAAGACTTCCTATGGATTAAGGATTGATCACATATTTCCATCCAGGTCATCAGGAGGGATCAGCCAATGAGTTATAATCATGAGCAAACGTTCCATAACTGCAGGTGGCGGTAAATCTAGTGGTGAACGATTCCAACTCCTGCCATCAGAGTTGTTGGAGTCAACCCTCTTGTAGTGGAAGAATGAGAGAAGGTGATAATCGCAACTAGCAATTAGCAACTGGCAGTCTCATGGAAGTCACGCCAGGAGAGGTGTGACGACTAATGAAACTTGAATTGATGAAATGAACCTTAGTGTGAATTAAAATATCATATTTGGATTGTTTTAATAGTTTATAAAGAGCTATGAATTCTGATATGTTTCATTGAACTGTAAGTGCTATGGATTTATTGTTACAGGGAAACTATATTATTCTGTTTGTCGGATGGCGGATAATTCAAAGTGGAGCGACACGGGTGTGCTCTTATCATACAGTGTTGAGGTGTGATTATTAGATTAGAGCAGTGGTTCCCAAACTTTTTATAGTCCCGTACTCCTTCAAACATTCAACCTCCAGCTGCGTACCCCCTCTAGCACCAGGGTCAACGCACTCTCAAATTGCCACACACAAGCTATACAATATATTTATTAAACATAAGAATAAGCGTTACATGGTCGCTGCCCATTAATAAAGTTAACCGTTTTCACTGTAGTGTCCAAAACATCTTTCAAGCTCTTCAGGCATTCTCTAGGCATTAAGAGCCTCTCGGTCGATGCTGCAGTGTACCCAAGTGGAGTCGGGAGCAACTGCTTGCAAGCGCATTACCACTCCACTATGTCTCCCTCATGTGGACCGTTAGTGGAATTCCTGCCAGAAAGTAACGGTTAATGTGATTGGATGTTAATTATTTGACTAGGCTACCTGTATTTAACAATTGTGTTGTTATTTCGCTGAACACTAATTTAATTTTATTTTTGGCAGTGAAACGAGGCTACCTCACCCAAATATATAGCCCGTTGGAGAATATAAATAGACTGTTTGAAAATGTGAAGGATTTAAAAAAAAAATGTGAATCACATTTTTATTTGGCGTACCCCCGATGGCAGTTTGGGAATACCTGTAGAGAATGCTGGTGAAGTTTTATGCATTTTGTTTTAATGTTTTGGGCCATGCAAGGTTATATTAATTAGACGATAGGAGATATTTGGTGCTCTTGGAAGAAAAAAAGCTGGGCTTAAACCTAGATCATGGAGTCATTGGTAAACCGATCTCCTGACGTAATTTTGTATGTCATAGTGATTAATTTTATATGCTGTTAAGAATTAGGATATTTTGTATTATATTTATTGTGAAGATTTTTGGTATGTACCATTTGTTAATTGTATTCTTATTGCGTAACTGTAATACATCTGATTACTTTTAAATGGATATGAATCGTAGTCCTCACATTTCTGAGTAATATTCCTTGAATTATTATTTGACATGTCTAATGGTTAATATTATTGACAATATACATAGCATATATACTCGGTCTCTAATTGTGCATCTCTGAGTTAAGGTTAAGTCAATAATTTAATGCTAAGACATAGATTGCAAGATATTAACTCCTTGTTCCTCAGCCACTTAATAATTGCATAACGGTAAACATAGACTCTAGCATTTTATAGTATTCCGAGTGGTGACGCAAGGCTCGCAACCTTGGCTATACCCACTGATTACGATTATGGGTCTATAGCGTTCACATAATACTGGAGTCAGATTGATAAATGTAGTTTATTATTCAATGTAATTTTTACACATCTACATAATGGAGACCTCTCATCCTCAGTCGATGGGGATTTCCACCACCCTACATAATGGTTGGATAATTTCCACCAAACTGAATGGAGACTCATCCAGTTGATGGCTGACCAAAACAAGACAAAATTAGATACAGCTGAAATGTCAGTGTGATGAGTCACTAATAAACTAGTGGATTGAGCGGTTTGACAATATCTACTAACCAAAATATTCAAGCTAATCCGTAGCCTACGCCAGCCTAGCTTCCTACGGTAAATGTTTCATTGGCACCATTTATAATATTTTATTTTTTACACCAAAAACAAACATACATTTACAACGTACAAACACACACAAACAACAACTACATACAGTGCCAACAGAAAGTATTTATACCCCTTGACTTATTCCACACTTTGTTGTGTTACAGCCTGAACTGAAAATATATTAAAAAGCTTTTTTTTCTCACCAATCTACACACAATACCCCATAATATAAAAGTACTCCATAATATAAAAGTACTCCATGCTCACAGCTACAGTTGAAGTCGGAAGTTTACATACACCTTAGCCAAATACATTTAAACTTAGTTTTTCACAATTCCTGACATTTAATCCAAGTAAAAATTCCCTGTGTTAGGATCACCACTTTATTTTAAGAATGGGAAATGTCAGAATAATAGAGAGAATGATTTATTTCAGCTTTTATTTCTTTCAACACATTCCCAGTGGGTCAGAAGTTTACATTCACTCAATGTATTTGGTAGCATTGCATTTAAATTGTTTAACTTGGGTCAAACTGTTCGGGTAGCCTTCCACAAGCTTCCCACAATAAGCTGGGTGAATTTTGACCCATTCCGCCTGACAGAACTGGTGTAACTGAGTCAGGTTTGTAGGCCTCCTTGCTCGCACATGCTTTTTCAGTTCTGCCCACAAATTTTCTATGGGATTAAGATCAGGGCTTTGTGATGGCCACTCCAATACCTTTACTTTGTTGTCCTTAAGCCATTTTGCCACAACTTTGGAAGTATGCTTGGGGTCATTGTCCATTTGGAAGATCCATTTGCGACCAAGCTTTAACTTCCTGACTGAGGTCTTGAGATGTCGCTTCAATATAGGTGCATAATTTCCCTTCATCATGATGTCATCTATTTTGTGAAGTACACCAGTCGGTTGGGATGGTGTTCTTCGGCTTGCAAGCATCCCCATTTTTCCTCCAAACATAACGATGGTCATTATGGCCAAACAGTTCTCTTTATGTTTCATCAGACCAGAGGACATTTCTCCAAAAAAGTATGATCTTTGTCCTCATGTGCAGTTCCAAACCGTAGTCTGGCTTTTTTATGGCGGTTTTGGAGCAGTGGCTTCTTCCTTGCCGAGTGGCCTTTCAGGTTTTGTCAATATAGGACTCGTTTTACTGTGGATATTGATGATGTTGTACCTGTTTCCTCCAGCATCTTCACAAGGCAGACCTGACTGCCCTCGACCAGCACAAAAACATCCTGTGGCGGACTGCAATAGCATCGAATAGTCCCCGTGATATGCAACTGTTCAGGAAAGTCCGGAACCAATACACGCAGTCAGTCAGGAAAGCTAAGGCCAGCTTCTTCAGGCAGAAGTTTGCATCCTGTAGCTCCAACTCCAAAAAGTTATGGGACACTGTGAAGTCCATGGAGAACAAGAGCACCTCCTCCCAGCTGCCCAATGCACTGAGGCTAGGTAACACGGTCACCACCGATAAATCCATGATTATCAAAAACTTCAATAAGCATTTCTCAACGGCTGGCCATGCCTTCCGCCTGGCTACTTCAACCTCGGCCAACAGCCCCGCCCCCCCCGCTGCTCCACGCCCAAGCCTCTCCAGGTTCTCCTTTACCCAAATCCAGATAGCAGATGTTCTGAAAGAGCTGCAAAACCTGGACCCGTACAAATCAGCTGGGCTTGACAATCTGGACCCTCTATTTCTGAAACTATCCGCCACCATTGTCGCAACCCCTATTACCAGCCTGTTCAACCTCTCTTTCATATCATCTGAGATCCCCAAGGATTGGAAAGCTGCCACAGTCATCCCCCTCTTCAAAGGGGGAGACACCCTGGACCCAAACTGTTACAGACCTATATCCATCCTGCCCTGCCTATCTAAGGTCTTCGAAAGCCAAGTCAACAAACAGGTCACTGACCATCTCGAATCCCACTGTACCTTCTCCGCTGTGCAATCTGGTTTCCGAGCCGGTCACGGGTGCACCTCAGCCACACTCAAGGTACTAAACGATATCATAACCGCCATCGATAAAAGACAGTACTGTGCAGCCGTCTTCATCGACCTTGCCAAGGCTTTCGACTCTGTCAATCACCATATTCTTATCGGCAGACTCAGTAGCCTCGGTTTTTTGGATGACTGCCTTGCCTGGTTCACCAATTACTTTGCAGACAGAGTTCAGTGTGTCAAATCGGAGGGCATGCTGTCCGGTCCTCTGGCAGTCTCTATGGGGGTGCCACAGGGTTAAACTCTCGGGCCGACTCTTTTCTCTGTATACATCAATGATGTTGCTCTTGCTGCGGGCGATTCCCTGATCCACCTCTACGCAGACGACACCATTCTATATACCCGTCATTGGACACTGTGCTATCTAACCTCCAAACAAGCTTCAATGCCATACAACACTCCTTCCGTGGCCTCCAACTGCTCTTAAACGCTAGTAAAACCAAATGCATGCTTTTCAACCGATCGCTGCCTGCACCCGCATGCCCGACTAGCATCACCACCCTGGATGGTTCCGACCTAGAATATGTGGACATCTATAAGTACCTAGGTGTCTGGCTAGACTGCAAACTCTCCTTCCAGACTCATATCAAACATCTCCAATCGAAAATCAAATCAAGAGTTGGCTTTCTATTCCGCAACAAAGCCTCCTTCACTCACGCCGCCAAGCTTACCCTAGTAAAACTGACTATCCTACCGATCCTCGACTTCGGCGATGTCATCTACAAAATGGCTTCCAACACTCTACTCAGCAAACTGGATGCAGTCTATCACAGTGCCATCCGTTTTATCACTAAAGCACCTTATACCACCCACCACTGCGACTTGTATGCTCTAGTCGGCTGGCCCTCGCTACATATTCGTCGCCAGACCCACTGGCTCCAGGTCATCTACAAGTCCATGCTAGGTAAAGCTCCGCCTTATCTCAGCTCACTGGTCACGATGGCAACACCCATCCGTAGCACGCGCTCCAGCAGGTGTATCTCACTGATCATCCCTAAAGCCAACACCTCATTTGGCCGCCTTTCATTCCAGTACTCTGCTGCCTGTGACTGGAACGAATTGCAAAAATCGCTGAAGTTGGAGACTTTTATCTCCCTCACCAACTTCAAACATCAGCTATCTGAGCAGCTAACCGATCGCTGCAGCTGTACATAGTCTATTGGTAAATAGCCCACCCATTTTCACCTACCTCATCCCCATACTGTTTTTATTTATTTACTTTTCTGCTCTTTTGCACACCAACATCTCTACCTGTACATGACCATCTGATCATTTATCACTCCAGTGTTAATCTGCAAAATTGTAATTATTCGCCTACCTCCTCATGCCTTTTGCACACATTGTATATAGACTCCCCCTTTGTTTTCTACTGTGTTATTGACTTGTTAATTGTTTACTCCATGTGTAACTCTGTGTTGTCTGCTCACACTGCTATGCTTTATCTTGGCCAGGTCGCAGTTGCAAATGAGAACTTGTTCTCAACTAGCCTACCTGGTTAAATAAAGGTGAAAAAAAAAAAAAAAAAAAAAAAAAGGTCCTTTGATGTTTTTCTGGGATTGATTTCCTTTTTTCGCACCAAAGTACATTCATCTCTAGGAGACAGAACGCCTCTCCTTCCTGAGCTGTATGACAGCTGTGTGGTCCCATGGTGCCTCTTTGGGATAGGCGGGACGCAAATGTCTCAACTGGCCAATTGTCAGGGAAAATGCAGAGTGCCAGATTCAAATAAAATACTATAAAATTCACACTTTCATTAAATCACACATGTAAGATATTCAATTAAAGCTACACTCATTGTGAATCCAGCCAACATGTCAGATTTTTAAAATGCTTTTCGGCGAAAGCATAAGAAGCTATTATCTGATGATAGTACCAGCAGTAAACAAAGGGGTTAGCATATTTCAACCCTGCAGGTGCTACACAAAACGCTGAAATAAAATATAAAACATGCATTACCTTTGATGAGCTTATTTTGTTGGCACTCCAATATGTCCCATAAACATCACAATTGGTCCTTTTGTTCGATTAATTCCGTCCATATATATCAAAAATGTCCATTTATAAAGCGCATTTGATCCAGAAAAAAACAGCTTACAAAAAACGCAACGTCACTACAAAATATTTCAAAAGTTGCCTATAAACTTTGCCAAAATATTTCAAACTACTTTTGTAGCGTTAATTATTATTATTATTATTATTAACGTTAATAATCGATCAAATTGTAGACGGGGCAATCTGTTTTCAATACAGGAAGAAAACAAACCAGCGTTACTTTTCACGTCTTGCGTTACTCACAAAAGTGTTACCTAGTTCCTAGTTGGTTTACTTCTTTATTGCACAAAGGAATAACCTCAACCAAATTCCAAAGACTGGTGACATCCAGTGGAAGCGGTAGGAACTGAAAACAGGTTCTTAAGAAATATCCCTTGGCAATGACAAATCAGGCAACAGAGAAGGGGGGAAAAAAATTCTGAACAGTTAGTCCTCGGGTTTTGCCTGCTACATAAGTTCTGTTATACTCACAGACATGATTCAAACAGTTTTAGAAACTTCAGAGTGTCTTCTATCCAAATTTATGAATGATATGCATATCTTATATTCTAGGCATGAGTAGCAGGAAGTTGAAATTGGGCACGCTATTTATCCAAAAGTGAAAATTCTGCCCCCTAGCCCCAAGAGGTTTTAATACATGTGTACTATTGTTTGTACAAATGAACGTGGTAGCTTCAGGCATTTGGAAATTGCTCCCAAGGATGAACCAGACTTGTGGAGGTCTACCATTTTTTTCCTGAGGTCTTGGCTAATTTCTTTTGATTTCCCATGATGTCAAGCAATGATGTCAAGCAAAGAGTTTGAAGGTAGGCCTTGAAATACATCCACAGGTACACCTCCAATTGACTCAAATGATGTCAATTAGCCTACCAGAAGCTTCTAAAGCAATGACATCATTTTCTGGAATTTTCCAAGCTGTTTAAAGGCACAGTCAACTTAGTGTACGTAAACTTCTGACCCAGTGGAATTGTGATACAGTGAATTATAAGAGAAATAATCTGTCTGTAAACAATTGTTGGAAAAATTACTTGTCATGCACAAAGTAGATGTCCTGACCGACTTCCCAAAACTATAGTTTGTTCACAAGAAATTTGTGGAGTGGTTGAAAAACTAGTTTATGACTCCAACCTAAGTGTGTGTAAACTTCCGACTTCAACTGTTCATTCCTAGTGCCTGCATTATTGTTTGCCACATGGCCTTAAATTGTACCAATTCGTTTTTCTCTGTCACCCATGCTATTTCAATAATTAAATAATAAATCATTTGATTTTTCCATTGTGTTAATGATAGTGGATTAATTGATTTTCAAATTCTAACACAAGTTTGTTTTGTTGGCACCCATTTAATTAGCCCCAAGGTAACCTTGTTAAATTTAGTTCATTCTCTTAAGTTGATGACTGTTCTCTCATTAGCTGGGAATGTTGTTTGAAATGTACAATGCAACATACTTGATATGGTTATCAACTTGCGTACCCCTAAAATGTTTTAATAAAGTTGTGCAGGGTGTACTATTAGCATGCTAACACTCATTAAGACAGACTAGGATAACAAGTAGCATAGCTAGCCATCACTAGCCTTTACTGGTTGAAGTTGAAGTAACTTCTGAGTGTAATATTGTTGACTGATGACTATTATATATATAATTTACAACATTTGGAGGAAAGCTATATGAAGACATCAAAACTATAAAAATAACACATATGGAATCATGTAGTAACAAATAAAGTGTTAAACAATATTTAAGATTTTAGATTCTTCAAAGTAGCCAACCTTTCTCTTGATGACAGCTTTGCACACTCTTAGCATTCTCTCAATCAGCCTCATGAGGTCGTCACCTGGAATACATTTCAATTAACAGGTGTGCCTTGTTAAGTTAATTTGTGGAATTTCTTTCCTTCTTAAACCAATCAGTTGTGTTGTGACAAGGTAGGGTTGGTATACAGAAGATTGCAAGAATAGCGCAAATAAGCAAAGAGAAACGTCAGTCTAGCATTACTTTAAGACATGAAGGTCAGTCAATCCGGAACATTTCAAGAACTTTGATAGTTTCTTCAAGTGCAGTTGCAAAAACCATCAAGCGCTACGATGAAACTGGCTCTCATGAGGACCGCCACAGGGAAGGAAGACCCAGAGTTACCTCTGCTGCAGAGGATAAGTTCATTAGAGTTACCAGCCTCAGAAATTGCATCCCAAATAAATGCTTCAAAGTTCAAGTAACAGACACATCTCAACATCAACTGTTCAGAATCAGTGTGAATCAGGCCTTCATGGTCGAATTGCTGCAAAGAAGCCACTACTAAAGGACACCAATAAGAAGAGACTTGCTTGGGCCAAGAAACACAAGCAAAGGACATTAGACCGGTGGAAATCTGTAATTTTGTCTGAAGAGTCTATGAGAATGAGTTTTTTTGGTTTCAACCACAGTGTCTTTGTGAGATGCCGAGTGGGTGAAAGGATGTTCTCCGCATGTGTGGTTCCCACTGTGAAGCATGGAGGAGGAGGTGTGATGGTGTGGGGGTGCTTTGCTGGTGACACTGTCAGTGATTTATTTAGAATTCAAGGTACACTTAACCAGTATGGCTACCACAGCATTCTGCAGTAATACGCCATCCCATCTGGTTGGACTCTCATTTGTTTTTCAACAGGACAATGACCTAACACACCTCCAGGCCATGTAAGGGCTGCTTGACCAAAAAGGAAAGTGATGGAGAGCTGCATCAGATGACCTGGCCTCCACAATTGAGATGGTTTGGAATGAGTTGGACCACAGAGTGAAGGAAAAGCAGACAAGTGCTCAGCATATGTGGGAACTCCTTCAAGACTTTTGGAAAAGCATTCCAGGTGAAGCTGGCTGAGAGAATGCCAAGAGTGTGCAAAGCTGTCATCAAGGCAATTGTTGGCTACTTTGAAGTATATCAAATATATTTTGATTTGTTTAACATTTGCTAACTACATGATTCTACATGTTATTTCACCGTTTTGATGTCTTCTCTATTATTCTACAATGTAGAAAATAAAGAAACCCTTGAGTAGCTGTGTCCAAACTTTTGACTGGTACTATATGTGTATGTGTTTCGTTATTGCTTGAAATCAGGCATGGATTAACTGCTTTCAAAGGTGAAAAATTGCTTCCATACCCCGCTTACGTGATTTTCGTTGAAAATGTATATGTGTATGGACAAATGGGATAGATACAATGAGTCATCTATCATTCTCTATGTTCTCAACCTAAATATATAACTCCATACATATCCCAATGCTCAGGTAAATGCAGAGTTTAAGACAACTCGGAACTCCAAGTTAAAATTTGAGCATGTTTTTTGTTGTTGTTGCATAGAGCTTCTTAAGTTCCTATTTGGTTGATTCTGCTACTTTCCAAGTGGGACGCTCAAACTTTTTATCTTTCTATGAGATTCCAAGTCGATCATTTCACAAATCTTTTATTGGTCTCCCAAGCGGCACAGCGGTCTAAGGCACTACATCTCAGTGCAAGAGCCAGAACTACAGTCCTTGGTTTGAAATCACATCTGGCTGTGATTGGGAGTCCCATTGGGCAGCGCACAATTGGCCCAGCATCGTCTGGGTTTGGCCGGGATAGGCCGTCATTGTAAATAAGAATTTGTTCTTAACTCCAATCAAAATCAAATCAAATGTATTTATATAGCCCTTCGTACATCATCTGATATCTCAAAGTGCTGTACAGAAACCCAGCCTAAAACCCCAAACAGCAAGCAATGCAGGTGTAGAAGCATGGTGGCTAGGAAAAACTCCAGAGAAAGGCCAAAACCTGGGAATAAACCTATAGAGGAACCAGGCTATGAGGGGTGGCCAGTCCTCTTCTGGCTGTGCCGGGTGGAGATTATAACAGATTATAACATGACCAAGATGTTCAAATGTTCATAAATGACCAGCATGGTCAAATAATAATAATCACAGTAGTTGTCGAGGGTGCAGCAAGTCAGCACCTCAGGAGTAAATGTCAGTTGGCTTTTCATAGCCGATCATTAAAAGTATCTCTACCACTCCTGCTGTCTCTACAGAGTTGAAAACAGCAGGTCTGGGACAGGTAGCACGTCCGGTGAACAGGTCAGGATTCCATAGCCGCAGGCAGAACAGTTGAAACTGGAGCAGCAGCACGGCCAAGTGGACTGGGGACAGCAAGGAGTCATCATGCTTAACTGACTTGCCTAGTTAAATAAAGGTTAAAGCTCTTTTATGTTTAGATAAGAATTGTATACCTGTCTTGTATACCTATACACCATTCCTGTGTGTGTTTAATAAAAAATATTTGAAATAAATAAAGGTTAAAGAAAGAATAATGGTCAAACATGGGCGTAACCAGAGTATCTGTACACAAATAATACTGTTCCTGATAGCATGGCTTCCTCTCCTGGCAGGGCCCAGCAAGTGGTATTGGCAGGTGGAAGATGCTGGAGATCTGAATCCACTGCGCCTACATCTTGGCACTCCCCCACCATTGTAAAAAAATATTTTGGAAGATATAGAAATGCATATATGAATATCTACAATTAATGCATACTTTTAAATTATATTATGTGAGCTAAACATAAAAATGTATGACAAATTATTAAATCATTTTTTTAAAAGTTATAATGTTAATGTCCCTGCTACAACAAAAAACAACTGAAATACAGTAGTCCTTGAAACATTGAATTGAAATACTATAGAACTTTCATTCATTCTATGGAGGACTGCTTCTTCTGGGGAGTGTCAATTTGGCCTACTAGTGGGTTCAAAGCATTTAATTGGCAGATACATAGACTGGTTAATTGTATAATTGGATCTGAAGACCTGTGTATTCATAAATTCCGAGTTGTCACGAATGCAGCATTTTTCCAACAACTCGCGTCACCATGGAAGCGATCCGTTTGTGTCATGTTGTAGTCGCCATTTTGATGGTTCTATGTGTGTGGGCTACGGCGATGAATGTCTCTACAGTGCAGCTAGCTAGCTAGTTAGTTTACAAACATTCAACATAAAGTCTCATACTGTTACATACATTTAACCGAAGAGATCAAGGAGATGTGTGCAATTTTTTTGTATGCCGGACGTCAAATTTGAACGACTAATCGGAATGCGAAGTCTGCATTTTAGTCTGTTTTCTAACTTCGCCAGCTAGCCGCCAGGTTTCTTCTATTAATTCGCAATTCAAAGTCGTACGTTAAGCTAAAAGCTAGCGATGATATTGGATTCTATGGAAATCATACATCTGAAGAGGTACTGGCAGCGACGTCGCCCTGACACGCTATTTCTGGACATTGAATGATTGCTTCCTAGTTATGCAGCTAGTTAGCTATGTTAGCTAATTTAGCTGAAATACAACATGGGCTTTCAAATACAACATTCCACCGTGCCTTTTTTCGTCATGGTTATGTAGGGGAACGCACAGCAAGCTACAAGTGTTTTTATTTTCACTCAACGTTGCTTTCACCGTTCACGTTCCAGTTGTCTCGTAGACCAGCACAATGAACCGTTATTCATAAGAAACTGCAAATGCCCAATCGAACCACCAAGACAAGATGATGAGTCAAAGAAACGGGCAATATTGTCCTCACAGAAATGTGATTGCTTCATTAGATTCTTCCCTTTGACCACATCAAAAGGACCATCAATTATGATTTTTGGATTGATACCCCAGGAGTTACATGAACAGCTCCTAGACCTAAAAAACTACCAAAATCGAACAAATGGTGTGGAAGAGCTGAAAAAACTCCTATTTGGATTGGACTTGAAGCCAGTCCCCTCGGACAGTATTGTGGAGTTTCTATATTTTCTCCACAGACTTCTAGATGACACCAACTTCAAAGTCTTGTATGGCACTTTACAGGTGATAAACCTACTCATCCAGAAATTGGATTACAATATAGACAAATATTTCAAACAGATAGTATGTGTGGCTCTGAAACCCCTTGGAGACAACCGTGCTGTCACCCGGAATGAGTACATGAATGTGTTCAGGCAGTTGACTAGAATTGTAGGGCCACAGAAAGTGTTAGACCTTGCCATTGGACACCTGAGACACAAGAACTCCAGGGTCAGAGAGGATGTCATCAACATCATCACAGCAGCTATGCTCACCCACCCCAAGAAGGACTTCAACATCCCCAGCCTCTGCTTTGAAGTTGCACCATACTTGGCGGACAGCAAGAAGAAGGTCCGCCATGCAGCCCTAGAACTATTTGCTGTTTTTGACCATTGCCTTGACACAGGGAAAAAACAGCCGCTAATGAAGGCTGTAGACCGAGTGGAGCTCAATGGGGATGTGGAGGGTCTTATGGCAGCTGTTCAAGCAAGAAGAGCCAGGCACATACTTCCCAGACTGTCCTCCGATGGGATGGTAGAATACGCCCTTCTAATCCCTAAATCAGGACAACGACGGTCACCACAGTTTGGGTCAGGAGCTGACCTGGAATGGGTGCTCAATGGCGGGCGGATCAGCAGTGCCAAGAGCATCAGGACGGAACCAGACTCTGACAGGCTGTATCATGGTTATGGAAGTTTGGGCTCCCTCATTGATGACCTTCCACTGCAGAGGAGAATTGTCAGTGCAGGCAAAGGGAAGAACAAGCTTCCCTGGGAGAGGTCAAGCCTTCCTTCCACAGTGAACATCCAGCCATGCAGTACCTCTAATGGAAAATCCTCTGATCAGGTTGGTCATAGTTGACGCCAAGGTTACATCAAGCAAAAGTCTGCTGATGACACTTGTTTATCATTTAGCTTTTTTTATGTAGCAAAGTGTCATTTGAGAAAAATAAATATCAAGACATGTTCTCTCTAGGCTACAGGTACAATAATCTTATTTCCATAGTGGCACCATAATTACATGGAAGAAGGTGCAAATAGAATGATTTTTGTGACCACCCAAAGTGAAAATCTGTCAAATATTAGTTTGCAGGAACCTGAAAGTTCACTGAAACAATAACACGCAGTATACTAGATATTGACAAAGGCTTGTGTTGGGACTATATGGAGTTGTATCCATAACTATTTGTTTGATGGCTGATTTGGGCAATTCCACGTAGAGGAATTATGTTTTGACTCCGATTTGTCACTTTAAAGGGAAGGTAGCATACTCTTAACCACATGTAACATATGGATATGCATTAGTATACTCATCCAATGCAAAGTTGCACCTAATTTTTCAAGTTGTTACATAAAACCGATCAGAATGGCGAAGTCATGTCAGAAAATGTTTTTCCGGGGTGTGATGTAATACCAACAGAAATAACTTAAAATGTATAACCTCAAATTAAACCAAATCGTTTACACTCATGACTACTTGTTTCAATAACATTTTCAGCCAATTTACATGTTAATACTTTATAAATGTATTGTTAGAAATCAACTTGCAAGGTTGCTAGCCAACTAGCCTGCTAAAGTTAGCTCTACTAGCCTGTTAACATAAGCCCTATTGGCCTGCCAACATTAGCCCTACCAGCCTGCTAATGTTACGTTAGAACTGCATGAGTCAGCCATTTGCTATCAACATCTAGCTTACAGCTACATTAACCCTTTACGCTAAAGACGATGTTGTGAGAAGACCGATTTTCGGGATGTCTCATGGTCTGACAAACGGCACTCTTGCTCTGTCACCTTTCACCGCAGATGCAAAAGTGTGACATTGGCTGATGGGGTGGAGTGAGACTCATCCAATGCAAAAAAACAGATGTGCATATTATGTGTGTGTGAGCAAATGATGATGTGAGTGTTTGTGTGTGTTGGAGTGTCAGTGTGCATGAGTGTGTAGGGCCCTAAGAGTGCATAGAGCCAGTGCAAAAATAAAATACAAGGGTCAACTCAGTCAGTGTAGCCTTTGTGTTAGCTATTTAGTTAGTTATTTAGCAGACATGATTTGGGGATGGAAGCAGTTCAGGAGCCTTTTGGTGTCAGACATGATGCACCGGTACTGCTTACCGTGCGGAACCAGAGAACAGTCTATGGCTTGGGTGGCTGGAGTCTTTAATGATTTTTCGGGCCTTTATTTTCACACCGCCTGATATCGAGCAGCGAGCTCAGCCCCAGTGATGAAGCCCCCCTCCCCCGTTTCCTTTAGTCCACGATCAGCTTTTGGCCTTACTGACATTGAGGGAGAGGTTGTTGTTCCGGCACTGCACTGTTAGGTCACTGACCTCCCAGTAGGTTGTCTCATCGTCACCTGATCACCTACCACCGTTGTGTCGTCAGCAAACTTTATGATGGTGTTCGAGTCGTGCGGGCCACACAGTTGTGGGTGAACAGGGAGTACTGGAGGGGAGTAAGCACACACCCCTGTGGGGTCCCTGTGTTAAGGGTCATAAGGGCGGTGGTGATGTTGCCGCCGACCCTCACCACTTGGGTTCGGCCCGTCGGGAAGTCCAGGATCCAGTTGCAGAGTGAGGTGTTCAGTCCGAAGGTCCTAAACTTGGTGACGAGCTTGGAGGGGACTATGGTGTTGAATGCTGAACTATAGCCAATGAACAGCATTCTCACATGTCAGCAAAAACATAACACCTTGAGTTAAATATATATATTTGGGATATTGAACTACAATAGGTGAAGTGGATTTACATCCGGTAATTGAATTACATCATTGCTCCCTGATCTGTACCATACAGAAAATGATAATTCTCGATATGAATATCATTCCCTTCATGGTGTTGTATCCTAATAGGTACACAAAGGTACAAAATATGCAATGTATACTCAAATATGCAAAAGAAGGACAACGCACTGGCTATTATTGTAATGATCTCCAACCCCAAACAATACCACATTTAGTTGGTCCGAACCAGACCAAATCTGAAACAATCATAGACATCTATGTTTCACAAGTTTGGACACCACAGTAGAGTACAGTAAAGTATATATGTATAATACACTACATAACATTCTACTCTAGTGCTGTACTGTACAGTGTAGGGTTGGCCGGTATCTAGATTTCCATACCGTGCCATCTCGGGATATATACGTTATTACCGGTAGTGCACACAAGGGGCGCAATTTATTTTTCGAATGGGGAAAAAAAGCCCCAAAAATGCCACTTACCAGAATGCTAAGAAGTACTAAGGAATCCTCATAGTGGATGCTAGGTAAATGCTAACGAGCGCATGCAAACATTTACTACTAAGACAGACAATCCAGCTCATAAAGTTATGCAAGCATCTCAAAATGCAGTTTGCAACACGCACAAAACAAATATTAGACAGCCGGGATCTTAATCCAGGAGGGGATTGTCTCTGCTGCTCTTACCAAGAAGCTTGATCCTGCAAGCTAACACTAGCCACCTAGCTAACATTAGCAACCAAAACCCAGCTAGATAACTTAATAGTTATAAGATATATAGCTGGCAAACAGTAGTGAATTCCATACAAGTGTAACTTGATCACCTCACTTAATTTGCACTACAGGACTGACTCACCTCAAGAAGCTCCCATTTTGCACGTTGTTCTTTTTTGTAAACAAACACACGTGACTGGCTCAAACAGCTTTTCGGGAAACTAGTACCGGTAGCTTCATAATGAAGGCAAAATTATGAACGCGATCTGCTTTATCTATTACCTAGTGCACAAGTTGACTGCATGTATTTATTTAAAAAGTACTAATATTCAAATGTTTAAAAATTAAAAGACGGTATTGGAAAATCATACTGATGGTATTTGTAAATACCCCAGGATAACTGTTTGGAGTTTGTGACAGTAACTATGTGAGCTTATTACAGTATTATAGACATTTTGTTCTGGGATTTCTAGTGTAGCTTGTCAGCATCATATAGCAAAACATCTTAGATTTTTATAGATAACTTTTAATAGTTTGTAGCTCAAACCATTCGGACTCTACAGAAGTTTTTGTAAAATGACCCAGGCCCCTTCCCGATCCGCCCTTGTCTCACAAACACCACTCTAGCGCAGCCCCCATTAATCACACATACTAATAGTTGGTATCTACGGATGCAGAAGAAATAGACAAATCCGATTAGAAGTCCAAAACATGCCAGCGTTACGGTGGGACTCATTGGGTTAAGGGACATTTCCCTTCTCTGCTTCAGCTTGAGTTTTTGTAAAAACTACTCCACAGATATGGCTCTTTTACAACTTGTGCTCAAAATCTTTACAGCCCTGAACAACAATTAATACGCTCTTGGTATCTTTCTAGAATTATCCAAAGTGTTCAACACGGTTGATTATGAAATATGACTCGCTAAGTTGCATTATTACAGTTTTCACGATTATACATATAAATGGCTATATAAATATGTTTGATAGAGAAAAATGTCTATATGCAATTGCTTGTGCATCTACCAGGGCCAAGATATCCTGTGGTGCTTCACCCCTTGGACCTTTGTTATTCCTAATCTATATCCATGTCCTTGCTGCTGTGTCTGCTACCGTACTTACCGTTATTGTTACTGATGATACCAACTTCATTTTATCACACAAGAATTTCAATTCACTTATCATTGAAGCCAACTCCAGCATGGCACATTTTATGAATGGTTCCAGATAAACTATCTTTAAATGCTTAAAAAAATCCAACTTCATTGTATTTACTGGTAAGAATATGAAATATTGTTTTAAAAAAAAAAAAGGGCCAGAATTTCAATTGGTGGGAATGAAATGGAGCAGGTTTCATCCTCTAGATTCCTAGGTGTTCTTGTTGATGAAAAGTTGTCCTGTAAAGATCATATTCACTTTGTCTGCAGAAAAGTCGTGAGGTCCGTTGGTATCATCAGAATGATTAGTGGTTTGGTTCAGGCTTGCTTCCTAACACACACTATACTATAGCTTAATTTACCCATATCTCATTTACTGCAATATTGTCTGGGCCAGTACATATGCTTTCTACCTACACAAATGACTCATCACACAGAAGAAATTGGCAAGACTAGCCGCCTCTAATGGCTTGGCTCCATCTGCCCATCTGTTTTAGACAATATAGTGAGTTGCTTATCTACAACATTAATATACAAGAAACAATGCACCTTCATCTACAAGTACACATACCTCCCAGACAGCCTACCTAATCCTTTCAATAGATTCTTCCAGGTTCATTCCCAAATCCATGCAAACAGCACACAGCAATAACCTTCACCCTCCCCACTGCTGCACCTCACATAGTCAATTCTCTATCAGATACAAAGGTTCCATACTCTGGAATTCTTATATTCACATTGCCAAAACATCATTATCCATCAATAACTTAAAGTGTATACAAGGGGTCAGACTGAAAAATCTAACTACGGAGTAGTCTCGTTCATGTAGCTTAACTCTCTTACTCACACACACACACACACACACACACACACACACACACAATTAAACATGTTTTGTCTTGTACAGTTGAAGTCGGAAGTTTACATACACTTAGGTTGGAGTCATTGAAACTAGTTTTTCAACCACTCCACAAATTTCTTGTGAACAAACTATAGTTTTGGCAAGTCGGTTAGGACATCTACTTTGTGCATGACACAAGTCATTTTTCCAACAATTGTTTACAGACAGATTGTTTCACTTATAATTCACTGTATCACAATTCCAACGGGTCAGAAGTTTACATACACTAAGTTGACTGTGCCTTTAAACAGCTTGGAAAATTCCAGAAAATGATGTCATGGCTTTAGAAGCTTCTGATAGGCTAATTGACATAATTTGAGTCAATTGAAGATGGACCTGTGGATGTGTTTCAAGGCCTACCTTCAAACTTGGTGCCTCTTTGTTTGACATCATGGGAAAATCAAAAGAAATCAGCCAAGACTTCAGAAAAAAATGGTAGAACTCCACAAGTCTGGTTCATCCTTGGGAGCAATTTCCAAACATCTGAAGGTACCACGTTCATCTGTACAAACAATAGTACGTATGTATAAACACCATGGGACCACGCAATCGTCATACCGCTCAGGAAGGTTAGGCGTTCTGTCTCCTGGAGATTAATGTACTTTGGTGCGAAAAGTGCAAATCAATCCCAGAACAACAGCAAAGGACCTTGTGAAGATACTGGAGGAAACGGGTACAAAGGTATCTATATCCATATAAAAACGAGTCCTATATCGACATAACCTAAAAGGCCACTCAGCAAGGAAGAAGCCACTGTTCCATAACCACCATAAAAAAAGCCAGACTACGGTCTGGCCATAATGACCATCGTTATGTTTGGAGGAAAAAGGGGAGGCTTGCAAGCTGAAGAACACCATCCCAACCGTGAAGCACGGGGGTGGCAGCATCCTGTTGTGTGTGTGCTTTGCTGCATGAGGGGACTGGTGCACTTCACAAAATAGATGGCATCATGATGCAGGAAAATTATGCGCCTATATTGAAGCAACATCTCAAGACATCAGTCAGGAAGTTAAAGCTTGGTCACAAATGGGTCTTCCAAATGGACAATGACCCCAAGCATACTTCGAAAGTTGTGGCAATATGGCTTAAGGACAATAAAGTCAAGGTATTGGAGTGGCCTTTACAAAGCCCTGACCTCAATCCCATAGAACATTTGTGGGAAGAACTGAAAAAGCGTGTGCAAGCAAGGAGGCCTACAAACCTGACTCAGTTACACCAGCTCTGTCAGGAGGAATGGGCCAAAATTCACCCAACTTATTGTGGGAAGCTTGTGGAAGGCTACCCAAAATGTTTGACCCAAGTTCAACAATTTAAAGGCAATGCTACCAAATACATTGAGTGTATGTAAACTTCTGACCCACTGGGAATGTGATAAAAGAAATAAAAGCTGAAATAAATCATTCTCTCTGCTATTATTCTGACATTTCACATTCTTAAAAATAAAGTGGTGATCCTAACTGACCTAAAACAGGGAATGTTTACCAGGATTAAATGTCAGGAATTGTGAAAAACTGAGTTTAAATATATTTGGCTAAGGTGTATGTAAACTTCCGACTTCAACTGTATACTAAGTATATCATGTACATTTATAATTAGTATGCTCTGTTTAACTGATGTAACTTTTTTTTGTACTTATATTTGTAGCCCTTTTGGGTTTCCAACCTCACCTGCTCAGGTTTTACCTTTTTTTTTATCTGTACTGTTTTGTCTTTCATCTACATTTAAAAAAATTATAATAAATGCTGAAAACATTTTGCTCCACTATTTGAAGAGAAGGAGAACAAGCTATAGGATGAAAAATATAGCCGTTTTGGTGCAGGTACAGATGATTTTATGTATTTATTATTATTCTACAAATCGATACTTGGAGTCAAATATCAATATATCATCCCCTCTCTACAATGGGTTTACTCCCAGATCGCCTCATCAGGGAAGTCAATCTACTAATCTCCTCGTTTTCATTCTCTCAGATACTGAAACACCCAGCTGTCAGTCAGACAGTGGCAGACGTTTGTTTGTCGTGGGGAAACACCGGCCATCTCCCTTTTTTTCGGTATAATAGAGTAGCCTACTTGTGCTTCTGAACTGTTGCCACAAAGTCGCAACAAAAGTATAGGCTATGCGCTTAAAAATCCGTAGGGGAGAGATCCCAGCAGTGGCACCTTGTCACAGAGATGGTTCGAGATAACACAGACTTTTGAGTGAGCATTCAGGTACTATTAAATCGTTGAAATTTGGAAGAATGACCATTTTGTTTTTTTGCAAGCATTTCGCTACACCTGTAATAACATCTGCTAAATATGTGTATGCGACCAATAACATTTGATGATTTGATCACAAACTACTTGTTCAACGAGTCTTTTTGAAGTTTGCTCTGTGCACCATAGGCCTTTCGGAGCCTTCCAGTGAAACCTTATGTTTATAGTAGTCCCCGTCTCCCAGCAACATCTTTGCGACACAACACGCATGTATTCAGAGGGGGATTGACACTTAATTGGCAATGCATGTGAAGATATCGTAGGACCCGACGCGATTGTGGAACGTCAACCACTTAGGCTGCGTTCACACAGGCAGCCCAATTCTGATCTTTTTCCCACCAATTGGTCTTCTGCTCAATCGGTTTCCCGATAGCGATGGAACTTGGAACTTAAGCTTTACAGTGTTTTGACGATACATTGTTCCTATAACAGCCGACAGTGTCACATGCGTTTCCCAAAGCACCACGTAGAGAGAACGTTCGCGTCATTTGTAGCATGTGTCAATACCGAAAGAAAGGCAGCGCTGCTCTCTGATCAGTTTCACCCATTCAAATATTACCTTAATATCATAATTATTTTACAATACTGACGACGGATTAGCCCCTAGAGCTGTATTATAACCTATGGCTGCAAATATTGAGGTGGCTTAGTCTATTCTTACCCAACAGTACTGCACAAAATTACACATTTGGTACTTCATCAAATAAAAATCGACACAACAATGCAGAGAATAAAACAGAGAAATAAAGAAAAATATTAACACAGGGAATAAATACAGAATGAGGAACGATAACATGGATATATACACGGAGTACCAATACAGAGTCGATTTGCAGGGGTGCGAGGTAATTGAGGTAGATATGTACATATAGATAGGGATAAAGTGACTAGGAAGCAAGATAGATAAACAGTAACAGCAGCGTATGTAATGAGTCAAAATAGTTAGTCCGGGTAGCTGTTGGTTAACCGTTTAACTAACTATTTAGCAGTCTTATGGCTTGGGGGTAAAAGCTGTTCAGGGTCCTGTTGATTCCTGACGTGGTGCATCGGTACTTCCTGTCGTGTGGTAGCAGAGAGAACAGTGTATGACTTGTTTGGCTGGAGTATTTGACCATTTTTAGGGTCTTCCTCTCACACCGCCTGGTATAGAGGTCCTGGATGGCATAGAGCTTGGTCTGTCTCCTGGGCCGTATGCACTGCCGTCTAGTGCCTTGCGGTCGGATGCCAAGCAGTTGCTATACCAAGCGGTGATGCAGCCAGTCAAGATGCTCTCAATGGTGCAGTTGTATCACTTTTTGAGGATCTGAGGGCCCATGCCAAATATTTTCAGGATTCAGTTGCAGAGGGAGGTGTTCAGTCCTAGGGTCCCTAGCTTGGTGATGGGCTTGGAGGGCACACTGGTATTAAAACACTGAGCTGTAGTCAATGAACAACATTCTCACATAGGTATTCCCCCTATCCAGGTGGGAGAGAGCAGTGTGGAGTGCGATAGAGATTGCGTCATCTGTGGATATGCTGTTTGTAACAATTGCAAAGACAT
The DNA here is from genome assembly GCF_013265735.2 of Oncorhynchus mykiss. Taxonomy (NCBI): domain Eukaryota; kingdom Metazoa; phylum Chordata; class Actinopteri; order Salmoniformes; family Salmonidae; genus Oncorhynchus; species Oncorhynchus mykiss. Next base: position 17,301,338 of record NC_048589.1, on the reverse strand, counting down.
TGGCAACTTTGTTCTGAAGTGATCTGCAGTCACAGACAGACAAATTAACACTTTGATTCTATATTAGGTGGAGATCTTCTGTGTATAAAGTAGGCAAAAAAACATCTATTGACCCACTTAGCTGTTCTGAGGCAGTTGGTAAACAACAATTGTCTAAAAGTGCAACTTTACTAACGATGGTTTTGGGAAGCAACTCGGAGATTTAACAATGCTCCTACGAAGGTTCTAATGATGAACTTAGCCTTAAGATGCTTTTGGGACTCTGGGTCCTGATCTTTTCGCATCAGATTTTTTGGACTGATCAAAAGACCAATTAGTGAAAAGAAGATAAGAATTGGGCTGCCTGTCTAAACGCAGCCTTACTGCTCTAGTGTTGATTAAGATCCCAGTGGTTAAATCTAACGACAATGGGAGTTGCCTTTAATGTGAGATGGATCTTAACACCATGTCTGAGGGAAGCTTTGGTGAGCACTGAGATGAAAACTGCCTATCTTTCATTCTACTGCCTATCATCAATTTTACTGCGACGCTTGAAATGTCCCATGGCTACACTTTTTATTACATATTTTACCCCCTTTTCTCTCCAATTTCGTGATATCCAATTGGTAGTTACAGTCTTGTCCCATCGCTTCAACTCCCCTACAGACTCAGGAGAGGCGAAACACGACCCTGCCAAGCCGCACTGCTTCTTGACACACTGCTCGCTTAACCCGGAAGCCAGCCGCACCAATGTGTTGGAGGAAACACTGTACAACTGGCGACCGAGATCTGCTTACAGGCTCCCGTCCTGCCACAATGAGTCGCTAGAGCGCGATGGAACAAGGAAATCCCAGCCGGTCAAACCCTCCCCTAACTTGGACGGGGCTGGGCCAGTTGTTCGCCACTTCATGGGTTTCCTGGTTATGGCCGGCTGTGACATAGTCTGGGATCGAACCCAGGGCTGTAGTGACACCTCAAGCACTGCGACGAAGTGCCTTAGACTGCTGTGCCACTCGGGATGCCCGGCTACACCTTTTATAGTAAAAGTTTAATGAGAGTAGTACACGTCATTGAAGTAGGACAGACGCCATTGAAGTTTGGGTTTATACACTGACAGAATCCCAGAGCACACAGTTTATTGTCTGAGCTAAATCGCTGCAACATCCCTTTGTTGATACCAATGGATGAAATTACAGTTGATCCATGGTAGGCTCTCTGTTTTCAAATAGTCGTTTATGTTTGACGTGAACTTTACCCAGTTTTGTGGCTCAGTGACATAATTGTCACCATAGTTATCCCCTGATTCCATCTCCTCAGGTCATCAGTGAAGACTGCTTGTCCCTCTCCCGGAAGCTGAGTCCGGAGACATATGTCCCCAGTTTTGGTAAGTGCCCATTTCCTGTCTCTTGCATGCATCATGAGCTACCACACAAGCTGACGAGGTGCAGTTGAGTTGAGTTGCTGTCAGTGCCGAAGTTAGCCTGGCTCTAGATTAAACCAGCTTTGAATTGGATTATCACACCGAGTCAAGGAGCCATGCTATTTCACGTCACTCAGAGCACTGACATGATGGATTTGCTAGGCGCCCTGGCAGAAGAGTGCCATACACACAACAAGAATCATTCATGATTGAAGAATACCATGGATGAATTGCTTATATTTTGCTGTTATTGTTGGAAAGAGAGTGTGTATGCAAGACAAGTACCAAGAAAGCCTAATATGGACAATAGCATGCTTGAATATAATTTACCCTTCAAATCCTAACAAATGTCCTCTCTATCTCAAACCGGTGTGAAAAGGGATTTCTCTCCAAGAATGCATAGGTTGAGAGTTATCTAATGCATGGTGATAATATATGGAGGTGTCCTTGATGTGAGGGGGTGGTGAATTCTCTAAACATGGTTGATGTAGGAGTCAGTCACTCCTCTTCATGTTCCTGCTGTTTAATGTCAATGCCATTTGTAGGCGTTCAATAAGTAGACACTTAATACGAGCCGCGGAGGCTGGCTTTGAGAAGGAGCTGTTGAGAATGCATTTGGTTATCACCAAACCTCGATCTGGTTTTCATTAGGAAAGCAATGGGGCCGAACTTGCAAACATTAGAAAATGTTTGTTTAACCTGGACCTCAAAATGTGCCAATAGAAATTCCTGACATGGGGTTTGATCACGTGCAGCAATGTGTTAGCTGTTCCCACATTTACATTTCAATAATTTAGCAGACTCTTATTCAGAGCGACTTAGAGTTAGTGCATTCATCTTAAGATAGCATAGTAAGTACATTTTTCCTTAATAAAGTAGCTATCAGCAAAGTCAATGCTAGTAGGAAAATGTAGGGGGAAAATGTGTGTTCCCATCAGATAATCTGGCAGATTTAGCCCTGTGCTAACCCTTCTCTTCAATATACGTGCAGGCTAGGGATGAATATTTTCCCCAAAATCTTCCAAGTTTCAATAGCGGGAATAATTAATATTTATCCCAGGGTCCTGGGAAATGCTTGAAAAACCAGAAGTACCCATTCAAAGCATTTAAAACCAAGATATGGTCACTGCCAGGCTTCTCCCCTTGTCGGCTTGGCTGCATGTGCAAATGACACTGATATTTAGTAATGATAGAGTAAATATCTTTGATCGCCAGTGACAGTATTGTGAATTGTTCATAAATTCAGAGTTGTCATGTTCCTCAATTAATTCAGCGCATTTTGATAAACCATTTCTGTATGGACTTCGCTTTGTGCATGGGGACATTGCCATGCAGAAACAGGAAAGCCTTCCCCAAACTATTACCACAAAGTTGGAAGCACAGAATCGTCTAGAATGTCATTGTATGCTGTAGCGTTAAGATTTCCCTTCACTGGAACTAAGGGGCCTAGCCCGAACCATGAAAAACAGCCCCAGACCATTATTCCTCCTCCACCAAACTTGACTTTTGGCACTATGCAATCGGGCAGGTAGCATTCTCATGGCATCCGCCAAACCCAGATTTGTCCGTTGGACTGCCAGATGGTGAAGAGTGATTCACCAATAGCGGCAAGCTTTACTCCACTCCAGCCGATGCTTGGCATTGTGCATGGTGATCTTAGACTTATGTGAGGTCTCGGCCATGAAAACCCATTTCATGAAGCTCCCGACGAACAGTTATTGTGCTGACGTTGCTTCCAGAGGCAGTTTGGAACCTCGGTAGTGAGTTTTGCAACTGAGGACAGACAATTTCTACGCTCTTCAACACTTGGCGGTTCCGTTCTGTGAGCTTGTGTGGCCTACCACTTTGTGGCTGAGCCGATGTTGTTCCTAGACATTTCCACTTCACAATAAGTGCACTTACAGTTGACCGGGACAGCTCTATCAGGGCAGAAATTTGATGAACTGACTTGTTGGAAAGGTGGCATCTTATGACGGTGCCATGTTGAGTCACTCAGCTCTTCAGTAAGGCCATTCTACTGCCAATGTTTGTCTATAGAGATTGCATGGCTGTGTGCTCAATTTTAAACATCTGTCAGCAACGGGTATGGCTGAAATTGCCGAATCCACAAATTTGAAGGGGTGTCCACATACTTTTGAATATATAGTGTATCTACCAGAGTGAAAGTTGCTATTGGTAGTGGAGATGTTGAGGAGTGAGCTAAAGGGGTGGTACCAGTGGGTCTGCCGTTGTGTATGTAACAAGGGCCAGTTGACCAGGGTGTAAAGGTCACAGTAATGAGTGTTGAAGGGGGCACTGGTATCAAAGCAGATGGCAGTTTGGTAAATTACGTCTAGTTTATTGAAGGAGGTTTTGGATGCAAGCCTGTAAAACTACGTCGCAATAGTCCAGTCATTTTTACATGGGTGTGCTTGGCAGAGTGGGTGAAGGATGTTTTGTTGGGGTACAGGAAACCAATTCTGGATTTAACTTTAGACTGCAGGTGGGGGACGTGGGTATGGAATGACAGTGAGCAGTCCAGCCATATACCAAGATATTTATAGGTGTCAACATACTCTAGCTCTGACCCATTCAAGGTGAAATTGTTAGGAGGACAGGCATGTTAAGGTCGGTTCCGGTTGAAGAGCATACGTTTACTTTTTTTGGTATTGAGGAGTAGGTTAGGTCAGAGAAGGCATGCTGGATGTTGTTAAAGCTATGTTGTAGGGTGGTCAGCACGGTGTTCAAGGAGGGCCCAGTTGTGTACAAGATAGTGTCATCGGCATAAAGGTGGATGGGGGAGTCACCAGCAGCATGTGCAGCATTGTTAATCTACTCAGGGATAAGGTCGGCCCAAGAATCGATCCTTGTTGAGCTCCCATAGATACAGCCAGTGGTTTGGACTGTAGGCCTTTGGAATTCACACATTGTACACGGACAGAAAAATCGTTTTCAAACCAGGCTAGACAGTTCTCTGAGAACCCTAGGTCGATGAGTCTATTGAGCAGGATACAGTGGTTAACAAGATCAAAGGCTTTAGCCAGATCAATAAAAGCAGACGCACAATACTGCTTGTTGTCAAAAGCAGATATGTTGTTTAGAACCTTCAGTGTTGCAGAGGTACGCCCACGGACAGTTCTGAAGCCAGACTGCAGACTGTTCTGAAAGAACACTGTGGGACTCAAGGTGGCGGGTTAACTGTTTGTTGACCAGACTTTCAAAAACTCTAGAAAGGCAATGCAAGATGGAGATTGGTCTGTAACAGTTGGGGTCTAGCTTGTTGCCCCCTTTGAAGAGTGGTATGACGGCAGCAGCTTTCCAATTCTTTGGGACTTGTTTGCAAGGTGAGGTTGAAGAGGCAAGTGATGGGGGCTGAGATAATGCTTCAGAAAGAAGGGGCCCAGATCATTGAGCCCAGCTAATTTTATTAGGGTCCAGATTACTCGACTCCTTTAGGACCTCGTTCTTCTGTACTGGCTGGAAGGAGAAACGGGGGGTGCTCTGAGGGAGAACACTACTGGGGGAAGCATGGCTCGCAGCAGGCATGGTTAAAATGTGTGGCCAACCCTGACAAAGTGTCAGAAGGGTCCGTGGAGGTCTTTGCTTTATGCCAGAGCAGGTGTTTTCACTGGATCAACTCAGACAGTTCAGCGCTAAACCAGAAGCTGTAGCAATTTTGGTTCTAACCTTCTTAAGAGGAGCATATTTATTAAGGACTGTGAGGAAAGAGGTTTTAAAATGGCACCAAGTGTCCTCAACACAAGGGATAAGGTCAGTTCTGGGCCTGTGTACAGATGCCAGGTCAAGTATCAAGGCCTGCCCATTAAAGTGCTTTAAGAGATGTTTGACAATAATCAGAGAGGGGGCGTTTAATATTGGTACCGTTGTGGACAATTCAACAGTAGTCACTATGGCATGGCAGAAAACTGCAGAGGAGTACTTAGCAGGCATATCAGTGAGAATAACATCTATGAGTGTGCCATTATCTGCAGACTTGGGCTTGTATCTATTGGGAGCCTGTAAAATATGGGGGAGGTTTAAATCATACAGCTGGAGTTGTACAGAGTTGGGAGGTCACCTAATAACACAAACTCTGAGGAGGTATAACGGGCAATCAGTTCACTTAGAGCAGTCCGAGCACAGGCGGGAACAGACTTCTAAATAGCTGTCACTAGCCGGCCTCCACCCATTACCCTGCCCTGAACTTAGTCACTGTCACTAGCCGGCTACCACCCGGTTACTCAACCCTTCACCTTAGAGGCTGCTACCCTATGTGCATAGTAGAGGTCGACCGATTAATCGGGAATGGCCGATTAATTAGGGCCGATTTCAAGTTTTCATAACAATCGGAAATCGGTATTTTTTTTTTTACACCTTTATTTAATCTTTATTTAACTAGGCAAGTCAGTTAAGAACACATTCTTATTTTCAATGACGGCCTAGGAACGGTGGGTTAACTGCCTCGTTCAGGGATAGAATGACAGATTTTTACCTTGTCAGCTCGGGGGATTCAATCTTGCAACCTTACAGTTAACTCGTCCAACGCTCTAACCACCTGATTACATTGCACTCCACGAGGAGACTGCCTGTTACACGAATGCAGTAAGCCAAGGTAAGTTGCTAGCTAGCATTAAACTTATCTTATAAAAAACAATCAATCAATCATAATCACTAGTTAACTACACATGGTTGATGATATTACTAGTTTATTTAGCGTGTCCTGTGTTGCATATAATCGATGCGGTGCGTATCGTTGCTCCAATGTGTACCTAACCATAAACGTCAATGTCTTTCTTAAAATCAATACACAGAAGTATATATTTTTAAACCTGCATATTTAGCTAAAAGAAATCCAGGTTAGCAGGCAATATTAACCAGGTGAAATTGTGTCACTTCTCTTGCGTTCATTGCACGCAGAGTCATTGTATATGCAACAGATTGGGCCGCCTAATTTGCCAGAATTTTACTTAATTATGACATAACATTGAAGGTTGTGCAATGCAACAGGAATATTTAGACTTATGGATGCCACCCCTTAGATAAAATACTGAATGGTTCCGTATTTCCCTGAAAGAATAAACGTCTTGTTTTCCAGATGATAGTTTTCGGATTCGGCCATATTAACCTCTTGAAACTAGGGGGCACTATTTTTATTTTTGGAAAAATAACGTTCCCAAAGTAAATCGCCTACTTCTCAGGACCAGATGCTAGAATATACATATAATTGACAGCTTAGGATAGAAAACACTCTAAAGTTTCTAAAACTGTCAAAATATTGTCTGTGAGTATAACAGAACTGATATTGCAGGCGAAACCCGTTGGAAAATCCAATCAGGAAGTGCCTCTTATTTTGAAACCGTTGTGTTCCTATGCACCCCTATTGGCCATTGAAAGGGATATCAACCAGATTCCTTTTTCTACGTATTCCCTAAGGTGTCTACAGCATTTTGATGTAGTTTCATGCTTTTATGTTGAAGAATGAGCGTAAACGACTACATTGTGTAAGTGGCCAGCTGAGGGCTCTCAGAGTGATTCTTGCGTAACAGAGGTAGTCATTTTTTCTCTCGCTCCTACTGAAAAGCCAATTGTCCCGGTTGATATATTATCGAATAGATATTTGAAAAACACCTTGAGGATTGATTATAAAAAATGTTTGCCATGTTTCTGTCGATATTATGGATATCAATATAATATCATCCAAAAAAGAATATAGTGAAATGTAACTTATCCCCCCCCCCCCATCACTACTGTGGCATTGCAATATGTGAGTTTGTCATCTCAGAGCTGTATTCTCATGAATTTCAAGTTGAGGTCAGTTTTGGAAAATGTCGGCCTACTGTACGTCGATAGAGGGTTTGATGAACATCTATTACATGATCCACATTAGACAGAAAAATGAGTTTTCAAAGCATTTTCTCGTTCTATGTTGCTTGGGAAAACCCCTCTCTACAATGGGTTTACTCCCAGATCGCCTCATCAGGGAAGTCAATCTACTAATCTCCTCGTTTTCATTCTCTCAGATACTGAAACACCCAGCTGTCAGTCAGACAGTGGCAGACGTTTGTTTGTAGTGGGGAAACACCGGCCATCTCCCTTTTTTGGTATATCAAATCAAATTTAATCAAATGTATTTATAAAGCCCTTCTTGCATCAGCTGATATCTCAAAGTGCTGTACAGAAACCCAGCCTAAAACCCCAAACAGCAAGCAATGCAGGTGTAGAAGCACAGTGGCTAGGAAAAACTCCCTAGAAAAGGCAAGAACCTAGGAAGAAACCTAGAGAGGTACCAGGCTATGAGGGGTGGCCAGTCCTCTTCTGGCTGTGCCGGGTGGAGATTATAACAGAACATGGCCAAGATGTTCTAATGTTCATAGATGACTAGTAGGGTCAAATAATAATACTCACAGTGGTTGTCAAGGGTGCAACAAGTCAGCACCTCAGGAGTAAATGTCAGTTGGCTTTTCATAGCCGATCAGTCAGAGTATCTCTACCGCTCCTGCTGTCTCTAGAGAGTTGAAAACAGCAGATCTGGGACAGGTAGCACATCCGGTGAACAGGTCAGGGCTCCATAGCCTCAGGCAGAACAGTTGAAACTGTTCTATAATAGAGTAGCCTACTTGGGCTTCTGAACTGTAGCCACAAAGTCGCAACAAAGGTATAGGCTATGCGCTTAAAGATCCGTAGGGGAGAGATCCCAGCAGTGGCACCTTGTCACAGAGATGGTTTGAGATAACAGACTCAATATCTCAATTGTCTTATTGGCTTCACGTAGTGCAAAAGGTTTGAGTGAGCATTCAGGTACGATTATATCGTTGAAATTTGGAATGGCCATTTTGATTTTTTGCAAGCATTTCGCTACACCTGCAATAACATCTGCTAAATATGTGTATGCGACCAATACAATTTGATTTGAACAGACAGCAACAGTGAGAGAGAGGTACTTTGAGAGTTTGATGTTTAACAGCAGCAGCTCAAACCGTTTGGGCACAGACTTATATAGAATGACAGAGCACTGCAGACTATCCTTCCAATAGATGGCAACCCCTCCTCCCTTGGAGGACCTGTCCTGGCAGAAGATATTATAGCCTGGAATGAAAACATCAGAGTTTGTAACAGATTTCCTGAGCCGTGATTCGGAGATGGCCAGGACGTTAGGGGTGGTCGTGTGCACTAATGTTTTCAGCTCATCAAGTTTGGGGAGGAGACTCCGGATGTTCATATGCATAAATCCAAGGCTTTTGCGATTACAGAAGTCTTCAAAAGTTACGCTATTAGCATCTGGCATGACAGAGTTGTTAACAGAGGAAATGTCAGAGTCAGGGTTTGAATGTACATTACCAGAAACCATCAACAGTAATATGGTAAGGCCATGACTGTTATCGGCGCTCTCAGGCTGCCGTGCGCATGAGAGGAAATTCACGATAGGCTTAATGGAAAGCGTTTGGCCAAACTGTTTCATTAGCAGACATCGGGGTAACATAGAGAATATCCCAAACAGACAGTCCCTAGAGTAGCCATGAATGAAATAACATCCCTAGATGAGGAGGTGAGACGCATCGATGTTTCACCTGGGGGAGAGAGAGGGACTGGCCCGAGGAGCTGGACGGGATGCAATGTGGCATTAACAGACGTTACATTAAAACAAGAGGAAAAGCCATAAATGACACCTCATTGCAGAGAGAGTAAAATCCCACCGCTCCAAATACGGGCACCGATGTGCAATGCGAGCACTCCTAGTGATCAGCTGTTGCGTGCTCTAGGTCCTCACCAGGGACTTGACCTGACTGCAGTTAGGCATCGTAACCGACTTCAGTGGGGAAATGCTCTCCTTCAATGGCCACTGGCACGCTGGAGAATTGTGCTGTTGAATGAATCCCAGTTTCAACTGTACCGGCAGATGTGGGCGAGTTGCTGATGTCAATGTTGTGAACAGAGTGCCCCATCAAATCAAATCATGGTGGCGGTGGGGTTATGATATGGGCAGGAATAAGCTACGGACAATGAACACAATTGCATTTTATCGATGCCAGTTTGAATGCACATAGAGACCGTGATGAGATCCTGAGGCCCATTGTCTTGCAATTCATCCGCTGCCATCCCCTCATGTTTCAGCATGATAATGCACAGCCTCATGTTGCAAGGATCTGCACACAATTCCATTGCCTGCATACTAACCAGACATGTCACCCATTGAGCATGTTTGGGATGCTCTGGATCGATGTGTACGACAGTGTTCCAGTTTCCACCAATATCCAGCAACTTTGCACAGCCATTGAAGAGGAGTGGGACAACATTCCTCAGGCCACAATCAACATCTTGATCAACTCTTCGCGAAGGAGATGTGTCGCGCTGCTTGAGGCAAATGGTGGTCACACCAGATACTGACGGATCCTACTTTTCTTGTTTTTTTAAGGTATCTGTGACCAACAGATGCATATATGTATTCCCAGTCATGTGAAATCCGTAGATTAAGGCTTAATTCATTTATTTCAATGGACTGAATTTCTCATATGAACTATAACTCTAAAGTCTTTTAACTTGTTGCATATTGCATTTCATTTTTGTTCAGTGTAATATTGAGATAAAAACAGCTGCATTGGACCTTTAAGAAATGCAATTGGTTGGTGGATATAATGTGTAAAATCTTTGATGGGCTGATGTAAAATGTATTGCAAGGAATAATCACTGTCAGCTGGTGAGGTTAACCTGGCACACGCTAGCCCTATGCTATATGATGGGATCAGCTACAATGTAGAGTTCAATCACATGCAACTACGTCGACTGTTGTAACCGGCTGACGCGCATTTTCAGACCGAGGTCCTGGTTCAAATTAAACGTTTTCTAATGTTCGCGAGTATGGACCCAATGTGATCAAATACATACATTTTCTGTTCACTGTAGACAAAGGAGAATATATGAGGTATTAATTGTGAGGGAGGAAGGCCAGTAAAGTGGATGAAAGCAATAGAGTTGGCTACAATGATTTATTAAAGTTCCCCCACTTTGCAGTCACAGTTGATTTGTGGTCACGTCCACCAACCTGTCAGAGGCTTCCTTCCCATTGCAGTCAACTAGCCCACTGTTGACTTGGCCAGGAGAAAAGCTCTCAAAGGAAGGAAAGGACCAGACTAGGTGGGGAAGCCAACTGAGATAATACAGCAGATACTGTGTCATGAACATGGTCTCTTCTCAAGCGGGGATGCTAGCGATGTTAGGTATTAAATTGCAAGTATCTTGGTGTGCAACTTTTATCAAGATACCTTACAGTGAGGGAACCTGTGGCAGGAGAATAAGATACAAGCCACTTTAGGGGTATGGAATGTATGATTGGTTGATTTGGACATAATAAGTACTGCTCTGATAAAACTTATCCCCACCTCCACTGCCTTGACTACCGGTACACATATGTAATCTTGACACAATTCTGAATGTAATCCTCAATGTGAAGACTACAATTGTATCAGGTGCATTGGGAATTTGAATTGAGTCCATGTACCAAAATATTGTACAAGACTTTGCTAAAGTAGCCTTCAAAAATGTTCAATAATTCTGCTCTGTTTTCTGCTTTTACAGCATGCAGTGGAATACAAAAACGGCTAGATTCTATGCTGAATTGTGTGTGGGAGTGTTTTGTGGTGGGAGTGTGTGCGAACCGCTATGTAGCCAATATTTAAAAGAGCAGCCTGTGCTCACAGGCAAGACTGGACTTGACTCTCTTTTTTCTGGAGGCCGCAGAACACGCCGGAAACTTACCACCCAGTATGAACAAATAGTCTCTAAAAAATCTCCCCCGCCCTTATGCTGCTCTCTCATGAAAGCTGTTTCCCATCGTTACTGAAAAAATGGGGTTGTCAATGCATGATTTAACTAAACTCTGACTTAGCCAAAGGTATTAAACCTAGACTAAATCATTTATCAAATTAAACAAACTTGGATCAGTTTACATTCTCCTGTCAGCCACTGGGCTCACAGGTTAGCCTGACCTCCGCTTTAGCTGACCGTATCACTTTGAAGCTTAACATGAGTTGCTGAAGCCACCAACAATAAGTCATCACACTGTATTGATAGAGAATAGATAATGGTTATGAGGTACAGTAATAGCTGATTCGTTGTCCTCCAGGTTCTGCAGAGCCCAATAAGCCCCTGTCCTCTAGAAGGAGGGAATCCCCCGGACGATTGAGAAGGAGTGGGAGCCTTGACTTGGACCCTGACATCTTCAAATCGACCAACTTCTCTGACACAGAGGGAGGTGAGGAAGTCTTTACTCTGCTCAGCCTATGTGCCTTCTACAGAACGCAGTTTCATTGAAAGGTAACTGAAGGATCTTTGTGTTGCAGTGGTACACAAGGCCCGTCTCCTCCCCGGGACCCCTGGCGTGGAGCGCACGTTCTCCCTCCCCTCGGCCCAGGGCACCTTTCTACTGCCCTCCTACCCTCTGGCTACACTCCCCGGGGGCCTGCCGACCCCAACACTGTCCCGCCGTCACGCTGAATCCTCACTGTCTATGTCCAACACCTGGCCCAACAAGAGAGAGAGCAGCCCCCACAGACTAGACCCCAGCTCCTGGAAAGACATATCAAGTATGGGTCTGGTATCTACTGCATATTATTGGGTAGATCCTGGTCATCATGTTATTTAGTTGAGGCATATTGTTGAGTGCGCTCTTTGTCCCCACAGGTGACTTCTCATCCAGCAGGTGTTCTCCACGGCCTCTCCGTGCCTCTCTGGTGAGCTCCTCGTCCGCCTCGTCTTTCCGGCAGGCTCTGAGTGGGACGCGGACCGTGTTGCCTGTTTCCCGGTCTCCAGGCCTTCCCCTGCCAGAGCGGGGCCAGTCTCAGAATGGCCAGCAGTTCAATCCTCCAGCTCCATCCAGCCTGCAGGACCACCTGTCTGAGAGGAACCTGGACCTGGATCAATTCAGCCTGCAGGACCAAGATCAGGAAGATGACAACCTGGACCGGCAGGAGGTTAGGATCACTGTTTTACACACGGCTCTGCTTTTTATTTTATTTAACCTTTATTTAACTAGGCAAGTCAGTTAAGAACAAATTCTTATTTTCAATGACGGCCTAGGAACAGTGGGTTAACTGCCTTGTTCAGGGGCAGAACGACAGATTTTTACCTCGTCGGCTCGGGGATTCGATCTTGCAACCTTTCGGTTAGTAGTCCAACGCTCTAACCACATAGTGAAGTCTCCAGCTGAATGTAGCTAGGACACTGTCTGAAAGCTGCCATCTTGCCATCAGAGATTTATTCATAGCTGTACCCATAACTCTGGATACCTCAGTGCTGGAAGATGGAATGTGGATCATGCTTTCCCTTTATTAGTACAGCGGTGGTGAAATGGGTCATATTTGCTGACTAAGTATCTGTGTGGTAATGTTAGTGCTGGGTAAAGAGACTTGATATCTACGTTGTCATGGATATACACCCCTGCATAAAATAGTATCTGTATTCACAGCACACTCTCACCTTGCTCTCAGGTTACTGATGAGCTAATGTGTTGTTGTTGTTATTTACAGATGCTGAACTCTCTGCGCTCCCTGCGCTGCAGTGCAGCTAAGAAGAAGGCCAAGGTGAGTCTGAGTGGCTCAGACCATGACCCAGATAGCCCTGACTCAGCCATGAAACTGGAGCTGGCTCTGGACTCCCCCTCTCAAACCTCCCCCACTGTCACCAGCCCAGCTAGCAAGAGCGTCTACTCACCCCCAAACTCTACCCTCAACAGCACCAAAACCAGGTACATTCCACTAGATTCTAAGTAGGCTGTAAGTTGAACCAAATGAGATCCAATTTCAAGAATAATGGGGGGGCAAAGGGGTCAAGCTGTGATATTCACGCCTTCAAGTAGACACACACCAAGGTCTGATAGATATGATATCCCTTCTGTTGAATCACCTCTGACCTCTGTCAGCAGCCCTGGGAATTCTGCCTCCTCTTCAGCAAAGCCTCACATTGCTAGACTGCCTTCTGCTAAGCTGAGGTCTTCTGTCTCCATGGACGCCAGTGCCCTTCAAGGTACAGTGAGGATTTGACGTATAAAAGGATCTCTCTGATTAGTGTTGTTTCTGTTGCTGTAATAGTGTGTTTGTGTGTTTTCTTCACTAGGCTTTGATAAAATCATACCTGAAGTAAGTGTGATTGGTCAAAGAGTCCCGTACTCGAATGGACCTATGGAACCTGAGGAAGAGGACCGGACTAGAGAATACTCTCCACCCCCAACTAGACCAGCCCTCCGGCAGCCAGTCGAAGCCCTGAGGTCTGCCAAAGGTCAGTCACTGCAAGGTGGTCTGCTCCATTAAGGCATATTACTCTCTTTAAATGATGGGTATTTTTCTATATGTTTTTCCATATGTTTCAGTGGCTTGTTTAAAAATAAATCTGATATTCTTCTCTGTTCCTCAGGGTCCCAGATCTACAGCAACAGGAACTCACCACTCACTGACATGCCTGAAGGTGTGGTTGGCAGAGGTCAGTCCTTAACTGTCTCCTTTTATTTTACGACTCTGTGCCATTGTTCAGATGTCCATGATGTCCAATACTGTGTTCTTAGGTTATGGTGTTCTGGCTCAGGGCTGTGTTTAAAGGAAACCTCCACCCAAAAACCATATTTTGGTATTTGCTTCATTAGTCCATTGTTGATATAGTCCCAAAATGTTTTCCATATCAGCAATCAAGTTTTAAAGATGTATAACTTTCAAAATACAGAAATACAGCCAGTATGATGCATTTTGCATCATATGATGCTGCGTTTTGCATCATATAAAATGACTCAAATGTAGAATATGATGCAAAATGGATCATACTGGCTGTATTTCTATATTTTGAAAGTTATAGATCTTGAACAATTGATTGCTGACATGCAAGGCCCTGCCTGGGGGCCACACAGTATTCGGGACCAGTCAAATAATTGTTTGGATTAACTCTTGTAGTTGGCAATACACTTAGCTTTGGCACAGTAACAGATGGAAAGACTTGCAGAGGAGAGAGTGCATCATATTTTGGAAGTCATCACTGCTTACAGTATTCTGTAGCTATATAAATGCATTGTACTGCTCAAGGTTTCAACTTTGTATTTATTATGGATCCCCACTAGGTAGTGCCAAGGCAACAGCGACTCTTTATGGGGTCCAGACGTATTAAGGCAGTTACATGCAATTAAAAACACTATATTACATTTCAGATTTCACACCACATTAAGTGTGTGCCCTCAGTCCACTACTCGACTACAACACAACATCCATGTGTACGTGTGTGTATAGTGCATATGTTATCACATGTCTGTGCCTGTGTCTCTTCACTGTTCCATAAGGTGTATTTTAGTTTTTTAAATCAGATTTCACTGCTTGCGTGAGTTACTTGATGTCGAATAGAGTTCCATGTAGTCATATGGAACTTTGCTGAATAACGGTTTCAATGAAAACATTAGCTTGAGCGCTCTTGAATCTTCCTCACTTCCCCCCTCTGCAGGAGTGTTTGGCTTGGTGATTCTGTCCAGCCGTCCAGGCGTTGCCATGTCGATGGAGCAGGGCGACTGTATGACCAGGCTGCACAGTGACCCTCCAACTGGCATCTACAGCCATGCTGTCCTCAGCCACCACCTGGACCCCGACGACAGCCCAGACGCAGAGGAGGCCAGGGTGAGCAGATCCACCATACTGTACATACACCAGCAACAACCTCTGCGACTACATTTCCCATTTGGTATTATAGATTGAGAGAAAATGTCCCTCTACCACTGCTACCAGTCAGTTACACCTGTGACATGTATTTGGCTGGAGTGCTGTGTGTTTGTCTGCAGGAAAAGGTGAGAACGTCTAGGTTTGCGCGGAACAAGGTGAGGCAGCAAGGATTGGCGCAGCAGGAGGGCCAGCCTGCCCTGGGAGATCGTCAGAAAGCTGACAGGATGCGCTTGCGCCTCAGACAGGGGCAAAATGACGTGGCTACAGAGGATACAGCAGCCATTTCCAAAGGTCCAATGTATTTTCCTTAACCCTCCAATACTATTCATAAACCTAGTACAGGGTTTCCCTTGATACACTGGCTTTTGTAATGTTGCCAAATGTTGTCATGTGCTTGTGGTTCATCTCTACAGTGTTTGTTCTTCTCCTAACAGACTTGCATCTGAACGGTAGCATAGTGACGTCCACCAAGGCTGACTCTCTACCAGACGAGTGTCCAATCAGCCCTGCCAGCCCCCAGGGACCCCAGAGCCCTATTAAATGTTTCAGCCCCCCCCACCAGCCTAGCCCCCCCACGGTCCCTCCCAACCCCAGGAGCACCATGGCCCGCCTGAGGAGGGCTCCCAGTTTCAGCAATACACAGCCATCCCTCTCACACAGCTCAGGTCAGCAGAACAGTCTGGCAGTCATCATATAATCTCTACCTCTTTGCAGTTATAAGGTGGCGCCACACTGTTTTTCATCATAGCATTAAATACCGAACTGTATGTTCTGTGACGTCTCATTCAGTAGGGCAACTTAATGGTACTTTTTTAACATGGTGGGTAGATGAATCAGTCAACACATCATATGTCACTCTAAAGAGGTTTAGTGCACTACTAATTAGCCCATCACAGCTCCAACTGTAGCCGAGCTTGGCAACAGTAGATTAGATGTTCTCTTAGATAATGGAGTGCACAGCTTCTATTAATACGTCTCCTGCCACACACGCTGCTTCATTTAGCCAGTGACTGTAATGTAACAATAGAGGGGTAATGTAACACTCAGCTGTGTGTTGTTGTCACTGTTGTGGCTTACAGTGCCTTCAGAAAGTATTCACACCCCATAATTCTTTCCACGTTTTGTTGTGTCACTGGCCTGCACACATTACCCTATAATGTCAAAGTGGAATTATGTTTTTAGAAATGAAAAGCTGAAATGTCTTTGGTCAATAAGTATTCAACCACTTTGTTATGGCAAGCCTAAATATGTTGTTTCTGTTTGCAATAAGGCCCTAAAAAAACAAAACTGTGGCAAAGAAATTTACTTTACTGTATGTCCTGAAGCGTTATGTTTGGGGCAAATCTAACACATCACTGAGTACCACTCTTCACATTTTCAATTATGGTGGTGACTGCATCATGTTATGGGTATGCTTGTCATCGGCAAGGACTAGGGAGTTTTGTTTTAGGATAAAAATAAATGGAATAGAGCTAAGCACAGGCAAAATCCTACAGGAAAACCTGGTTGTCTGCTTTCCAACAGACACTGGGAGACAAATTCACCTTTTAGCAGGACAATAACCTAAAACACAAGGCCAAATACACACTGGAGTTGCTCACCAAGATTACTTTGAATGAACATGACAATGATCAACAACCAACTTGACAGAGCTTGAAGAATTTTTTAAATATTGTACAATCCAGGTATCAAAAGCTCTTAGAGACTTAACCAGTAAGACAAAGCTGTAATCGCTGCCAATGGTGCTTCTACAAAGTATTTACTCGGGGTGTGAATACTTATGCAACTTAGATATTTCTGTATTTAATTTTCAATAAATGTGCAAACATTTCTAAAAATATGTTTTCACTTTGTCATTATGGGCTATTAAGTGTATAATTCAATTGAATCCATTTTGAATTCAGGCTGTAACACAACAAAAGTGTGGAATAAGTCAAGGGGTGTGAATACTTTCTGAAGGCACTGTAGATATTGCTCTCGAGTGGCGCAGCGGTCTACGGTGTCACTATAGACCCTGGTTCGATCCCGGGCTGTATCACAACCGGCTGTGAACGGGAGTCAATTGGCCCAGCGTCTTACGGGTTAGTGGAGGGTTTGACTGGGGTAGGCCGTCATTGTAAATAAGAATTTGTTCTTAACTGACTTGCCTAGTTAAATAAAAGGATTTACAGTGCATTCAGAAAGTATTCAGACCCCTTGACTTTTTCCACATTTTGTTACATTAAAGCCTTATTCTAAAATTGATTAAATGAAAATAATTCTACACACAATACCCCATAATGCCAAGTCAAAAACAGGTTTTTGGAAAATAAAAAATAGATACCTTATTTACATAAGTATTCAGACCCTTTGCTATGAGACTCGAAATTGAGCTCAGGTGCATCCTGTTTCCATTGATCATCCTTGAGATGATTACCTGCATGTCAAAAACCAAGCCATGAGGTCGAAGGAATTGTCTGTAGAGCTCCAAGACTGGATTGTGTTGAGGCACAGATTTGGGGAAGGGCACCAATACATTTCTGCAGCATTGAAGGTTCCCAAGAAGACAGTGGCCTCCATCATTCTTAAATGGAAGAAGTTTGGAACCACCAAGACTCTTCCTAGAGCTGGCTGCCCGACCAAACTGAGCAAAGAAGAAAGAAGAAAGGCCTTGGTCAGGGAGGTGACCAAGAACCCGATGGTCACTCTGAAAGAGTTCCTTTGTGGAGATTGGAGAACCATCTCTGCAGCACTCCACCAATAAGGCCTTTATGGTTGTGGCCAGACGGAAGCCACTCCTCAGTAAAAGTCACATGACAGCCTGCTTGGAGTTTACCAAAAGGCACCTAGCATCATACCCAAGAAGACTGTAATCGCTGCCAAAGGTTCTTCAACAAAGTACTGAGTAAAGGGTCTGAATACCTATGTAAATGTGATATTCAGTTTATATATTTTTTATTCTTTTACCTGTTTTTCATTTTTCTTTATGGGCTGTTGTGTGTAGATTGATGTGGGTGGGGGGGACTATTTAATCCATTATAGAATAAGACTGTAACATAAGAACATGTGGAAAAAGTCCATTATAATTGTGTTGTATTTAATTATGTGGTTGTGTCCTCCAGATGAGTTGTCCCCAGGCACTCCCAGCCAGAAGAGTGACCTGACAGAGCAGCCTGAACTACAGCCGTTCTCTAAACCTGAGCTAGCACTGACACAGAGCTTCAAACTCCTCAACTCAGACGACTGGTGAGCTTTATTCTTCATTTGGATCCCTATTCGCTGACGTTTTAGCAACCGCTAAACCTCCTGAGATCCAACTGAACCTCGGCGCCAGCGTTTAACCCCATACATAGACATTGTCTAGTCAGACCCAACGTCAAATGTTCATTTATCATTTTTGGATGCCTATAAGCAATAGATTGGATTTTCTCAATTTCTATTTCTAAATGTTTTAATGAAGGGAGAAGAAGATTGAGGGCCTGACCTTTCTCCGTGGTCTGACGCTGTACCATTCAGACGTACTGCGGAACAGACTGCATGACGTCTGTCTCGCACTCATCCAAGAGGTACGACCACGACTCCTCATTCTTTTAGTCTTAAATAAATGTTAATGTCCAGTCCATTTACCTGGGGACCCTCATCCAATCTATTTTCTTCCTTCTAATCATAAGCTCAGCCTCAATCAATTGAGTACAGGGTGGTCCTTGTAGACTCTAGCCGTTTGATGACTGATTTTTCCTGCGTCCTGATGAGGAAATGTGACCATTCAAGCCCTTGGTGAGATGGCTGAAGAAAAAATGATCTAGCTGATTCAATATCATCATCATCCGAGTGTATTGCTCCCCAGGTGAGGAACCTTCGGTCGGGTGTGTCCCGTGTTGCTGTTGGGGCGATGGGGGAGCTGTACACCGCACTACAGAAGGGGATGGACCAGGAGCTGGAGGCCACTGCCAAGGCTCTGCTGCAGAAGGCTGGGGAGTCCAATGCCTTCATCAGGCAGGATGTGGACGCAGCGCTGGACAGCATGGTGCAACATTGCACCCCCACCCGCAGCCTCAACGCCCTGCTCACCAGCGGCCTCAGGTCAGACAGACACTCACTGTCACCAACTAGCACACTCAGCAGTTCAGCAGCAGTCCTTGAAATATATCCTTTGCTTGAAGATATTTAATCTTATCATGCTTGTATCTTATCATTAAATTGGGCCATTAGGCTTTATTTTCTGTGGTGCTTATCACATCCCTGATATTGTCTCTTGTGAACAGTCACCTGAACTCAGTGGTGAGGAAGTGCGCAGGTCATCACATGGTCAACCTGATGGAGAACATTGGCGCTGCCCGCCTCCTATCTGGAGGGAAAGACCTCACTGACCGAATCCTACCTGCCATCATCAAGCTGTCACAAGACTCCTCCCAGGAAGCTAGGTAGGGAGGGAATTTAGTTTAAAACCAATGTATGTCTGTTTTAATGCTAGTAAGTGTGTCTGTTATCAATAGAATAAGTGGCATTGTTTGAGGCTGTTCTTCTTAGGTACCAGGGACGCCGGATGCTGCTGTTTCTGTCATTACACCCTGATTTTGATAAGATGTTGGAGAAATATATCCCTGCCAAAGACCTGGCTCCCATCAGAGACACTGTTTTCATTCTGAAGACTAAGGTACAGAACACCGTCTAACTGAGAAGGTGTGTGTGTGACTGTTATGAGTCATTCCTGTCGATTTCTGTCTCCCCCTGCTGGGGGCTTGCATTTTAAGACAAGGCACTTTTACTTTATGGTCCAATGCAGCCATTCTTATCTCAATATGAAATAATTTCTGGGGAACAATTACTGTGATTTGTTTTCAATTAAAATGGTAAAAAAGAAACAAAAATAGCTTCTTAGCAAAGAGCAATTTCTCAAGCAAGAATTGTGCTAGGACTGTCTGGGAGTGGTCTGAGTGGGGAGGGGATAACTAGCTAGAGAGGTTTGGAACTCTTTTTCTTGTTGGTCTTTTCACTAATTTACTACCAGGCCAAAACGCCATCCCACCAAAACAGGCAGTTTTTTTTCAAACAGCTCTTACACAAAAAGGACATTATCATAATTTTCACAATTTCACAGTATTATTCCAACCTTATAGGGTGGAAATATACTGTATATAAAACACAGGAAAATCAAGTTTTTGACTGCACTGGGCCTTTAAAGAAACAGTGGTTACATGTGTGTGATCCATGAGTTACATGTATGTTAATGTGGTCTGAAGGGCCTGGGAGAGATGCCCCAGGACACCCCGTCAGGCAGGGGCCGGCGTTCCCTCCCTGGCAGTGGCACAGTTAGGGCCTCATCTCTCAGCAGGGAACCCCTCAAAGTGGTCAACAGGTGGGCCAACACAACAACACTAACTGAAATGTGTAGCACGTCAGTCTCATCAAGTTTGCACCCCTAGTATACTGAACTGTTATGGTTAAAGCCATGGCTAGCTTTGCTGTTTGTCCATGCATTAGCACAGTTTTGCCAATGTACAGTACCAGTCAAAAGTTTGGACACACCTACTCATTCAAGGGTTTTCTTAATATATGTTGATTTGTTTAACACTTTTCTGGTTACTACATGATTCCATTTGTGTTTATTTCATATTTTCGATGTCTTCACAATTATTCTACAATGTAAAAAATACAAAAACCCTTGAATGAGTAGGTGTGTCTAAACTGTTGACTGGTACTGTATGTACAGTGTGTCAGTGAGAACTCCTCTCCATGACTTACCTACTGTTTGTGTATCTGCAGGGAGTCTGGGCAGTACAGCGGCAGACCTCAAGCTCACAGCATTGCAGACAAGACGGAGTACATCAAGCAGCTCACAGCTCTGCTGGGTTCAAAGGACTTCAGAGAGCGCATCAAGGGCATCGACCAGCTAGTGGTGGACTGCGAGCACAACCCCAACATAGTTATCGGCAGCATCTTTCCGGTAACTGACGTCATCTGAACAAAACCAGATATTCTTTAGCCTTATAATATATACTAGTGGTTCGCGGGTCAGATGTTTGTTTGCCCGCAATTGCTAATAACCCAGCCTCAACCGCCCGACTACATGTGAGAATGGGACAATCTGAGGCCCAAACCCGCTAATATGGAAAATGCGCTGTAGGCCACAATCAGAGTCATAGACGTGGAGCTTACAGTTAGGCCCTAAAGCTTAGACTTACGCACTAATACCAGATAGACTAAAATAATTCAATAAAAATCTCAAAGTTCCCTATAGATATAAATTGCTCAACAATTATAGCTACATTTAAAGTTTTTTTTTTAAGGCAGGGCTTGACATGAACTGTTTTTACTTGTCCAGAAGATAAAAGGTTCTGTAACAACATTGCCCCTTGGAAGCTCTCCTGGAGGATGGCTACAATTACAACCAAATACTTTTTATGTTTTTATAAAATAATTCCCTCCTGGGAGCGAAACTAAGTGCGTCCCCATCATCGCTGGGATAATAAATATGGATATGGTTCAAAACAAACTCTGGGATAACAGATTCAGAATTCGTGCAACCACTGCACACTTTTTTTTTTAAAGCATTGAGGCTGATGCAACAGATCAGACCGTTTTTCTCAAAAATGCGTACATAGACCACTGCACCACTCTGGAGGCCCATTGACGATGTTATACCCACAGCAACGATTAACACATTCCCAAACCAGAAACTGTGGATTGATGGCAGCATTCGCGCGAAACTGAAAGCGCAAACCACTGCTTTTAACCAGGGCAATGTGACCGGAAACAGGACCGAATACAAACAGTGTAGCTATTCCACCTGCAAGGCAATCAAACAAGCTAAGTGTCAGTATAGAGACAAAGTAGAGTCGCAATTCAACGGCTCAGACAAAAGAGGTATGTGGCAGGGTCTACAGTCAATCACAGATTACAAAAAGAAAACCAGCCCCGTCGCGGACCAGGATGTCTTGCTCCCAGACAGACTAAATAACTTTTTTGCTCGCTTTGAGGACAATACAGTGTCACTGACATGGCCCGCTACCAAAACCTGCGAACTCTCCTTCACTGCAGCCGACGTAAGTAAAACATTTAAACGTGTTAACCCTCGCAAGGCTAAAGGCCCAGACGGCATCCCTAGCCACGTGCTCAGAGCATGCGCAGACCAGCTGGCTGGTGTGTTTACAGACATATTCAATCAATCCTTATCCCAGTCTGCTGTTCCCACATGCTTCAAGAGGGACACCATTGTTCCTGTTCCCAAGAAAGCTAAGGTAACTAAGCTAAACGACTACCGCTCTGTAGCATTCACTTCCGTCATCATGAAGTGCTTTGAGAGACTAGTCAAGGACCATATCCACCCTACCTGACACCCTAGACCTACTCCAATTTGCTTACCGCCCCAATAGGTCCACAGACGACGCAATCGCAACCACACTGCATACGGCCCTAACCCACCTGGACAAGAGGAATACCTATGTGAGAATGCTGTTCATCGACTACAGCTCAGCATTTAACACCATAGTACCCTCCAAACTCGTCATCAAGCTCGAGACCCTGGGTCTCGACCCCGCCCTGTGCAACTGGGTACTGGACTTCCTGATGGGCCGTCCCCAGGTGGTGAGGGTAGGTAACAACATCTCCACCCTGCTGATCCTCAACACTGGGGCCCCACAAGGGAGCTTTCTGAGCCCTCTCCTGTACTCCCTGTTCACCCACGACTGCGTGGCCATGCACGCCTCCAACTCAATCATCAAGTTTGTAGACGACACTACAGTGGTAGGCTTGATTACCAACAACGATGAGACGGACTACAGGGAGGAGGTGAGGGCCCTCGGAGTGTGGTGTCAGGAAAATAACCTCACACTTAACGTCAACAAAACAAAAGAGATGATTGTGGACTTCAGGAAACAGCAGAGGGAGCACCCCCCTATCCACATCGACGGGACAGTAGTGAGTTTTAAGTTCCTCGGCATACACATCACAGACTAATTGAATTGGTCCACCCACACAGACAGTATTGTGAAGAAGGCGCAGCAGCGCCTCTTCAACCTTAAGACAAATTTCTACAGCCTCCTGTCACTGAAAGCACTCACAAACTTCTACAGATG
This sequence comes from Oncorhynchus mykiss, assembly GCF_013265735.2. Classification (NCBI taxonomy): domain Eukaryota; kingdom Metazoa; phylum Chordata; class Actinopteri; order Salmoniformes; family Salmonidae; genus Oncorhynchus; species Oncorhynchus mykiss. Next base: position 17,278,221 of record NC_048589.1, on the reverse strand, counting down.
CACAATCGAGAGCATCCTGTCGGGCTGTATCACCGCCTGGTACGGCAACTGCTCCGCCCACAAAGGCTCTCCAGAGGGTAGTGAGGTCTGCATCACCGGGGGCAAATTACCTGCCCTCCAGGACACCTACACCACCCAATGTCACAGGAAGGCCATAAAGATCATCAAGGACAACAACCACCCGAGCCACTGCCTGTTCACCCCGCTATCATCCAGAAGGCGAGGTCAGTACAGGTGTATCAAAGCAGGGACCGAGAGACTGAAAAACAGCTTCTATCTCAAGGCCATCAGACTGTTAAACAGCCACCACTAACATTGAGTGCCTGCTGCCAACATACTGACTCAACTCCAGCCACTTTAATAATGGAAATTGTTGTAAAAAATGTATCACTAGCCACTTTAAACAATGCCACTTAATAAATAATGTTTACATACCCTACATTACTCATCTCATATGTATATACTGTACTCGATACCATCTACTGCATCTTGCCTATGCCGTTCTGTACCATCACTCATTCATATATCTTTATGTACATATTCTTTATCCCTTTACACTTGTGTGTATAAGGTAGTAGTTGTGGAATTGTTAGGTTACATTACTTGTTGGTTATTACTGCATTGTCGGAACTAGAAGCACAAGCATTTCGCTACACTCGCATTAACATCTGCTAACCATGTGTATGTGACAAATAAAATGTGATTTGATTTTGATTTATGGCACTGCATCGCAGTTGCTAGTTGTGCCACTAGAGATACTGGTTCGAGTCCAGGCTCTTTCGCAGCCGGCCGTGACCTGGGAGGCCCATGGGGCAGCGCATAATTGTCCCAGCTTCGTCTAGGTTTGGGGAGGGTTTGGCCGGCAGGGATGCCCTTGTCCCATCGTGCTCTAGCGACTCCTGTGCCGGGCTTGGCGCATGCACGCTGACGCGGTCGCCAGGTGTACGGTGTTTACTCCGACACATTGGGGCGGCTGGCTTCTGGGTTAGGCAGGCATTGTGTCAAGAAGCAGTGCGGCTTGGTTGGGTCGTGTTTCGGAGGACGTATGGCTCTCGACCTTCGCCTCTCCCAAGTCCGTACGGGAGTTGCAGCGATGAGGCAAGACTGTAACTACCAATTGGATACCACAAAAAAGGTATTAAAAGTAAATTAAATTTTAAAAACAATGCGCAGATGGCTCAAATGTTCCAAAATGCAATTAACGGGAAAACATCATTCTCAGTAGCGCACTGCACGGAGCTAGTGGTTTCATCTTTTCCGAGATGAAAAGATCCGTTAGATTTAAGAAAGAGGGGAGATCTAAAGGTGCACCAACTAGCATGGGTTACTAATATGACAAGGATCATGACCTTTTTCATGTCCATTCAGACAATTTAAATATATATTCTTCTTTTCCAACATTTTCTTTGAGGTCAAGCGTTTCGAGCCCTGCTTGTCTTTATTCAACCCGTCCGCCACCCGTCCGCCTTTCATCCACACAATATTCCATGACCCTAAATCTGCCCACCTCGCAGATATAACTGCAGAGACTGCAGGTTATGAATCAACCAGCGCTCATTATTATATACCCTAAGCTGCCATTTGCCGAAGTCCTCTGACTATCACAAAGAATACTAGCTATAACTTTTATTGACCAAATATAAACCATGCAAATGCCCCTAGATAAGAGGACCTATGTAAGTAGGTCATAATTGAATCTATAGTAATGCTTCTCTCCCAGGTGTTTGATGCCTTTAAGGCCAGACTGCAGGAGTCCAACAGTAAAGTCAACTTGTTCGCTCTGGAGTCTCTGCAGAAGATCATCACTGTGATGAAGGATAACCTGGCCCAGGTAGTCTACATCCTGGTACCGGCCATCGTGGACAATCACCTCAACTCCAAGAACAACGCAATCTACAGCGCTGCCATTGGAGCCATCCATGCACTCATCCAAAACCTTGGTAGGTGTCTGATGATGTTTGAGATCACATCATCTAGTTTAAGGTTCCATGCGAGGCTGGAACGTAGCTGAGAGGATGACCAGCTCTGACTTGTCCTTTACTTTGTTCACAGATAAAACCCTCCTCCTCCAGCCTTTCTGCAGCAAGGCCCAGTTCCTGAGTGGCAAGGCTAAAGTGGATCTCATAGAGAAGGTTGCAGGTATTTTCACTGAAACAATTTGCTTGAGATAAATCCCTTTAGCAACCTAGGTTCTGTAGATGATACTTTGTAAACTTCATTGGATTTTTAACATTTGGATTAGGATCTGAGTTTACAACAGCTGCTAAGCAACAGTGCAATGGCAACTGTCTTTCTGCCTGCCCTCCAAGGAGTCTTTAGCTTCTTACAAGGAGGGAGAAACGGATGTGTCAGTGCCATATGCTCTCAGCATTTCATAAGCTCCTTGTTACGTGTTTGCTCCCCCCCCCCCACTTCCCTTCCTCCCCCCACTTCTCTTCCCTCCTCCTCTGGCCTGTCTTTCAGATCTGGTGACAGAGCTATATCCTCGTAAGCCTCAGGTGGTGGAACAGAAGGCGTTACCCCTGCTGTGGCACCTCCTGGGCACATCCAGCCACAGTGGCACCGTCCACGGCCGGGGTGGGAGTGTGCGGGGGGCCACTTCCAACCTGTGCCAAGCCCTTTACACCCACATGGGGCCTGGGCTGGCAGAGTGCGCCGCCTCCCAGGATGCCAATGTCCACAAGGGCCTCAACGAGTTCCTGAGGACCCTCCCCTCCCCCTGAAGGCCCCTCAGAAATCACAACCTTCAAAACACAACCAAACCCCCCTAGACAGAAGAACAGAAACACTGACCTTACTTGAAGACAGAGATGTTCTGCATTTCTAGTAGTGCCTGCACTTTTTTTTTACGTTACAGAGTATAGAAAGTCCTTTAAGATGAGAGCCCTTAAATCAACTCTCTTCTCAGCAAGTTAGGGTATTCTTCAATAAAGGAGCGCAGGCAGGCTTCAGCTGTTGGCATCAGGTCTTATTCTCAACAACCTGCTCTCTTTGCACTTTGAAGAAGTCGCTCACTGTCATTATAGTTGTCGTCATGTACATTGCATTGGATGTACCGTAATATGATTGTCGCTGTTTATGAATCTTATTGTACGCAAATCGGAGACAACATTACCAAGAATGTACCATTGAAATGCACAAAAAGGAAACGGGACCGAAATATGTATATTTTTGCTGTTTCATTAAATGTAATATGTGATATTTCTAAGATGTCTTATGCAGTTGTTTTAAAGATTTGTCAGTGAAGATTAATGATTACAAATGACTTTTGTTTAGCTCAGATGTGTGATTGCACAGTATTAGCCTAATGTTTATGCTGTACAATGTTGCCGTTTGTAAGTCCTATTGGGACAGTTTGTTGAAGTGGTGTTGTGACGTCTTATTTTTTTGTTTTATGACCAAAGTGTACGGACAGGGAATCAAAAAATAATAATAATCTTAAAGATTATATATGTACACTGATGCCTAAATCAACTTTGGATAATAAACCAACAATACTGGGTGGGTATAACGTTGAAACCATTTAGCTTTAAACTAACGATTGATACAGAGACAGTGAAGCCCAGGTCTGTGATTCTGTTTCAGTATAGTGCCAGTCTTGAAGTAGCTTTTCACAATTGTGTTTATAAATGATATTGAACTTGTTTATTAATGAGAGGAAAGACTGAGATTTATATATAAATAAAGTGTTTATTTCTGTAAACTAAGTGCTCCAGTTGGTTTAATTCTAATGCCTAAAAATGAGTGAGAACAACTTAATTGAGAGGAAAACCACTTGCCTGCTGATACTATCATTGTAATGCGTCAGTGTGGTTGGCCTTGTTGCCTCGTGTCCCCCAAAGGGAAAAAAAAAGAGGATAATGTGTGTGCCTGGTCTTTAACAATCTTGAGGAAGATGGCGCTGTAAGGTAAGTATCTATTTCAATCACTACATGCAAGACTGAGCATCTGAGTCAGTTAAAACAAGACTACTGTCACTGATTTGCTTTTATTTACAAGTAAATAAATACAATTAGTTTTGCAGGGGTTAAATGACAAAGTTAGGGCCCTGTGTTTTGGGCTTTCATGTCACATGACCTAGATTTTAACCTTTATTTTAAGCATTTTAATGAGCACCACACCAAAAATGTAAGCAATTGTCTAAGGATGGTGCTGGACCATCTGACATAAAAAGAAAATGGGACCTTTTGTTAAATCTTTAAAAAATCCAGGGGTGTAGTAATTACATCGATTCGTTTTGCAACAAAACCATTTACTCCAAACGGAACATGCAAACTAGAGTTTCTATTGGACAGGTAGGTACCTCCCCGTTTTATTCCGTTTGGTTCTTAAACAGTAAACTATTTATGTAATGAATACACCCCTGGTCATGTGACAAAATTGCGCAAAACACAGGGCTTTAATAGCAAAGCAAAAGACAAGATTGTATAAAATGTCAAGTTCCTTGAGACGGTAGTTCTCATTGACAGATATGTAACAGGGTCCTAGTAGTCAGAAGCTACAGTTCTTATAGGACTCAGGTCCAGGCCATATTGGAAAAAGAGGTAGGCTTGGCAAGGTGAAGTAAAACAAAGGTGTTGTATCTTACACTTCTAATGGACCAAAGAAAGTTACTCTCTGGTCCCATACACACTACATGCAGAACTTTTAAAACCAATGACACATTAATCATCTTAGAAATGAGTATATGATCTAGGCATACTAGTTTGGTTTAGAGTTTAGCAACTTGTATGAAAATCACAGCAAATGGAGAGCAGCTGCCTTGTGAAAATGATGGTTATTGGTTTCTAACATGAAGAGTTTAAACTACTTTGCAAAAATTAAGTCCCAAAATGACCTGACTAGTACAACACTCTTTGGACTCAACCCGAGACATACTGCATAATGTTCTTTCAATGTAGTATCTTGCAGTGTGTGTGTTTATGCATGTTTCTACAACATGTTCTCTGCATACACATGCATCAGATGTTCACACCCACAATTTCATTTTACATCTCCCATTCGTGGATAAGGGTAAATAGCCATGGCCTAAATGTTTGTCCATCCGTTTTACAGCATTGCAGTGGCTGGTTGGGCTGGCTTGTGCTTTGGAGGGTTGCTGCTGCTACTGCTGAGCCTCAAATGCCTGAATATTCTAAGCTAAGGCAGCTCAGTGCCAACGCAGAGCCAGCAAGTTTCATTATATCTTGGTTGAACAATTTCTTGACATAGCTGTGAGAAAATGTCCAGTTTGAGAAACTACAAGGACATGTTCAGACTGTAGTAATCCATTTTAGACATTAGCTCACATATTTAAATTTCACCAAAACATACAATTTATATCTCACACTGTTCAAGTACTCTCTTCTGCTTTATAAAGCATAAAAGATTTACAAACATTGTATTTCTAACCACCACATCCAGTGTGTCCCTCCTAATCATAAATGTTTTGCTAGAAGGTTTTAAAATCAGGGCGAACATCCCAAGGTGCTGAGCTGACCCACAGTGACTGACAACATGGGCTAACATGTTATTTCTGCTACAGTTGATTATATGGCTGTGTACATATATTTAGCAATCAAAGATATATAATGATGTCCTTCATTTCGGTAAAGACATGATCATATGACAATGAATGAGAAAATGCACAATATCAATGCCTGACATTACAGCAAATGTTCTCCTTTATATTATAAAGTATGTGTGCCTCTGAAACAGGGAGTTGGATAAAGATGGTGGATATCTTGTCTCCTTTACAGATGTTTACACACACACACATAACAACCGGATTCATTAGCGTACCCTGCCACTGCACTCTATACAAGTATAAGTTCAAAGGCTATTCTTGAACTTTCGGAATACTCCTTGACAAAAGATGTAGGCTAAAGCACAGTGCAATAACTAAAATAAGCAGAACTTGTGCTATGAATGTGGAGTATTTATCGCTAGATCACAGTTGATGTGCTTGACAGTTGACACCTGATTGAATCAATCATATACAAATCATGATCTAACCAGGGGCTTTATATGGCCCAGTTTTGGTGCTAAGGCAGTTGGATCAATATCATGGCAACCTTTCCTTGTCGTTGTGGGAAGATGAGCAATCTGTCATCCTGATCTGCCTTGTCAAGGTCCAGACGTCTTGGGCAGATCCTGGTTTTCAGCCAGGTGTAGTTTTTGTCTGGACACAGGTACATTAAGGATCCAACACAGACACATTAAGGATTTAAGCTAAATATAGATGATTCCAAGCCGGTGTTTTCCCAGGTGAGCCAGGTGAATCCCAGAGATTATGAGACAACTTTTAGAAAAGGATACATTGAGCTGCTGAGTTCCTCCAGCTGAAGGGGAAATAAAGAACATGATCAGATTATGTAGTCCCACGTTGAGGTAATCGGAGTCAAAATTCATTAGACGGAAGCATAGACTTACACAACAATAGCCTACAGAATGTTAGATCAATACTCAACATCATTTCACCACATCAATCATTGTATCACTGTTAGTAAGCCCTAAATAAACCAAAATTATTAAATTAAATTCTTCTAGCTAATCTACACAGTGAAAAGTAATTTCACAGCCCATCTGTTTTGCTGCTACATTATTCTCTGCTGCTATGGCTACAGAGTATTCTTGGCACCCATATCTCTAATGAACTGAAGGGCTTTCACACCACCCTCACACATACCACAGCAATTCCCCCCCAGCACAAATACCACACCACAGCAGTGGATGCTAGAAATCAAACTAACAATTGACACATTTGACATTTTGGGCCGAAGGTCAAATTGTCTCTGGTCTGTCGTTCTCAATGTTTGCTGCCTCTCCACAGCCAACTACTGTGTACCTGGATAGTATGTGAAAAGCATGCATTATTAATTAGCACATCTTTGGACTAGATGTTGTCCAAAAGACAGCAGTGTGCTGGAGGGAAAATATGACTCAAGAGCATCTGCTTAGGATGTAAACAATGTATGGGAATAACCATATTCTGCATATTTAAAAACAGCATGTAAATAACCATTGCACTTGACTACAGTGTGGCTCAATATGACCCTACCCACTGGGCACAGACTTCAGGTCAACGTCTAGTTTCGATGTACATTTGATTGCATTTACAACTAACGTGGAATTCATTGTGAAATCAACAAAACGTGTCACGTCATTGGATTTGGGTTAAACGTTTGTTGAAAAATAGACTAAATTCCCATGCGTTAATTACTTTCCCCCCCAAATCCAATCAGTTTCCACGTTGATTCAACGTCATCACATCACATTTTTTGTTGTTGAAATTATGTGTAAACAATGTTGATTCAACCTGTTTTAGCCCAATGGATTATGTTCTGGGTAAGGACATAAATGTGGTGAGCTGTGTGCTACAGTGTGAGTAAATCATGAATTGAGTACTGTAGAGAGTGTTATGTTAGGTGCTTACATTGCAGAGCAGGTGCTCCAGGTTGTGGTCAGAGGCACACTTCCTCTTGTCCTCTGACAGCTCCTCCACATGGCTGTCCAGACTGAAGTGTAGCCGTGCAAGCTTCTCCTGCATTTCACGCACATGCTCCAGCTGCTCAAAGGAGCAAACCTTCCCTGAGAGGACACAGCAAGCGTCATTCACACCTTTATATATCTGTCGACGGGACATAACTTTCTACGTGACCACGGTACTATGGCACAATGTCAAACAAATGGCTGTATTTCCACTGCGTAACTGTGTCTCAGTATTTTCTGGGTGGTCCATAATCATCTTACCAAAAGCCTGCAGTTTTCCGGAGTGGAAGTCATTGAGCAGGTTGAGGAGGCCTCCCTCCATCTCTCTCACATCAGACACATCCGTGAGGAATGAGTGCTGCAGCGGGGAGGACTGGGCCATCTTACTGGGCCCTGCTGGCTGGGGAGCCCTGGCCTTCTCCTTGTGAGGCCTGGTGAAGACAGACCAGACAACAGGAAATAACAGTAAACAGAACCTTTACATTAATCCAACCTCCAATATACATTTTGTCAATCCAACTCATTTGACTCATTAAAGTAGACATTGTGACTGTTACAAACCTTGTGGTCTTTGGTGGAGCTGCTACGACCACACTGAGCACATCTTTGGACTGTCCTACTGCCCCAATGGACCTCTTGAACTTGCCTCTGTTTTTGGGGGAGGGGGGTTGGGGGAGGCCAAGGGAGAAGGTGGCACTCTTACTGGAGGGTAGGACTGAGAGCTTACGGGGGTTGACCGGGGGGGGAGGGGGCTGGGGTAGAGACACCTTGGGGCTCCGCTTCTTACGCTTGTCCTCCATGGCTTGTTAGTGTGAAGTCCTCTGGGTAAGATGAGTGGACCCTGCCTGAGCTTCAGGACGTCCTGTAACAACAATAACGGTAGGAAGTCAGGCGCTAGCACTTCCACTCCCTGACAGGACTGGAGAGGGCTTGGAGGATACACAAGGTCTTAGCTAAGGAAATGCATGTTAAGTATAATGCATAACAGTTTCTCCATTGGTTGTAAGCTAGGAACATGTAAAATCATGACTAAGCCGCCAAAGGGAAAGAGTGAACCACCACCCAACAACAGATATTTTACTTGGTAGACCTGCTAAATGTCAAATTGATGGCCTCCTGAGTGGTGCAGTGGTCTAAGGCTACTAGAGATTCTGGGTTCGAGTCCAGGCTCTGTCGCAGCCGGAGACCCATGGGGCGGTGCACAATTTGCCCAGCATCGTCCGGGTTGGTTGAGGGTTTTGCCGGCAGGGCTGTCCATGTCCCATCGCGCAATAGCGACTCCTGTGGCGGGCCGGGCACGGTGCACGGTGACACGGTTGCCAGGTGTATGTGTTTCTTCCAGTGCATTGGTGCAGCTGGCTTCGGGTTAAGTGGGCATTGTGTCAAGAAGCAGTGCGGCTTGGTTGGGTTGTGTTTCGGAGGACGCATGGCTCTCGACCTTTGTCTCTACCGAGTCCGTACGTACGGGTGTTGCAGCCATGAAACAAGACAAACTGCCAATTGCACAGCATAAAATTTAGGAGAAAAAGGGGTAAAAAAAACATCTAATAAAGTCAAATTGATGAAATTCTCTCATTTCAAATGGTAGCACTTGCTGTATCTTGAATACTACCAGGCTGCTAAATTGAAGCAGCCTCTTATCACCGACACAAGATACTCTGGCAAACAACAAAGGGGTTCACTGCAGGAGAATTCATGGCTGGATGGCTGCCGGGGTGAATGTACCCAACCTAATATTCTCAAATATTCATCATTTTGACTAGCTTTGTGAATGTTCAAGGTGAACAAAGTCACACATCCAGGCAATACTACAGGCTTAATGGTAAAAACATCAAATGATGAGGATTCATTTTAGAACATCTGTCCCTGTGTAATAAGCCTGTGTGAAACAGTTCCCCTGAGGTATTTTTAGAATGCATCATGTCCTTGTAATTGGTCTGACAACACATTGCAAACAAGTCTTTCAACTGATGTAGCTGAACACACGTGGACCATCAATCATATTGGCAAAAATGACAGAAGTTATGTTCACAACTTTATATTACTTGGGAGTGATTAGTGAGATTGTAGACCTACATTTCACTGTTACCAATACGATTTTTAATTTCAAGAAATCAGATGAATATATACATGTGTGCATCCCACAAACACATTGCTTTACATATATTAAAATATATTTAATTTAATGAAAAAGGTTTTTAACCGATGGCTGCACGGGCAAGAGATAATGACAGTGGATTGGACCAGAGACGTGTTTATTCTAGGACGTTGATGCGCACGGTTCTTCTTTTTATAGCCTAGCCCAAATAGAACATCTCATATCCGGTTGTTGTATTATAATGGTTAATTCATTATTATTTCATACAGTGAATAATGAAAAGCGATACAGAATAGGCTATAGTCATCCTCATCTGAACTTAAATCAATGGACTACTGTGGTCCAAAGATGGCCACTAACCCACACAGTCAACTTGATCCACCACTAAGCTGTGCAATAAATAAATCCACTCGCAATAATGTAAACTACAAGACAAAAAAAGCGCATTATATCAAACATATCAATGGCGTATTTGCAGTAAACCATGTAAATGACATGAACAAATGCGTCTATCAGAAGACAATAGATCACTTACCGAGTGTATTACGCACGAAAAATCTGTCAAACGAACACCGCGTCCCTTTCCCCTGAAGAATGTTTATCATCTCATACACATCTTCTTCATAACGTTTGATTAATTGAAAAAATAATACGAGTAGTGGACAACAGCCACATAGAAAACGCTAAATAAAATCCCAGACGCGGCAATGGAGCTCACTCACCACGGAGCTATACGTCTTTATCCTGCACTTAAAGGGCCAGACACAACATTTCTTCCACTGGGATATGATCCAATGAACGGGAACATGCACTATAATTGTCCCATCACAACAAGTCTGAGTGGTCATGCTCATGGATGGAGAGTGCAAGCCAGATAATTTAGGTCCCATGAGCACGTTGTTGAAAGATGCTAAAGTGCATTCAATGCGGCTCTGTCAGGTGGACCTGCTTGCCAAGATAAAAAGGGATGTATAGAAGATTCTTTTGAAAGATAGCATTGGAAAAATACCAATACTTGAGAACAATGCCACCAGCCTGGAGTGGGTTTAGGCCCCTAGTAAAATGTTTCATTTTTCACAAGTTATTAGCAGCTTTACAGCCATGTCTTCTGTGAATAGGCACATTTTTAAATAATGAGAAACAATATAGCTGTGATATAGCTGTGATATTGACACATTCTAAATGTTAATAATCATTCTTTGATTATATTGAAATACTCTATATCCAATATCTATATTGAAAAATAAATTATATTGACATTGTTGGTGAAAATAAATTAATAGATAAATAAATGAATAGAGTTGTAGGTGTGGTAAGGAGCCCTCTAGTGGGAAAGAGAAGACATCAGACAACATGGGTCAACACAACAGTTCAACCACAAAGAATCATGGGCAGAACCTTTAAAAGGAATACAAAAATATGTTTATTTTTTATTATGGCAGCTCAGAACAAAAACAGTGATACAAAATACAGTTGTAGGAAAAATACAAAGCTCTCATGTGTGTTTTCTTGTTCCAAGACAAATTACCAGCAATAAATAACGTCTTTAACTTAATTTCTGGTCGGGTGAGCTATTGGAGTATGAGTGTGCCTTGCCTAAGATTATTCTGTCTTTGAGAAGCTTGAAGAAGGCGTAGTAGTTGCTGAAGAGAATTAAAGCCAAGGATATCATCTGATGCCACCTTTCTGAGCATATCAATGAGTAGAGCTGGTAGAATATCATCGCACCTTCCAAGATGATGAAGATGTTCAATATTCGTAAGGGCTTGTTGAAGAAAAACTAAAGGATTAAAATAGACAAAAAAAGAGGAGGCATGTTGTTATTGAACAAACAATGTCTGGAAGTACAACAAGCCCTTTAGCTTTGGCTGCCTGAGGCGCAAACAAGAACCGTCTTGCAGTTGGTGTTACTCACATAAAAGCGATAGTGGCCTATGGTCTTGTAGTGCCCTATGGTCTTGTATACATTTTTATTGTGTTTGACCAGGACACCCTGGGGCCACATGTACTCTTCCGTTCATCTGTAGGAGGAAAAGAGAGAAGAGGGTTCAAATAGATACAAAGCAAATCTTAGTAAATCGAACGCTCGTCTGTTAAATAGCCAGCTATCAGATGAGCAGAGTTTAGTCTGTCCTTTCTCTTGGAAGCCAAATGGATACAAATATCTCAGCCCTTAAGAATCTGTTTAAAGAAAACTACACTCCCCTCATTGGCAAAATTAAAGACCTGATTCGCTGGTCCACTCTCCCTGTGACTACGATTGGATGGATTAACATAGTGAGGATGAACAAATGTTCTTTCCAGACTTCATTGTCTCATTCAAATGAATTCCTGTATTTGCCTCCAACTGTATGCAGGTGCATGATGCCTCTGAATATACAACAAGTAACAGGGCCGTTTCTAGCTTTTTGGGGGCCCTAAGCGAGAGTGGTTGGGGGGCCCCTGCCCCTCGTGGGCAAAACATTTTAGTGGCCCTCTTGGCAGCGTAGAGAAAATGTTACAGTTATAAAGCTAATTTCCTGAAGTTCAAATCATTTTGCCAAGGGATGGAGAAAACATTTAGCAGTTTTTAAGGCTAATTTCCTGCTATTCTACACATTTTGCCATGACTTTTGCCATGTTCATATGATATCTGAGTGAATAACAAAATCAATGGGGGCCCCCGCGACGTCAGGGCCCCTGATTCTGCCATGATAACTACAAGGGTTAGATTGCTGGCTAGACTAACTTACCTAGAAACATATAACATGTTAGATGAAATGGGCTAATTGAGTGACTGACCTAAAAAGATGAAAACTGCTGATGCACTACCAAATTTTGAAATTACACGTTTTTACTACTATACTAACAGTACGTTCAAATCAACTGATTTCCTCATTTGTTTTGTTTGTTGGTTGGGAGGCCCCTGGGGGCCGTGGGGCCCTAAGCGGACGCTTATGAGTAACAACAATATTAAAAACAATGTTATTACTAAAGTAATTACAGAATTCTAGTCCCTCCCAAACCCTCAGTGATCAGTGCTTCTCAGGCCGTGATGCCTCCTCACTAGTAGTACTTACATGCGCTGCAGGACGTTGGAACAGAGAGAAGGGTCCACTTTGTGCCAGCTGCACAGGTGTGCTGCAGCCTTGTGGAGCAGGTCACAGTAGCGTGGGGGCAGCAGGTGCCTCATGAGGAGGACTGAGGTACTGACAGACACCAGGATGAAGAGCTCACAGGACCAACGCTTGTCCACACATTGTGTGCTCTGCAGAGGACCAGCACACAACCAGAATAAGCAGCCAGAAAAACACAGTGCCCTCAGAGACACATTGCAACTGCAGGCATCAAGCAATGTATCTATTTTTGATTATGTTGACAAACCTAATTGGCGATATATAACAATGCTGCACTACGGTGCAAAAAACAAAAAAGGGAGATCTGACGGTAGACCCTCCTTTCTCAAATCTCAGTAGTTAGCACGTCACAACACATAACATAAGGCTGGGAAGTCACTTATTAGTTACTCACCTTAACAAACCATACAGGTACGAAGGCCACGTAGTAGGCACTGAGCATGGAGCTGACCAGCACCTCCTTCATCCTCCAGTTGAAGTCCATCTTCAGGTACTCCACCTCTTTGCAGATGAGGTCTGGGGAGAGGCAGCAGGCGTGTGTGGGCATGGCCTGGACCCCGTACAGCTGGCTGGTGTGCTGCTTCCACGTCTCCTTCAGAGCCGTCATGTAGTCACGCCCGCGCCCCACGCTGCCCAGCTCCTTCGAGCCAATGCTAGTGATGGGCGAGAGTGGCCCCACCTGGCAGAAGTAGCAGTTTAACCGGAAACGTTATGTGTACATCCCGAACCTGTGGAAACAGGGGATTGCGGAACTTTCAGGTTACAATGTATTCCAAACTGACATGGCTATCTTTCAGGCTATTCATGTCATTTGAATCCTAATCGACACTGATGACCGTCTTGAGCTGTATGGAGAGCATCACGTTACTCTGAGACACTGGAGGTGTTCAGAGTCGTTGAACTTGACAAGGGCTCTGATCCCTAGTGAAGGTTGATACTAGTGAGTGTTGTTGGGCAGTGAATAAGTCATGTACAGTCACCTCTAAAATGAATGGCATCCTCAATAAAAAATGAGCAGAAATGACAAAATCAAATAAATATAATCAACAAAAAAAATATATAAAATAAATTAAACAAATATTGAGTTACAATGTATGCAGAACTTTTACAAATATTTATCATTTAACAACTAATAAAATTGCTCAGAGAAAGACATTTTTTTTAACAATACAAAATTGTCACCCATAAAGACTCCACCATAATTTGCAAATAAATTAATTAAAAATCCTACAAGGTGATTTTCTGGATTTTTTTCGTTCGTTTTGTCTGTCATAGTTGAAGTGTACCTATGATGAAAATTACAGGCCTCTCTCATCTTTTTAAGTGGGAGAACTTGCACAATTGGTGGCTGACTAAATACTTTTTTGCCCCACTGTATATGAGGGAGCGACATAGACTCCAGCCCATCAGTGTGAGTACAGCGAACCGTGCCATCACCAGGAAGATAGAGTGAGGGAACGAGAGCTTCCCACTCTGGGACGCCTTGAGAGGCAGAGAGAGAGAAAAGGGGGGCAGACAGGAATGACATTTGTTATATGACAATAAGGTATTAGGGACAGAAAAAGACCCAAGTGAGTTTGAGAAAAAAACAAACAGAATGGTGCCAAAAAAAAACATTAAATTGAGAAATATCACAGAATAACACTTGCATGAGTAAAAGTGATGCAAATTGCTGTATTGTTTATAACAAATCTATAGTATCAAAAATAGCTAAATGTGAATTCCTACCTCTTTTACAATCACTGCAATCAGCCTGCGAGCCAGTATGATGACTGAATAGAGGTAGAAGTTATTTCTGCATCAGACAAAACTTCATATTACTTACTGAAAACTAAGTTAGCATGCCATGAGAAGTGAAATAATTTATAACAGTATAGTGACAACATTTGGAAAGGAATCACTTTCAGGATGTAGTTCATCAAATTTGTCAGATGTCAAAGTACAGAGAAAGGACACTGCCAATTTGCACATCCGGTCCTCCATAAACGGGACATTGTCAATCATTTATAAAATCTGTAGTGACATTATGTCCACCTAATGTGGTCAAATACAAACAAACCCTCACACAATGGTTGTGGGAGCATATTTGGGATTTTGCCTACATTTATAAGAGAGACATTTCTTGGTTTAAGTCATGTTTCAGTGTTTGGTACAATACATTGCTCCAGTTCTCTTGCTTTTTTGTTATGGGATACTATCTAAGAGATCACGCAGCGACTCATGTCCACTATTTGGGCTTGTGGGTTTTGTTTACATTCTAGAAGGCTAGTTGTAAATGTCACTTTTCATCAGATGTAGTTTATCTGCCATACGGTTATCTGACAATGTCCTCATTTTTGTTATCCATGTGGAAATAATTGCACTTACCTGAAGATACTAGAGCTGGGAATTACCAGGGACCTCACAATATAATATTACCACGATACTTAGGTATGCATTGCGATTCTCACGATACTAAATGTATTGCGATTCAATATTGGGATTTTATTGAGATTTGATGTTCCAAACATATTTCTGACTATAGTGCCTTCGGAAAGTATTCAGACCCCTTGACTTTTCCCACGTTGCCGTATTAAATGTTTTTATTAAATAAACAATTTCCTCAATCTACACACAATAACCCCATAGTGGCAAAGCAAAAACAGTTATTGAATTTTTTTGCTAAGATAAATAAAAAAAAATACACAAATACTTTATTTACATAAGTATTCAGACCCTTTGCTATGAGACTCGAAATTGAGCTAAAGGGCATCCTGTTTCCATTGATCATCATTGAGATGATCTGGTACGGCTGATTAGCTGTCCTAAGTAAAGCTAATTTAAGTGGGACCATTCTACTACCCTCTTCAAACCATTATATTCATCACCCCACTGGGAACCACTGACACGGCTGGCTAGCCTATCTTCAAAGAATCAGCTTCAGGAGCGAACGGAAAGTAGAATAAAATCTAGTTCTGTCCAGGACTACACGACAAGTCAACGGATACCAGACAACAACAGTAGAACACGGGTGGGGACCTTTTTGGACAATCAGAGCATTACAAGCGTGCAGCAGAAAGACCCAACCAAACCCCTTTCCAAGAAGGCTTGGTTCCGACAGAGATACACGGCAAACCAAGGCATTCACACGTAAATACATTCATGATTTCTTACTCCAAAATGGACGGCGGTGTGCAAAGTATATGATTATTGTGAGAGTAGTTTCTAACTGTACCAAAGTATTATGTCTCTGTCCCTCTCTCGCCCTACATGTCTTTTTGTAACAATCCACCATATTGTGCCAGTCCGCTAGGTATTAAGTAGGGATGCATGATATATCGGTAAGCATATTGGAAATCGGCCGATCTTAGCTAAAAATGCCAATATCGGCCCGATGTCTAGTTTAAAGCCGATGTCAAAGCTGACGTTCATACCTATATAACGTAGATGACGTAATGACACGACAAAAAAATAGTGCTACACACCATTCCTAACCTAGCCCACAATGTCTGCTGTGTGGATCTATTTAAGTTTCAAAGGAAGACACCAAAAAGGCCATATGCAATGTTTGTGCTGCTATTATTTCCCGAGGAGGGGAGAAAGTGAAAACGTTCAATACCAAAAACCTAATTAATAATTTGAAAGAGCATCATCCCCAGCCGTTCAGCAACTACTTAGAACAAAAGCAGAAAAAACTAAGCGCACTTGAACACCTAAACAGGTTCAAGTTGAGCAGTCATTTGAAAGAGTAAGAAAAATGTCAACGAGACAACTCAAAGGCGAAATCCATAAAAACGACAAGATAATGGAATTCATTGCCCTTGACAATCAACCGTTCTGTCGTGGATGATGTTGGCTTTTTCCGACTGGTCAAGCACCTCAAGCCCCGGTTACGAGGTTACAACTGTTCAGAATGATGATATGATACAAGGTTATGATAAATACATTGACTGTTTTGTGGATGAGATAGTTAAAGGCCTTTAGAGTTTAATTCGGGAGATGGTAACTCTTTAAACAACCACTCTCGTGGTGCCCCAAAATGAAAGTAAAGAGCAGAGCTCGAGCTCGAGCTCAACAGAGCTCCAGAGTTCCCCTTTGGAGATGGTTGTCTTTCTGGAAGGTTCTCCCATCTCTGCAGCACTCCACCAATGAGGATTTCATGGTAGAGCGGCCAGAAGGATGCCACTCCTCAATGAAAAGCACACAACAGCCAGCTTGGAGTCTGCCAAAAGGCACCAAAAGGACTCTGACCATGAGAAACAAGAATCTCTGGTCTGATGAAAGCAAGATTGAACTCTTTGGCCTGAATGCCAAGTGTCACATCTGGAGGAAACCTGCCACCATCCCTAAGGAGAAGCATGGTGGTGGCAGCATAATGCTGTGGGGATGTTTTTCAGTAGCAGGGACTGGGAGAGTAGTCGGGATCGAGGGAAGAATGAACACTGCAAAGTACAGAGCGATTGATGAAAACCTGCTCCAGCGCGCTCAGGACCTCAGACTGGGCAGCCGAAATGTCACCTTAGAACAGGACAACGACCCTAAGCACACAACCAAGACAACGCAGGAGGGGCTTTGGGATAATTCTCTGAATGTCCTTGAGTGGCCCAGCAAGAGGCCGGACTTGAACCCGATCGAACATCTCTGGAGGGACCTGAAAATAGCTGAGCAGCGACGCTCCCCATCCAACCTGACAGCTCGAGAGAATCTGCAGAGAAGAATGGGAAAAATTCACCAAATAAATGTGTGCCAAGCTTGATGGGTCAAACCCAAGAAGACTTGAGGATGTAATCATTGCCAAAGGTACTTCAACAAAGTACTGAGTAAAGGATCTGAATGCTTATGTGATTGCTGATTTATAAAAATAAACTAACATAAAAAATAAAAAATAAAAAATGGCTTTAATTTGGGGCATTGTGTGTAGATTGATGAGGGGAAAAAATATGTAATAAATTTCAGAATACGGCTGTAACGTAGCAAAAATGTCAAAGGGTCTGAATACTTTCTAAATGCAATATTATACACTGCTTCAAAAAATAAAGGGAACACTAAAATAACATGAATGAATGAAATATTCTTATTAAATACTTTTTTCTTTACATAGTTGAATGTACTGACAACAAAATCACACATTATCAATGGAAATCAAATTTATCAACCCATGGAGGTCTGGATTTGGAGTCACACTCAAAATTAAAGAGGAAAACCACACTACAGGCTGATCCAACTTTGATGTAATGTCCTTAAAACAAGTCAAAATGAGGCTCAGTAGTGTGTGTGGCCTCCACGTGCCTGTATGACCTCCCTACAACGCCTGGGCATGCTCCTGATGAGGTGGCGGATGGTCTCCTGAGGGATCTCCTCCCAGACCTGGACTAAAGCATCCGCCAACTCCTGGACAGTCGGTGGTGCAATGTGGCGTTGGTGGATGGAGCGAGACATGATGTCCCAGATGTGCTCAATTGGATTCAGGTCTGGGGAACGGGCGGGCCAGTCCATAGCATCAATGCCTTCCTCTTGCAGGAACTGCTGAGACACTCCAGCCACATGAGGTCTAGCATTGTCTTGCATTAAGAAGAACCCAGGGCCAACCGCACCAGCATATGGTCTCACAAGGGGTCTGAGGATCTCATCTCGGTACCTAATGGCAGTCAGGCTACCTCTGGCGAGCACATGGAGGGCTGTGCGGCCCCCCAAAGAAATGCCACCCCACACCATGACTGACCCACCGCCAACCGGTTATGCTGGAGGATGTTGCAGGCAGCAGAACGTTCTCCACGGCGTCTTCAGACTGTCACGTCTGTTACATGTGCTCAGTGTGAACCTGCTTTCATCTGTGAAGAGCACAGGGCGCCAGTGGCGAATTTGCCAATCTTGGTGTTCTCTGGCAAATGCCAAACGTCCTGCACAGTGTTGGGCTGTAAGCACATCCTCACGGAGTCTGTTTCTGACCATTTGAGCAGACACATTCACATGTGGCCTGCTGGAGGTCCTTTTGCAGGGCTCTGGCAGTGCTCCTCCTTGCACAAAGGCGGAGGTAGCGGTCCTGCTGGTGGGTTGTTGCCCTCCTACGGCCTCCTCCACGTCTCCTGATGTACTGGCCTGTCTCCTGGTAGCGCCTCCATGCTCTGGACACTACTCTGACAGACACAGCAAACCTTCTTGCCACAGCTCGCATTGATGTGTCATCCTGGATGAGCTGCACTACCTGAGCCACTTGTGAGTTGTAGACTCCGTCTGATGCTACCACTAGAGTGAAAGCATCGCCAGCATTCAAAAGTGACCAAAACATCAGCCAGGAAGCATAGGAACTGAGAAGTGGTCTGTGGTTATCACCTGCAGAACCACTCCTTTATTGGGGGTGTCTTGCTAATTGCCTATAATTTCCACCTGTTGTCTATTCCATTTGCATAACAGCATGTGAAATTTATTGTCAATCAGTGTTGCTTCCTAAGTGGACAGTTTGATTTCACAGAAGTGTGATTGACTTGGAGTTACATTGTGTTGTTTAAGTGTTCCCTTTATTTTTTTGAGCAGTGTATATTGCTGCGGTAGCCATGCTGGTTAAGTAGGTATGTCCAAAGTTGACTGGTACTGTGTGTGTGTGTATATATATATATTTTAACTCAGCAAAAAAAGAAACGTCCCTTTTTCAAGACCCTGTCTTTCAAAGATAATTCGTAAAAATCCAAATAACTTCACAGATCTTCATTGTAAAGGGTTTAAACATTGTTTCCCATGCTTGTTCAATGAACCATAAACAATTAATGAACATGCACCTGTTGAACGGTCGTTAAGACACTAACAGCTAACAGACGGTAGGCAATTAAGGTACAGTTATGAAAACTTAGGACACTAAAGAGGCTTTCTGACTCTGAAAAA
Organism: Oncorhynchus mykiss; assembly: GCF_013265735.2. Taxonomy (NCBI): domain Eukaryota; kingdom Metazoa; phylum Chordata; class Actinopteri; order Salmoniformes; family Salmonidae; genus Oncorhynchus; species Oncorhynchus mykiss. The sequence continues at coordinate 17,258,679 of NC_048589.1, read as the reverse complement.
CACCAAAAGAAAGATGCCCAGGGTCCCTGCTCATCTGCGTGAACGTGCCTTAGGCATGCTATAAGGACGCATGAGGACTGCAGATATGGCCAGGGAAATAAATTGCAATGTCCGTACTGTGAGACACCTAAGACAGCACTACAGGGAGACAGGACGGACAGCTGATCATCCTCGCAGTGGCAGACCACGTGTAACAACACCTGCACAGGATCAGTACATCTTACCTGCAGGACAAGTACAGGATGGCAACAACGGCCCGAGTTACACCAGGAACACACAATCCCTCCATTAGTGCTCAGACTGTCCACAATAGGCTGAGAGAGGCTGGACTGAGGGCTTGTAGGCCTGTTGTAAGGCAGGTCTTCACAAGACATCCCCGGCAACAACGTTGCCTATGGGCACAAACCCACGGTCGCTAGACCAGACAGGACTGGCAAAAAGTGCTCTTCACTGATGAGTCGTGGTTTTTGTCTCACCAGGGATGATGGTCGGATTCGCGTTTATCGTTGAAGGAATGTTGAGTTACACCGAGGCCTGTACTCTGGAGCGGGATCGATTTGGAGGTGGAGGGTCCGTGGTCTGGGGCGGTGTGTCACAGCATCATCGGACTGAGCTTGTTGTTATTGCAGGCAATCTCAATGCTGAGCGTTACAGGGAAGACATACTCCTCCCTTCATGTGGTAGCCTTCCTGCAGGCTCATCCTGACATGACCCTCCAGCCATACTGCTCGTTCTGTGCATGATTTCCTGCAAGACAGGAATGTCAGTGTTCTACCATGGCAAGCGAAGAGCCCGGATCTCAATCCCATTGAGCACGTCTGGGACCTGTTGGATCGGAGGGTGAGGGCTAGGGCCATTCCACCCAGAAATGTCCAGGAACTTGCAGGTGCCTTGGTGGAAGAGTGGGGTAGCATCTCACAGCAAGAACTGGCAAATCTGGTGCAATCCATGAGGAGATGCACTGCAGTACTTAATGCAGCTGGTGGCCACACCAGATACGGACTGTTACTTTGATTTTGACCCTCCCTTTGTTCAGGGACACATTATTCCATTTATCTTAGTCACATGCCTGTGGAACTTGTTCAGTTTACATCTGTTGTTGAACCTTGTTATGTCCATACAAATATTTACATGTTAAGTTTGCTGAAAATAAAAGCAATTGACAGCGAGAGGACATTTCTTTTTTTGCTGAGTTTACACACACACACACACACACACCTACTTAACCAGCATGGCTACCACAGCAATACGCCATCCCATCTGGTATGCGCTTAGTGGGACTATCATTTGTTTTTCAACAGGACAATGACCCAACACACCTCCAGGTTGGGTAAGGGTTAGACTTAGAAGGAGACTGATGAAGTGCTGCATCAGATGACCTGGCCTCAACAATCACCCTTCCTCAACCCAATTGAGATGGTTTGGGATGAGTTGGACCGCAAAGTGAAGGAAAAGCAGCCAACTAGTGCTCAGCATGTGTGTAAACTCCTTCAAGACTGTTGGAAAAGCATTCCAGGTAAAGCTGGTTGAGAGCATGCCAAGAGTGTGCAAAGCTGTCGTCAAGGCAAAGGATAGCTAATTTGAAGAACCTCAAATATAAAATACATATTTTGATTTGTTTAACACTTTTTTGGTTATTACATGATTCCATGTGTGTTATATCATAGTTTGTCTTCACTATTATTCTACAATGTAGAAAATAGTACAAATAAAGAAAAACCCTTAAATGAGTAGGTGTGTCCAAACTTTTGACTAGTATTGTGTGTGTGTGTGTGTGTGTATGCATGTATATCTATCCAGTGGTCACCAACCAGTTGATCACGATCGATCTTCAAAACATTCCTAGTCCATTTCCAAAATGTTTGTAGAAAAGCCAACGATAGACATAATTGCTTGCACTCTTTTTTTTCGTGTTGCGCTGTTGGCGGTAGGTACACTTGATTCAGAAGCCCTGCGAACCGGGTAGGCAAAGTGTTCCAATTGTGAACCATTTCATTTGTCTGAAAGGACAGACTCCGCCTACCCGGCAGACCAGGAGGTCTGTGGCTAAATAGAGTGCACCTACTGCGCTGGCCAATCGGATAGCTCAAATCATCGTGCCTACAGCTTCCACAACCACAGCAAATGTAATACTAACCTATGTGAGTTTTAAAACCATGACCAGTGAGACTGTCAAAGAATACAGAAAAGAGCTGAGTGAGTGAGTTCATGTAAGTTTTTATTCAACACTATTACAAAACATGCTTCTCCCTACTTCCACTGCAATGAATGAGTAGCCAAGTGTCAATATCCTGCATTTGTATTATTCTTAGCTGCTCATCATGTCTTTCAATATTGAGAAATATTTCATTTTCTCTGGTCATAGGCACAATATGGATTTGTGCATGAGGCAGATGCGGTGCGACTAGAATTTTGCCAGTCAGGTGGAAGATGGTGTCCCCTCTCTCTCGTCAGTCTCACCGGAGGAAAGGAAGGAGAGAGTAGGGACCGTAAGAGGAGGACCCTCTGCTGCTCTCTCCGCCGCTGAGACTAATGTCGTGTTCAAAACAACTGGGAACTCGGAAATCTACAACTTCAGTGCATTCAAGACAACTGGGAACGCCGACAAAAAGTAGATCCAACTGGGAAGAATATCTTTGAACGGTCATCCAAGACGGAAACTTGAAAGCAGCATGACCATCAGATGTAGATACCATCAGTCCAGTAAAATAAAAAGGCAAATTATGCTCAGCTGTCCCTCGCAAGTGCTACAATAAACAAAAAAAAACATTTTTTTTTTAATCAAAGCTTTGAAATATAATATGGTCTGAGAAGAACAATACTGGCAAGCCAGGCATAGCCAATATACTGTCACAATGTATTAGGCATAGTGCACAACCCTCATTCCTACAGAACAGTTTTTTAGGTTAATGTTATTTTTTTTACATTTATTCTGAGCGGTAGATCTCAGCTTGCTTTTTGACTGGGAAAGTAATCTTGACTCAGAAAAGGTTGGTGACCACTGCTGTACATACTGGAAGCCTCTGGAATAAAGTACATTTAGTTTTTTACTCTTTATGTCGGAGTTTGTGGTCGTTAACTAGAGTGAGTGATGTGCATCTACCATACAGTCTCCAACCTAAGCTATCGCTGACCCTACAATGGTAATGAAGTCACCACACACAATCAAACAAACCAATCATCTCCCAAAGTCAGCCATGAACTTTAAAAGCCAAATTAGACAGACAACAAACAGCACCAAAATCACAGAACATCATCAGTCAGTGAGAGTGGGTGGACTCACCAGCGAGGTGTGTGAGGGTGGGTGTGAGTGGGGGTACCACCACACAGTCTTGTAGATGTTGACATAGTGGACAAAGAGGGCACTGAGGTGGCAGAAGAACAAGTGCAGCTTGAACAGAATGTTTTGTGTCCATGGATAACTGGGATCTTAAAGTGCTTCACAGGAACCACGGTCTGGGCTGCCAACGGGGGACTGGATAGGCTCGTACCCGAGCCAATCCTAACGGTACAACACACAGGGCTTTCAAATCAAAAGATTACTTTGTGTTACTACAGGTTGATATCTAAAGACTATAGCTTATTACTATTCTCACCCTCCACAACAGCAGGACAGTGGTATGGGCCTACACTCTATGCAAAAAAAACAGCTGTCTATAATCAAGGAATAAAGAAACACTCTTAAAACATGTCACAGTGTTCTATGTAGTACACAGTCAACCCATATGATCCCAATATCCTCTCACCTTGTCCGAGAGCAAACACCTGTGACTGGGGAGCTGGTAGAGTGGTTGTCATTGCTGACTGAGCCTGGCTCACTGTTTATTGGAGACCTGCAGTAAGCAGTGCGGTTGACCCCTCTCCGTCCACCTGCCATCGCAGACACCCCCACGTTTCCCTTCGTCTTGTATGTTTGTGTGTCTGAGCGCTACTCTTTTTTTAAACTGATCAAACTGTAGGAAATCACCCTGGTGATTAGAAAAGTGGGTTAATTTTCTTATTTCTATAGGCATCACCGCTCAAAAGAAATATGGTCATCTAGCAATGCTATGATATACTGCAGCCCGGTGATGTCATGGACAGTAGTCAATTAAGATTGGGCACTTTACATTTCAACCATAAAGGTTATTTTGCATTTACAATACTCAAATCAAAGATCATGTTTATAAGGCATATTGAACGAAACATTGACAGATCATGAAAGAGTGATTTGCTATTTATCCACCCGATAATAACTGGCCTGAGTACAATGTGAACAAACATACTGCAAGTCTAGAAATATCTGCTAACCGATGCCTCAGCACAAGGTCCACCTGTGTAATGATCATGCTGTTTAATCAGTTTCTTGATATGCCACACCTGTCAGGCAAAGAAGAAACCACATTTACTCATGAGGCGAGACCAACATATTTTCCGGGAACTGACACACAAAACCGAGTTTCATCAATGATGCGACAGGTCATACATATATTACACAAGTACCATGCATATTATCGTAACGTGCACGAGATAAAAACGTGTCTTTCCGCCAAACCAGTCTTTCCGGCAAGACAGTAAAAATGCATGCTCGACAAAATACCAAAGACTGCGGCCTACCATATAAACAGACAGCATAATGGCTAGCTATTAGCTAGCTAACGTTACCCAAATCATACAAAATGTAAGCTTACCGAGGTTTGGACAGGGATTTTATCTCAAATGCGGTTGCAGTATATGAAGTAGCAGGTTACACAACACAAACTTTCTGAGCATTTGTTGAGAAAAATGCACGTTCCCCATTATAATAAACGAAGTTGATCATTGTGTTGATGAGGTACTACAGATGTGTGATAGCATGGGGACGTGATGAGGACATCATGACATGTGGGAGAGGAGTGTTTCTTTAAAGAGACATCATGCAATACCAAATATGTGTATGACTAAACCAAAATAGACTACAGCATGCCGTTTCCAATGGGAACAGATGCGTCATGGTGGGTAGAACAAGCAAATAGATGGGCAGAGCCAAGCACGAGCTAGCGAGGTCCTATTGGCTCGTTCTAGCAGACATTTGCATATTTCCGGTAGGAAACGGATACTATGTGAAGTACACTTGTGCAATAACTCAATTCGCCTTTGTGCTCCTTTTAAACAACGGATTTTTTTAAAACTCTGGCAAAGTGTAAAATCTACAAAATGTAGTCCACTCTGTTCATAACAGATTACATCTTTGGGAATAGAAAACTGTATTGAGAGTAAATGTTTCATCGATGAGAATATGTTCAGAATGTAGGCCAAAATCATTTTTTCCCCCCACGTCTTCTCCCACTGGCCGGCGGCTGAGCTTTCCTCTCCACTACATTTGGTAGTTTAGTGGAAACGCCAAGCTTCATATTTATTTATATTTATAAATCCAGTGAATTATATCTCGTCGTTCTGTGGGAATACTGTATTTACATATTACGTCCTAATCATTTTTATTTGGAGATTCACGAGTTAACAATTTTACCATAATACAACAAGCGTTGACCTTACCGTGAAATGCTTACTTACAAGCCCTTAACCAACAGTGCAGTTCAAAAAGAGTTAAGAAAATATTTACCAAATAAACTAAAGGCTATATACCGAGTCAGTGTGCGGGGATATAGGTTAGAGGTAATTTCTACATGTAGGTAGGGATGAAGTGACTGCATAAACCGCGAGTAGCAGACCTATATAAAACAAATGTAATAGTAATAGTCCCCTAAATTTAGCGCTCCGGTACCTCTTACGGTCAGATGCCGAGCAGTTACCATACCAGGTGGTGTTGCGACCGGTCAGGATGCTCTCGATGGTGCAGCAGCATAACTTTTTGAGAATCTGGGGACCTATGCCAAATCTTTTCAGTCTCCTAACGGGGAAAAGGTTTTGTCGTGCCCACTTCGCGACTGTCTTAGTGAGTTTGGACCGTGATAGATCGTTGCTGTGGACACCAAGGAACTTGAAACGCTCCTCTACAGCCCCGTTGTTGGAACTAAATAATTTGTACCACAGTATATTCATTCAGTCCATAAACTTCACATTGCTTTGCTGTTATGATCAGATCAACATAAGTAGGCCTAGTATACATTGTTCAATGTATGAATTAATTGACTGTACTTTTGCATAGATCTGCATCTCACGCTCAACCTATAGATGTTCAAGCGTTCCTGCATCCTCTCATTAATCACTGGTAGGACAGGACAGGTGAATGCAATGTGGTGGATGGCTCCTGGGAATTTATTTTCACCTGTCCAGTTCTTTGACAGCTATTCAAATAGTGGTTTATAGATATGTTGTATTTCTTTTCCCACCTCTAAGTGTCAGCATTTAGTTGGTCTGGGGATTGGATACATACCAGTTTCCCTAACTTGTATCTATGGTAATGGCTAAGATTTACATAAAAGTGCATCATGTGAATGATGAATCTTCTGAATCCAGATAAATCCTCAACTTTAAGCTTGAAATATCTACTCAAATCTAATCAGCAGCATGTCCCTTAGAGCCATTTCTAACTTTTTTTAGGTTGTCAACTTGAACCCAAATAATCTGCATTTCACCATGCACTTGCAATACTCTTCAGTTAATAAGGATGGTAATGAGTTGACTGCCTGCAGTTCTCACATGGGGCACATATTGATATTTAAAATAAAAGTGTACATCAGTGGGAACAGCAACATTTTGTTTCTGACCATGACCCTCAGGAAATCGAATAACTGATAATGCCTCGATCCAATCTGACAATGATATTGCTTGCCGTTTGATGTCACAGGGGTAGTAACATTTGAGAATTGATGACAACCTTGGGGACAGAACAGCATATGCATTTGGAAGGTTGGCCTCAGATTAAATTATACGTACATATTTTAATTCCTTTCAAAAGGTCACAGATGATTCCCCACTGTTTATTTCCATCCTGCTGAAGTGCCCTCTGGTTCAGCCCTCCAAGGGACTGCTCAGCCCAATGACAACAGGAGCTTTTCTCAGTGTCAGACAACATACAGCCTGCCACCAATGGATGAACCATCTGTTAGTGCATATATTCTGATAATGTTGACAGATTTTAAATCAGATCACCCTAAAATCTTCTGATATGCAAAACAGACCACAGCACCTGGCTCAATCTTATAAATTCTAGCACAGGGATCATCTAGTTGTGGGCCAATTATTATTTTTTTGAGTGGATGGTCAGGGGGCCGGAACATAATTAGAAATAATTTGACTGCAAGAAGCCCAAACATGTATAACATTACTAAAATTTCAAAATATTGCCTACATTTGTATATGATCACAAATCTTGTGTGAATACTTTAGGCACAGATTACCAAAATTGTAATCACTAGACACTGATTTGCTACTGTTTTTAGTCTAGCGACCTCCTGTCCGTATTTTCCAGCTGCTAAGAGCATTGTCTCAGCAACCTGTCTCAACTGCAGTGGTTTAAAGTACTTAAAGGTATATCTACTTTACCATTTATATTTGACAACTTTAACTTGACCACATTCCTAAAGAAAATTTAATTTTACTACATATAATTTTCCATTATCCAAAAGCACACTACATTGAATGCTTAGCAGGACAGGAAAAGGGTCCAATTCATGCGCATATCAAAAGAACATCCCTGGTCATCCCATCTGCCTGTGATCTGGCGGACTCACTAAACACACATGCGTCATTAGTATGCGTGTTGGACTGTGCCCCTCGCTTTCAGAAATTAAACAAATGGCATCTGATTTGCTTAATAAGGAACATAAAATGATTTGCTGTTTTACTTGATACTTACGTAGATTTAAAACAAATACTTTTACTCAAGTAGTACTGGGTGACTCATGGTACTTCTTCCACCACTACTCGACTAAAATGCTCCATTGAGTTCAACAACTTCACTAGATGCTGCATTGAGCATTCACTTGTTGCTACCCATTTGTCCCAACTAAAGGGTCGCTGCTCCAGTAAACTAGTGTCTTAAAATCGCATTCCTTTATCCTTCTCCCCTTTGTCAATATTATGTCTATTACCTTACAGAATGGGGCCAGACATCACTACCCAGATTCCCCACATTGGACAGAAAATAAGCGCGCGAGAAACTCGAGCAGAGCAACCACTCACAACGTTGCCATTCCAGACACCTGGTACCCAGAGAGATGGTGTTTGTTTATTTAGTAAGGGAAGAGATTAGGCCCATGATAAGAGATGTTTGTCCATATATATAGTAACCAAGGCTATATTTAAATATAATAATGAAAGTAGCTGAAGAATTTACCTTTTATGAGCCGCAAAACACCCGTACCAACAATTAAGAAACAGCAGTCAGGATATTGGGATTTATTTAAGATATATAAAATTAAGTCTGTACAGAAAACATCCAAGAACTTCCTGTGGCAACTACAATTTCACAAATACACAAAATGTCATATTTAAAAATGTAAAAAGTGAGGTAAAAAAATTCCTAGTCACAGAAATCTATCAGGAGCCAAAGGAAGATGACACACAAACTCAGTTCCTCGTACTGTACTCTTGGAGCATTCTCCAAGCTGCTTTGTCGGGAACCAGACCATGATTTCATCCCAACTCAAGTTGAACGCACTGTAGGCCTAATGTTGATTTCTCTGGAAACTGGGCGAGAATCAACTGTTTTCCAGGGATTGTCATTATCCTGAAGTGATGGAACGAGCTCATTCTTTTATCATCATTTCTAACAAACGGTTGAATCTCGAGCGAAAGAAACCTTGGCAGTCCAGACATTTAAATCACCAACAAAACGCCAGACTGCCAGGAGCCTTTTATCAGTGCAGTCAAGGCCTTTCACAGGATTATACCTGTTGAAAATACATTTAATTCAGTCACGCGGCATGAAATCAGAGCACTTCTCAAAGTGACAGATTGAGGTAAACCTTTATCAAATATCATTGGGAAAAACCCAACATTTCCTCCAGTCCATCAGAAAGTACTACATCACAACCCTGGTTTGATTTTCTACTAGAGCTGGACAAAAGTCGGCCCGAGGGTCCATTCAAAAACCTTGCAGTTGGTTGTGAAGGGGACTAAGCACTTTCTGGCCAAATTCAACAAGCAAATGCAGAATCTGAGGTACACTCAGTTGGCAGACTTGGGTCATTCTTGATTTCATCAGTTTTATTTTATTAATAGTCAAAACAAATACTGTAGCAGCTTGAGCATTTTTAAATTACATATTGCTGAAGACAATACTTACCATGAGGACATTCAGCTCAAGTCCAATGCCTTTCTCAAACCCAGAAGGACTAACTCAGAATACCTGGGGACAGAAATACAAATGAGACCCATGTGCAAGTGCTGTTGACAACTACATGTAGTTTAAGTTGGACAATCATTCATGCAAAACTAATATTTCACTGCAAAAGTCATGCAACTCAAGCTGAGGTTGTCAATTTATTTTTTGTAACCAAGACTTAAAGATTGCTACAAATGCTGAACATTTTAACAGTATTCTAAAATTTAAAAAAAGGCAGAAGGCATTTTAAATGATTGGACCATAAACTGCGTTCAATTTTAGCAAGAGTTGCATTACAATCATTTCTAATAATTTTGTACAGCTATTTTATTTGAGACATATTTTTCAGTCACGCAGTTTTGGACAACTGGTTTGGGTTGACTAGCAGGTTCTAGCATTTTGAGCATAAGACAAAAAATATCTAACAAATGACAGTTGGGGTTAGTTTTACCTTCTTGACGTGATCTTTTGGCTTTTAGCATCCTCTCCTCTGCACTGCGATATTTTTCTTTAATAAAACCAGCCAGCATGACTTTGCATCAAAGTCAAGTAAGATCCCTGCAAGCTTGATTGTAAATACGGTTGAAAATCAGTTATTTCAAAGGACTAAAAATACATGGCTCATTGGGAAGCTTGAGGAAATGTTCCGTTGTAACGATTGATTTCAAATACTACAAGTCCAAGCACTATACCCTTCTCAAGCGAAGTATTTGGAAATACATTACCTTGATTAAGGTACCATCTTTATTTTAGGTGACATAACAAGTCTCTTCTAGATCCTTTTTAATACAGAGAGATGAAGAGGACGTGCTCTTTATCAAAGTAAAGCAGATTTTCTTTTTGGTTGCTTTTGTCTCCTATGTACATACAATATTCTGGTGATTGTTTAGGAGTTTTGTGAAAATCCTCAAAACGAGAATCAGTTTTATTAGAAGTGGAAGGCATTACTATACAACAAAAGCAAAATACCAGGTTTAGTTTGATAAAAAAACAAAACAAATTAGGCTTTATTGATACAACGCACTGCAGAAAAACATTTTTGGGATATATTTAGTATCCTATTTAGGCAAGAGTACACACGTACGTAGCACTATGCATTTTGGAGACGGCACAACTTTAGAAAGCAATATACAAAACTTTCTTAACTGTATGCATATAATATTGAGATGGCTGCAGTTTTCCCTTACATGAAGACCATGTGAGGACCATGTCCAAATTCTTGTAGAACCACTCAAACAAAGTGAGTAATTTATCAGCATTTCTATCAAAGTCAGCCCAATAAGATGTAGACCAAAGTAAGCCAAGCAAAAGTTATCTAAAGTAGAATGTACTTACAACCAAGTCGAATTGAAAATACTTAAAGGAGATATTTTAGGACAGACTGTCTCAGTGTCTAATAAGGCTAGATTTCAAAACCCTAAGAAAAGAAAAAACATTGAAATCTATGCCTCTATAGGGAATGTTAGTTTCTGCAAAAATGATTTGTCTATAAAATTATTTTGGTTCTTCCCCATATATTCTTAATCTAGTTGCCGATGTTACATTGACGTCATTAATCAAGTTTTAGCTAAAAAATACTTTAGAAATGCAGCCTAAATGAGACTGCAACTGACACAAATAATTTCAAGACAAACTGAAACAAACCTTCAAAATAACATTTAACACTATACAAGGTATCACGTTTCTCTAAGTAACCATTAAATTAGATCTTAAAACTGTCAATGATGCTGTGGAAACATTGAATGATAACGTATTATCCAAATCCTTGCATTCGCTTGCTACGCCCACTCGATACGATACATCCAGTTGTCCTGCTCTCAAATCATTAAAAAACAAAAAACTACAGAAAATTTAAAAGAAAAACATTTAGGGAAATTACTTTGGAGAGTTAAGTGAGTTACAATGGGAGACCGTTGCCATGGCAACCCTCTACCGGAGACTGTTCAGTATCTTCCGTATGGATGCTCTCTGTAGGCCCCCCTCTTATCCTGCCTCGCTGGAGGGGCTTTGCCTCCAGTGGAGGACCAGGAACCCTCCCAATCATCCTGGGCTACAGAGAAAAAAAACACCAAGCCTAGGTCAATGTTTGGATACATGCAGTGTGACAAAAAAGAGTGGTGGTCAAATATGTCACAACAGAGTACAACACATGGACACAGAACCAGTTTGGACCAACTATGTCAGTTTCATTATTTGAAAATGTATGAAAAAATATTTACTTAGCCCATTAATTTATTGCCATCTTACCATAGGGTTCATAAGCCTCCTGAGCCTCTCCATGTCCGTAGTCATAGTACTCTGTGTCCCTGTGAAGAGAACGTCAAAGAGCCTTTTGAGACAGACTGATACTACATTGAATATTACAAGGGTAAAATGTCTGGGGCCCCACAGCATTCACTTAAACATGGCACAATATATCAGCTTAATTACAAAAGTTTCCGGAAATTGAAATCACTAGGGAAAGCGGGATACAGAGTCAGTTGCACAACAATGCAACCGAAACGTGTCTTCCCGCATTTAACCCATCACCTCTGAACCAGAGTGGCTGGGTTGGCTGCTGAAATCCATCCTAACCATCTTGACCTCAATATTTCCTATGACAATTCAAATGCAAAATGCTGGGGCGAAAAAAAGTCTGCTACTACAATCTTCTACTGAGGATTGGCCACGTCATTGTTTTAACCATTATATTATGAGAAAGACTTACGCTTGTGGAGGTTGTTGACTGTAATAGTTGTCATAACCTTCATATGCAGGCTCAGCGTAGCTTTCTTCATAGGCAGGCTGGGGGAATGAAGACAAAACAGGCCACTATTACCACAGAATGACGAGGTAAAACAGAATGCTACTAGCATGTCAGAATAAAACAGTCAAGTGGACTAGATGGGGCTTAAACCCATGAATGAAGTGACCTGTCACCCATGATGAATAGACAACAAAATATTAAACTGACAGCTCTTCAGTTCTGAAAGAAAGTAGGTATACAACCCAATGACTTAACAATTGAGTGGTTTGACTTACATATTCATTGTAGGCCTCAGCCTTGGGTGGTGGGGCATGTTGGTGCTGGTGCTGCTGGTGGGAATGGGCTGGGGACGGGAGCATCCTTGGTGTCCCTGGGGTGGGTGGTCTGGAACGGGGTGTAGTGCCTCCTCTAGCAGGTGTAGAGGGGGGTCCCCCCCGGCCAGCTGGAGCCCCTCTGGCCGACCCACCCCTGGGAGGTCCTCCTCGGGAAGCTCCACCACGTTGGGTGCCTCCACGAGGGGCTCCTCCACGAGGTAGCATTCCTCGCCCCCTGAATAAATAAAATCATGGAGAAATAAACTTTGTAGGATTATGAAGGCTTTTGGTCTTGAAAGGTAAGGGGTTGTCAGGCACTGCAAGTCCTACCTGGCTCCTACTGAATTGGGTGGGGGTGCTCCCCTGCCCCTGCCTGGAGGGCCCCCTCGTCCCCTGGATTGTGAATCTTGACCGCCATTCAGGTAGCCAATCTCCATGAACTGATCCTGGCATATACCATCCATGGTGTCCTGCTTATAAAGAGTAAAGAGAGTAGCTCCATTAACATGACAGGTCAGAGATTATAACATGGCAGTAGCATGGAACATCTTGGACCATTGCTAAGTTACCATAGACCAAATAGCTAGGCCCATATATCACAACCTGAAATAGCTTTGGTTGAAGCAGGAAGCTCCCTGGGATACTTACAGGGATGAGGAACTTCTTGACCTCGTCCATGGCGTGAGCCATGCGCAGGTATGCCTCAGGTATAGGAGCAAACACCTCTATGAAGACATGCAGTTCCATGCCCAGATGAGCATATTTGGGCTCACCACCCTTTCTCAGCTCTTCCTCCTGAAATTCAACAGCGTAAAAAACAACAATGAATTCTGCACATTACACATCCAATCACTGCTGTTTGTTACAAAATGACTCTTCTCCACATGTACCCTGTCAACTCCTCCCTCCATTCTTACCTTCACCTTGTCCCTCATGGAACCTTTGCCCAATACTGAGATCTTTGCTCCAGTTTCCTCCTGGAGGCGCTTGATTGTGTTCCCCTGGGGTCCCAAAATCTTACCAACAAAGTTGAACTGTGGAAATAAAAAAGGTTTCACTATAATAGACTCGATGTTCTTGGTGCAGAGATTGTAGTATTCAGGGATATTGAAACATAGATCACGGTAATATGCTGCATAAGATACTGTATCAATGCCTCGAATCTATAGCATGCTGCCTTCCCGTCTAAGGGACAGTGGCAATAGACATATGAGAAAGAAGTTTCAGCACACATAATTGAAGAGGAATGAACCAGCGGTCCTATTTATTTTGATTTATGCCTGTTTAAGTGGTCCATTTTGTAGACACCACTGGGGGTCTAACAGCACAGCAGAAGGAGCACTGACATGCCATTCTGACTTCACTCCCATGAAATTCTCCTATTAAAATAACTGCACTATATGCAGTCATATCCATTTAAGTTTGAGGTCACTGATAACCCTGAGGTGTGCAAGTTGTCCCTTGACAGTGAGGGAGAGCCAGACATGCAGTAGGGTGTTCAATTGTAATGTATGCTTTGAGCATAGTAAATATGAGCCCCCCCCGTTAATGTAATCGCATATGAAAAGCAATGGCCCAAACTGAAGGCTTCTATTGTACAAGAGAAAACTTTACTCACCCTTGGGTACTGTTTGACTGGAATGAGTACACGTTCCTTGACCTTGATGTTCTTTGTGGTAAACAGGTCCAGGTAAGTTTCTCTTTCTGTCTCTTTCTTCGTCTCTCCTTTCTGAATCCTTTCTATCTCTACAGAACGGAAAACATGGCTTTTTAGTTTGACTAACATCACTATCACTCACAGACTGAACATAAACAGTGCAAGAGCTACATGAAATGTTCATAATTTACAAGTAATTAGCAGAACTTGGTCAAATCAAAGTGTAGAGTAATTATAGCTACATCAATACATAGACCTACTACCAGAGAAAATCCTGTCGTAGTAAGATAAAACACAAGTCATCCAATGATACCAGCTCCCTCATTTCCCCACAAAAAAAAAAAAATGTAGTGGGCGGGTCTCAAGTCACACCACAATTCACATCATTGACAAAAAAGTAGCTGATCAAACTAGAATACAAATTTGGTCACAAAATAGATTCTAAACTCATCTTAATGCATGTCCCTGCTTAGTTTGAAACAGACTGGCAGTGGTGAACTGTCTGGGTAAAAATTGGCTCTGGGGGAGAGGCAGACTGCAAGCAAGCTGTTAACTGGCCCTGCAGCAGGATGAAACCGTTCATAACTTGGTCTGACACTTAACTACAGAAACCATCTTCTTATACTAAAAAGGCATGCCAACCGGACATTGTGGACAATGCTCAGATTCTGACTGCCATAATAGCAGCCATGAGGTCTCTGGCAGAGGTTCCAATATATTGTAGCAATGTCCTGCCTACAGCATTGCCATTGCACAGTAACTTTTTAGCAGACATCCCAAAAATATGGACCCACAGATGTGCAAGCTAGCTGCTGTCTACTACCAATTTCAAAAGTGCAACATCATATGAAGGTACTCGCAAAATAAATTCAGGAATCCAGCTGTAAAATGTGGGAAATGTTTATTAGTAAAAATCTAAGTGACTTGCATGAGTAAACATTAACTGAGATTCAATATAGTTGTGATGATATCAAATAAAAAGTGGGTGATAAAGTTTTTTTTATTTTTTTATTGCAGGATGCAAGTAAAGGACGGCTCTGATTGGTTACCTACTATGCAAATTTCAGAACTGTAATATGCCCATAGAGATTTTTGTTTTGTAGCACCTACATATGGAACATGGACAAGACCTTGATAAGGCTAAAATGGCATAAATATGCTACCTGATTAATTATTTACAATTACGCTTTTAGATACAAATGTCAAATTCTTCCTCCAAATGGTAGATTCTATAGATTACATTTGGAGGAAAAAACTATTTTTATGCTTGTTTAGTGAGGACTCATCCAACTACACATTTTAGTAGCACAAACAAATAAGCAGCCTTAGTTCATAAAACGAGCTACTGTTAAGAGAAAAGCAGCAAGCAAACGTGATCGTCAGATAACAGGTTCTGACGATGAAAACCCTATTTGACGATTAAAAAACAAATTTTCCAGCCAAACATTTTATGCACGCAACATACATAATGTCATGAAAGCCCTGGAGGAAACAGTTGTCAGTAAATTTCCCAAAAGTTAAAACATGCTAGACAGTGGGATCTTTGTGTCAGTAAAATTGTGCGAATAATTGCGGTGCAAACGCCATTATCTGTAAATATTTATATAATAACCATCATATCAAAGTGAATTTGGAGGCAATGATGTTGTGCGGTCCTCCCAATACGATTTGGTAACGCGTGCAGTTTATGAGGCTACATATTTAAAAAGTCATTATGAATTCAACAGGGTGGTGAAAGAGCACGGTGATGGGCTTGATGTTACTTTCCAATAAATATCGAGGGTCTTATTCCAGCGACTCGATGATTGATTCTAGTTTGACTGCCTTTTGACAAATCTCGCTCTTTTGTCTATAAACTCACACGTGTCACGATAAGTGGGCACATTTGCTTTATAATCCTACTTTGTGACAAAACCACAGTTGAAAATCAGATGGAAATATATTCGGTGCATGGGGAATTTAACCGATGAAATGGTTGTCGACTATATCCACGTACAATTTTATTCGCAACAAGTACATTTGAAGCAAACATGCATTGTTTTTGTGCAAATTATAGAATATTCTCAAATCTGTAGCCAATTGGATGGAAACCTAACTACTGAATTTTATTAAATTTGAGAAAAAACAAATTCGGCAGCAGCCTTCCACATTCATTAAGTTTCACGGCGGAAAAGTACTAGGTTATTACAGCCTCGTTACCTAACTAGATACCTACAGGGTCCCTAACCGATCCTACTCGGTGCCATGCCTCTCCTCCATTCGAGCCTCGTGCTAACAGGCCGTCCTTCCCGCCGCAACCATTGTTGTCCAACACAAGGCCTACATTTTTACAACGTAACTCAAATTGACTAGGCTATATGTTGTGGGTTTAGCAAAACCCATTGTATCGAATCAATAACCAATAGCCTATCGTTTAGGTCAACACAGTTTGTTGTTGAAACCATAAGTGTTAACGTTACAATCAGAACAGTTAAGTAACTTGCTAGCTAGCTACGTTAGCCTAGCCATCGTCACATTTTTAGTTACACCAGCTAGTTATCGCGTTACCTAGCAAACTAGTTCAAGGAGTCACTACAAACGTGCACTCCAATCAAAATATTTGAGTAAAATATTACCTGTCGATATAAGTTTCATTGCATGTGTGAATGAAGAATCCAGACTGTCTTTTTCTGCCAGAAGCTCAGGGAGATACTTGCTTTCATTCTCCATTTTGGCTTTTTTAGGCTCGGGCTTAGCGTCAGAACTCATGTGGCTCACGTTCTGTAACGTTTTCGTTTACTTGGTTTCCAGTCGGTCGGGAGCGTCCCAAAACAGCCTACTTTATTAAGTTGACCAGCTTGATGTTCTCAGCTATGTTTTCAAACGTAATATTCTCCGGCAACTAGCTACACGTTATCCGTATTTCACCGCTAAAAGAGAGCGGGTTATGGATGAATACGGTTTGTAGAATGGACGACGTTCTTCTCGTGCAAAAAAATTAAGAAAAATACGTCACAGCTTTTATGCATCGGAAACGAGGCTGCTTTGAGGATTTAAAGAGACAGTGTTTTTGAACTGACAACAACATACACCTTTTCATTTAGTCCCAGATTGAGGTCAAGAAGGCAGGAAAATAAACTTCTTGAAAATGTCCCTTTTTGTGGTTTGTCTCTAAAGAAAAAATATGTTTATTAACTGTATGCCGAAGGTTAAGTGCATCATCAATAGTTTTATTTTGTCTTCTTGTCTTTCACCCAACCCAAACTGAATTAGGATCACAAGATCTATCTTCAGGCATTAGTCATTTTATCATTTTGGAGTCACTTTTATTGTTTCTGAGCACTTGTATATTCATGTGGATGATACCATGATTAACGTTAATTTATTTTGTACCTTTATTTAGCTAGGCAAGTTAGTGGGTTAACTGCCTGTTCAGGGGCAGAATGACATATTTGTACCTTGTCAGCTCGGGGTGTTTGAACTTGCAACCTTCCAGTTACTAGTCCAACGCTCTAACCACTAGGCTACCATGCTGCCCTGCCGTAAACACCATGGGACCACGCAGCCGTCATACCGCTCAGGATGGAGACGCGTTCTGTCTCCTAGAGATGAATGTACTTTGGTGGAAAAGTGCAAATCAATCACAGAACAACAGCAAAGGACCTTGTGAAGATGCTGGGGGAAAGAGGTACAAAAGTAGCTATATCCACAGTAAAACGAGTCCTATATCGATATAACCTGAAAGGCCGCTCAGCAAGGAAGAAGCCACTGCTCCAAATCAGCCATAAAAAAGCCAGACTACGGTTTGCAACTGCACATGAGGACAAAGATTGTAAATGTCCTCTGGTCTGCTGAAACATCAATAGAACTGTTTGGCCATAATGACCATTGTTATGTTTGGAGGAAAAAGTGGGATGCTTGCAAGTCGGAGAACACCATCCCAACCGTGAAGCACGGGGGTGGCAGCATCATGTTGTGGGGGTGCTTTGCTGCATGAGGGACTTCACAAAAGATGGCTTCATGAGGAAGGAAAATTGTGGATAGATTGAAGCAATATCTCAAGACATCAGTCAGGAAGTTAAAGCTTGGTCACAAATGGCTCTTCCAAATGGACAATGACCCCAAGCATACTTTCAAAGTTGTGGCAAAATGGCTTAAGACAACAATGTCAAGGTATTGGAGTGGCCATCACAAAGCCCAGACCTCAATCCCATAGAAAAGTTGTGGGAAGAACTGAAAAAGCATGTGCGAGCAAGGAGGCCTTACAAACCTGACTCCGTTACATCAGCTCTGTCAGGAGGAATGGGCCAAAATACACCCAACTTATTGTGGGAAGCTTGTGGAAGGCTACCCAAAACATTTGACCCAAGTTAAACAATTTGAAAGGCAATACACAATGACCCACTGGGAATGTGAAAGAAATAAAAGCTGAAATAAAACGGTCTCTCTACTTTTATTCTGACATTTCACATTGTTAAAATAAAGTGGTGATCCTATCTGACCTAAAACAGGGATTTTTTACTAGGATTAAATGTCAGGAATTGTGAAAAACGGAGTTTAAATATATTTGGCTAAGGTGTATGTAAACTTCTGACTTCAACTGTACATTCTACATACAGTACATTTCACAGGCAGCATATTTCACATTAGTTGTCTTTGGTTTTAGTCCCAGTCTTCAGCTACCCTCAACCCCTCCCATCTATCTCTGAAGGCCATCCAGTTTTAATTTCTAGCTGACATATTTTCTACTGTGCTGTGATGTTTCTGAACCTTTCTCATAGTCTCTACAGATTGTAAATGAAATAAACAATTTTTCTAAGAGTGTTATTATATTATTGATGGATTGACTATGACTTTTCAAATCACCCAGCAGGGCTATTTGCAGAGTTGGCTCCAAGTAAATGTTTAAAAAAAAATTGGTTGACTGTCCCTCGTGTACTGTTTCTACAGCTCGTGTACTGTTTCTACTGTTTCTACAGCCTTAGTGGATTCCAGTGCTGCAGAAAACTTTATTGACCAGACCCCTGTCTTCTCTCTCAACATGACCTCATACCCGCTATCCTCTCCTTTGCCGGTTCAAGCCCTCGATAATCGGCCATTAGGTTCCGAAACCATCACACACATCACCAAACCACTCACCCTCACCGTGGTGTCCATCCATCAGGAGAAAACCCCCTTCATCACCAGCTTACAAGTTCCTCCTTGGCTTCAATGCCACAACCCCACCATCTCAGGATGAAAATCAGACTGTTTACCCGAATGCCGGAGGAACTGCTTCTCCATCCCTTGTGGTTCCATGTCGGTTGAGTCTTGTGGTTGTCCTTCAGCCCAACATCCCGGAGGTAAACCAGGACCTGTGGGAGGTATTTTCCATAACACACGCCACCTGTCTCCCTCATCACCCCTGGGACTGTGCCATCGACCTGCTTGTAGGCTCTGCGCCCCCGCGCAGACGCATCTACCCTCTGTTGGTGGCTGAAACCCAGGCCATGGAGGAGTACATCCATGAGGCGCTCCAACAAGGTTTCATCCGCACGTCCTGCGTCAGCAGGTTTCTTCTTCGTGGCCAAGAATGATGGAGGGTTATGCCCATGAATTGATTACAGAGGACTCAATGAAATCACCAAGTACCGTTACCCTCTCCCGTTGATGCCGGCAGCCATCGAACAGCTCCACGGTGCCCGGTTCTTTACCGAATTGGACCTGCGGAGTGCATACAATCTCATCTGCATCCGGGAGGGGGATGAATGGAAGACAGCTTTTAGCACAATGTTTGGTCACTATGAGTTCTTGGTGATGCAATATGGCTTAGCCAATGCTTCGTCAGTGGTCAAGGCATTTGTTAATGAGGCGTTCCGGGACATGCTCGGACGCCAGGTGGTCGTGTATATCGACGACATCCTGGTCTACTCGGCTACCTTGGAGGATCACATCGCTCATGTCCGAGTAGCCCTGGGATCAGTTTCAGGAGCTGAGTGAGCAGGTGATGGCTCGGGTGGATATGAGAGGGGATATGGATAGTATGAATAACTGGATGAGAACAGCGTTAGTGGGGGCAGCTACTGAGGCTGTACCTAAGATTTCAGGAAGGAGGAGGAAAACAGTCCCATGATGGACAGAGGAGTGTGGGGTAGTGGTGAGGAGTAGGGACAGGGCATTTAGAATACTGAAAAGGAATTATAACTTCCAACATCTGATTCAGTATAAGCAGGCCCATGCCCTAGTGAGGATAACTATTCATCAGGCAAAGAGGTCATGTTGGCATCGGTCCCATGACACCATTGGAAGGGCAACACCTGTGGGAGAAGTGTGGGGGATGATTAAGAGTATGAGTGGGGTCAGAAGGGAGTGGGATAATCCAGTGTTGATGAGGGGGAAGAATGTGGCAGTAACAGATGAGAAGGCAGAGACGATGGCCAAAGCATTTGTCCAAGTGCATTGCTCAGCAAATTTGTCAGAGGAGGGGGAGAGGGAGAACGAGAGAAGAGCATCCCGATGTGCTGGTTAGGAGGGAGGATGTAAATGATGCATTGAATGCATCATTTCATGGCAGAGGTGAAAAGGGCAATAGGTAAGGCTGAATTACCTTCACCTGGGAAAGATGAGGTGTGCTATGCTATGTTAGCCCATTTTAGAGATAAAGCACTGGATAAGGTATTGGTGTTGTACAACAGAGTGTGGGAGGAGGGGAAACTACCAGGCAGCTGGAAGGAGGCAGTAGTGGTACCAATCCGGAAGCCAGGGAAAGACCCAACGAGGCCAACAAGCTATCGGCCAATAGCTTTTGCATCACATGTATGTAAGATTATGGAATGTATGATTACGGAGAGGCTAACTTTCTTCCTGGAGAGCAGGGCGCTGGTATTTCCACATCAGTGGGTTCAGAAAGGGTAGAGGAACTATGGACCCAGTACTCTGCTTAGAAGCAGAGGTCAGGAAGACTCAGGTGAACAGGGAGACTTTTTTGATGATTTGGAGAAGGCGTATGATAGGATGTGAAAAGAGGGGTTGTTAATCAAGCTTGAAATTATGGGGGTAGGAGGGAGAACGAACAACTGGACAAAGGATTTCCTGTTTGGTAGGTCATTCCAAGTGAGGGTGGGGATGTCTCTATCAGGCAGCTAGCTACCTGGTGGATTATGGGGAGCGTGATTAGTCCTCTGTTGTTCTCAATCATGATCAATTATGTTTACTCTCAGGTACAGACGGATATTGGGAGGTCATTATTTGCAGATGATGGGGCCTTGGAAGAGGGGAAGAAATATGCCTTACATAGTCAGGAAGGTACAGGAAGCAATTGATGAAGTAGAGCGGTGGGCATTAATCTTTACCAGGAGGAAGGTGGAAGATGAGGTATGCTTGAGGTTATATGGGAGAAACTTGGAGAAGGTGACACTAGACTGACCTGGGCAGAACACATTGAGAGATTGGTGGGAAAGTGTTAGAAGGTGCTAAATGTGATGCGCTGTATGACAGGGAAGGAGTGGGGGTCTGGGCGTTCCTCATTGAGGACCATGTATGTTGCATGAATCTAATCTGTAATACACTATGGCAGTATAGCGTATGGTTCGGCAGCCCAGACATCATTGGAAAGGCTAGATGTCATACAGGGGCAAGGACTCAGAATATGTAGTGGGGCGTTCCGGACCTCCCCAGTGGCTGCACTACAGGTGGAGATGGGGGACATGCCATTGAGAATTAGGAGACAGCAGCTGGCAATGAATTATTGGGTCAACCTACAGGGACATGGGGTGACTCATCCTGCAAAAGGGATTTTACAGGCATGCTGGGAACACGAGCGAAGACAGAACACAAGCTTTGGGTGGGTAATACCCAGACAAATGAGATGGGACTGTATGGCTACTCCTGACTCCAGTAGTTGATCTAGAAGTGTTGGAGAGACTACAGAAAGATAGGGAGGTGTTGATCCATCTGATCTGTTTAAGAGACATCTAAATACTGTGCATCCTGATTTTTTTTTAGCCATTTACACAGATGGTTCAAAAGATCCAAGGACAGGATGTACTGGGTCAGCATTTGTAGTGCAGGAATGTGGGGTGGCAAAACACCAGTCTCAACGTCAACAGTGAAGAGGCGACTCCGGGATGCTGGCCTTCTAGGCAGAGTTCCTCTGTCCAGTGTCTGTTCTTTAGCCCATCTTAAGGCTTTATTTGCCAGTCTGAGATATGGCTTTTTCTTTGCAACTCTGCCTTGGAGGCCAGCTTCCCGGAGTCGCCTCTTCACTGTTGACGTTGAGGCGGGTGTTTTGCGGGTACTATTTCATGAAGCTGCCAGTTGAGTACTTGCGAGGCGTCTGTATCTCAAACTAGACACCCTAATGTACTTTGCTCAGTTGTGCACTGGGACAACCCACTCCTTTTTCTATTCTGTTTATTGGCAATTTCTCGCAAGGAATAGCCTTCATTTCTCAGAACAAGAATAGACTGATGAGTTTCAGAAGAAAGTTCTTTGTTTCTGGCCATTTTGAGCCTGTACTCAAACCCACAAATGCTGATACTCAACTAGCCTAAAGACCAGTTTTATTGCTTCTTTAATCAGGACAACAGTTTCGGGCTGTACTAACATAATTGCTAAATGGTTTTCTAATAATCAATTAGCCTTTTAAAATTATAAACTTGGATTAGCTAACACAACATGCCATTGGAACACAGGAGTGATGGTTGCTGATAATGGGCCTCTGTACGTCTATGTAGATATTCCATTTTAAAAAATTGGCCGTTTGCAGCTACAATAGTCATTTACAACATTAACAATGTCTACACTGTATTTCTGATCAATTTTATGTTATTTTAATGGACCAAAAATGTGCCTTTCTTTCAAAAAACAAGGACATTTATATTGTACAATAATCCTGAAAGTCACCATTTCAAAATAAAAAATATATAAACCAAAAGTTAACATGTTCACTCAGGTATGTTACTCTCCAGAAACAGCCTTAGTGTGTTTGATTCAATCTGTATGAAACATCTTGGCCAAAGCACTGCATTTGTCTGTGATGGGGTGGATCCCAGCCTGGATTGTTTAATGAATTTTTTATAATTTTTAATCTGAGAGGTGTGGCACCTGAAATGCTTAAATAAATATCTAGCTGTACAAATACAGTACATATGACCAAAAAAAAATGTCAATGCCCCTGCACAGTCTCTCAACAATTAAAACAAAATAATCCCTACAAGTACATTCATTATTGTGCCATCTCCGTAACAGATTGTTTTAGATGATTCTGTCTCTTGACACGTTTTGGATTAATTTATGATCCTTAATAATAACAATAAAAACCTTAATTATTGGCATCAATCAATACCGCTCAGAGCACTTATGAGCAGAGCCAGGTGACTTACACTATATATAGAAAAGTATGTGGACACCCCTTCAAATTAGTGGATTCGGCTATTTCAGCCACATCCGTTGCTGACAGGTGTATAAAATCGAACACACAGCCATGCAATCTCCATAGACAAACAGTGGCAGTAGAATGGCCTTAATAAAGAGCTACATGACTTTCAACGTGGCACCGTCATAGGATGCCACCTTTTCCAACAAGTCAGTTCGTCAAATTTCTGCCCTGCTAGAGCTGCCCCGGTCAACTGTAAATGCTGTTATTGTGAAGTGGATACATCTAGCAGTGGTAGGCCACATAAGCTCACAGAACGGGACCACCGAGTGTTGAAGCGCGTAAAAATCGTCTGTCCTCGGTTGCAACACTCACTACCGCGTTCCAAACTGCCTCTGGAAGCAACGTCAGCACAAGAAGTGTTCGTCGGGAGCTGAAATGAGTTTCCGTGGCCAAGTAGCCGCACACATGCCTTAGATCACCATGCACAATGCCAAGCGTCGGCTGGAGTTGTGTAAAGCTCGCCGCCATTGGAAACACATTATCTGGAGTGACGCTTCACCAACTGGCAGTCCGACAGACTAATCTGGGTTGGGCGGATGCAGGGAGAACGCTACCTGCCTCGATATAGAACACACTGTTCTATAGTTTGGTGGAGGAGGAATAATGGTTCAGGCTGGGCACTTAGTTCCAGTGAAGGGAAGTCTTAACGCTACAGCATACATTCTAGACAATTCTGTGCTTCCAACTTTGTGGTAACAATTTGGGGAAGGCCCTTTCCTGTTTAGGCATGACAATGCACCTGTGCACAAAGCAAGGTCCATACAGAAATTGTTTGTCAAGATCAGTGTGGAAGAACTTGATTGGCCTGCAGAGCCCTGACCACAAACCCATCAAACACCTTTGGGATGAATTGGAACGCCGACTTGCGAGCCAGGCCTAATCGCCCAACATCAGTACCCGACCTCCCTAACGCTCTTGTGGCTGAATGGAAGCAAGTACCCGAAGCAATGTTCCAACAGCTAGTAGAAAGCCTTTAAATGTTTGTCATTTAGCAGACACTTTATCCAGAGCGACTGACATGGGCAACTAGGGTTAAGTGCCTTGCTCAAGGGCACATCAACATTCTTTTCATCTAGTCGGCTCAGGGATTATGCCACCTTCCCAGAAGAGTGGAGGCTGTTATAGCAACAAAGGGGGTCCAACTCCATATTAATGCACGTTATTTTTAGAATGAGATGTTTGACAGGCAGGTGTCCACATACTTTTGGTCATGTAGTGTATCTTAAGCAGTTACTCTGCTGCTGCTGATGTTTGCTGCTCTCTGGATATCTGTCTGTAAACAATTCAAATTCAGGGAAATATTACACTTCACTCATCCAGTTCTAAAGCCTATGCTGTTGCCCTTAATCAAATGTCAATTTTCAAAGCCTATGCTGTTGCCCTAAATCAATTGTCCAATCACACAGGCACATATAGGTTTGTTTCTATTGTCCTGTTCCCTTCTGGGACAGTTTCTCAGTAGTAGTATCCTCAGATGTCAATGATGGCAAAGATCTCGGGCTTGTCGATGTCATGGATCTGCATGGCTGAGTAAGTGATGGCCTTCACTTCTGTCCCCTTTAGGGACAATATACGCATAGTTAAGTGACACTTTCAAAAATACAAACTATTGTAATCAGATGACTCCTGAATCAATGAAAACAAACTATGCCTACTAATCATGTATGTAGTATAATATTTCAGTAACAGAATACATATCACAACCAGTTGGATAAACAATCTTCATCAGGTCATAAACCGTAATTATGCCTTATGGCCAGGAGGGAGTCAGACAGCAGACCTCTTTCTCAGTTCGCTCACCTGTGGATGCTTGACCAAGTTGAACTCTTCTCCCCACCTACAACAGCAGAGGAAAACAATGTGAGTCAATGGAGGGAAGCTGAGAATGAACCAGAACTCCAGACATAGGACCTGGAGGAGGAAGTAATGATAACATGCAAGCCTTGTCTTTCTCAGGGGTAGAATGTTCCAACTAAAACCAACCCACCATATCCCCTCAGACTGTTTCATCTAGGAGTAATGTCATGGCTCAAAAGTCAATGATCAATCGCATGCGAGTATAAATTAGCACCACCTAGTGAGCAAAAACTAAATCCTGACATGTGTAACTTTAGATCAACTTACCCAATGGAGCGGATTTTGAAGTGCATCCTGTCAATGTGCAAAACTTTAACCTCCTAGAAGACATCCATTAAGTTAGGCAATACCTTATTATTGTAACTGTTAAATGAAATTGGTAGTTGCCATGATATCCTTTTGAAAGCTTATTACATTTGAAGCATGAGCTGTTTGAAGCAAACAATAGCGCTTTGGTAATGAACTGTGTTGTAAGGGATACAAGATAAATAAACACTTCTGGTAAATGTAATGATATGTTATCTTCTAGTTGTAATCAGGTTTCAAACACACATTTTTTTTGCAATGCAATTCTGTGCATGCTCCTTTGACATCTTACAATTATACATACAGGCACCAAGAAATCTATACATCTATTGATGGGGGTAGGAGAGAGAGAGCGAGCTCCATGTAGCCTCACTGGAATTAATACGTTGAAGGCCCTTACTCTGGGAATGAAGAAAAGATCTGCACTGAATTTGAATAACCAGTCATCTAGGAAGTGGAAGAGAAGAGATTCCATGTCATCACCTGGTCAGGAAACAAACAGACATAAGAAAGTATTCAATGCAATGGTAAGTAAAATATTGACCCATATGAAACATATTTACATTACATTTGTCATTTAGCAGACACTATTATCCAGAGTGACTTACATTAGTGAGTGCATATATTCCCCCCCCCCCCCCCCGTACTGGTCCCCCATAATCTACTCCAGACATGTACTGTCCCTATGAGTATTATGCCTGTTTTCAGTCTGTTATTCCATCTCACCTTCTGACTCCACTTCTACTGTGTCAATGGGCTCCACTGTCTCTGTATCTGTCATATACCCAAACATTGCCATGGCACACTGCTCAAAGGCCTCCTCCAGAGAGTCTCCCCAAGAGTGGAGCCTAGGAACATACATAAGAGTTATGACACAGATGCAAGACAAACCCACTGGGCACAGACGTCCATTCAACGGCTATTCCACATTGGTTCAATGTAATTGAATTGAAATGACGTGAAAACAACGTTGATTCAACCAGTGTGTGCCAAGTTGGAAGCCACTCCGTACGGTCAAGTTACAGATCGCTGCTCTGCATTATCAGGTAGGCTTTGGGGATTTCGCAATAAAGGTGTAACCACCACAGTTAAGGGTAGGAGCAGCAGTTGCTGTGGTTCATGGGTAGTCAGTCCACTTACTGTACATCAGCAGTGTGGTCCAAATCTAGAGAGAATCCAAATTACAAGATGAATAGATAGATAGATCAATTATTCAACTCATGTTACTATAATAAAGTAGAGTGGGCTATAGGTAAACATTCAATCCAGGGGGGTATTAGGGTATTGAGGGTATTAATCTACTAGGCCTGGCTACAATATAAATGTGTCGATGAAGCAATTTCGGATGGTAGAGCTGTCTCCTCCACTAAAGATACTCTTCCACTGAACATTTTAACAGAAACCCATTTATGTACTACCTGGTGAACAATCTCAAATCAGGCCAAAGCAAGCTAACTAGCGAAAAATGTAAGTATAGCTTGTCATCAAGCATGTTCATAACAGATTAGCTACACAAGTTCGCAACTCACATTCATACTTCTTGTTGATCGCCGGGTATTTCGACTTGGTATCTTTCTGTGACTCGGTGAGATCAAGCTCACGATCATCCATTGTGATTTCTTTCGTTGATTTGAACCCTAAACTACTGAAACGTATACTTGCTGTTGCAACAAGGATTGTTTCAGGAAGTATTGTCAATGTAGTGACCAATCAGGTACCAAAGATTGCTCGCCTTCTACTTCTTTGATATAATGGCGTTCGTATCAATTATATGTGTATTCCGCCACCTACTGTGCGGGTGGATAATAAAGATCCTCGAAATGAAATAATGCGGGGTAAAAATATCGCTTTTTGCTGTGTCGTCACTAGTTACCACAGCCACGGAGCCCCCCCCCCCCCCCCCCCCCCCCCTCCCCCCTTTTAAAAACAATTTATCTTATTAAGATTTTAAATTAAGATTTTAAACCTAACCAATAACATTAACCACTCTGCTAACATTTTGCTAACCCGAGACTTAAACTAAGACCAAAAAGCACATTTTGGTTTTCATGAATTATTACTATATAGCCACTTTGTAGCTGTGCTATCTAGTGGAAACATTTTTGGTAACCCGGAATCCTTTCGGAGCCTGTTCTTTGACGAATACATATACGACATCTTCCGGTTTAGTTGACGGTGATTGGCTATTTAACCTCTATAGCGTTCCCGCCAAGGTAGCCCGGCTGCGTGCTTGTTCTCCGCGAAGCGCTATTTCTGAAAACAAAGCTACTTGTGTAATATTATCAACGCCATGGCTGATAAAGAAGGTAATTTCATTCAAAAGTGAATAAGCTAGCTACCAAGGTAGGCCAGGAAGGACGGGGGTTCCCGGCGTATCAATCGTGGAGATAATGAATGTATAATTGTATACAAAGAAAATTATCCAGCTAGCTAGCTAGCTAGCAAGCAAGCTAAGTGTATTCAAAAACAAAGCGTTTAATGCCAGAGACACAACCTGTTTGGGGGAGTGAAATGAGTTCGCTAACTTTCGCTCAATTTGTCAATACGTTTGTTAACATCGGGGAAACCCTACTCAATGGGCGTAACTATTAATTAGCTAGCTAACACTTTCTCAATGTTAATAGGGTACCCTCAATCACAACTATATTTCCTTTGAATGGGTTGCTGCTAGTATGTTACATTTAAATCTGTCTCGATTGACCTTCATTCTGTTTTACAGCAGCGTTTGATGATGCTGTGGAGGAGCGGGTGATAAATGAGGAGTACAAGATATGGAAGAAGAACACGCCCTTCCTCTATGACTTGGTGATGACCCATGCCCTGGAGTGGCCCAGCCTCACAGCACAGTGGCTGCCTGATGTCACCAGGTAGGGTTCATTTGATACTTTCAAGACAACTGGGAACTTGAAAAAAACGAGTTGAAAACACGAGTGATATTCATGGAGAAAAGTCGGAGCTCTAGAAATATGAGTTGGATGACCATTAAAAACTTTTTTTCCAGTTGGAGCCCCCTGAGTTCCCACTTTTCTTGAATGCTTCAATTATCTGTGCATGTCAATATAGGAATACATAGCTAGCTCTAGTTGCCATGAATAATTGTGCACATAACTGCCTTCTCTCAGTAATCTAGCAAACTATGGTGTCTTTAGGAAGATTTTTTTTTGTCTCCATATGTGTTGCGAAGGTATCCTTGTATGGACCATGTTGAGTTTCTAATGCCCCCTATTACATAAAATAAAATAAAAAGGAAACTGTTTAAATGTATCTATTTTGGAACACCTTTTTTATATAATTTTAGACCTGAGGGGAAGGATTTCAGTGTACACAGGCTGGTTCTTGGCACACACACATCAGATGAACAGAATCACCTGGTCATTGCCAGTGTGCAACTACCCAATGACGACGCGCAGTTTGATGCTTCTCACTATGATAGTGAGAAAGGCGGTGAGAGAATATTTTTGCTACAATTACGACCTTTCTGTGTAAATGTTTTTTAAGGCTTTGGTTCATTCAAAATATTTTACTGGTGGTAATATACATTAGTCCTTTTCGCTGTAGCTCACTGATCTGACTCTCTCGCTCCCTTCAGAGTTTGGCGGCTTTGGCTCAGTCAGCGGTAAGATAGAGATTGAAATCAAGATAAACCATGAGGGAGAGGTTAACAGAGCCCGCCACATGCCCCAGAACCCCTGCATCATTGCCACCAAAACCCCAACCAGTGATGTGCTTGTCTTTGACTACACCAAACATCCCTCCAAACCAGGTGGGTCTGCTTACTGCACATTTAAAGTGTATGGCCAGGAAGTCCAAGTCCTGCTTTAAAAATGTTTGGTAATAATGTGTTCACCTGTGTACTACAGATCCATCTGGAGAGTGCACCCCAGATCTGCGTTTGAGGGGACACCAGAAGGAGGGTTACGGTCTCTCCTGGAACCCCAACCTGAGTGGTTGCCTTCTCAGTGCTTCTGATGACCATGTGAGTGACTTAGCACTTGACCCAGAGCAAGTGCTTGAACACTCTTCCTCCTTCCATGTCTTTCCTTTTCTCACCTTGTTTCCCATCTGTCTGCAGACAATCTGTATGTGGGACATCAGTGCAGTTCCTAAGGAGGGGAAGGTTGTGGACGCGAAGACTATCTTCACTGGACACACAGCCGTTGTGGAGGATGTTTCTTGGCATCTACTGCACGAGTCGCTCTTTGGATCTGTAGCTGACGACCAGAAACTCATGATGTAAGGCTCCATGAGTTAACTCTCCTACAGCAGCAGCATTGTTTGGTCTTGCTCATTGAACAATAACACTTGGTTACTGTGTTTACTGTGCAGTTGGGACACGCGATCAAACAATACATCGAAACCTAGCCATGCTGTGGACGCCCACACTGCAGAGGTCAACTGTCTGTCCTTCAACCCTTACAGCGAGTTCATCCTGGCCTCAGGCTCAGCAGACAAGGTGGGCTGGATTTCTTACTGCTCTCAATTCTTCCAAGATTCTTTCATATTGTAGTTAGTGAATCAGTAGTGGGGATTTAACGGTTTCTCCCTTTTAAGACTGTTGCTCTTTGGGACCTGAGGAACCTGAAACTGAAGCTGCATTCATTTGAGTCTCACAAAGATGAGATCTTCCAGGTATGTTAAGTCATAAAGCGGACAATTATTCCCTATAAAGTCTGTTTTGCACAAGCTGTGTGTTGACCCATCTATGACTAAGTTGTGTCAAATATTTCTGCTTTTTTTCCTCCCTTAAGGTCCAGTGGTCTCCTCATAATGAAACCATCCTGGCCTCCAGTGGCACAGACAGGCGACTCAACGTGTGGGACCTCAGTAAAATCGGAGAGGAGCAGTCGCCAGAGGATGCTGAGGATGGTCCACCTGAACTGCTGTTCATTCACGGTGGTCACACAGCTAAGATCTCAGACTTCTCGTGGAACCCCAACGAGCCCTGGGTCATCTGTTCGGTGTCTGAGGACAACATCATGGAAGTTTGGCAGATGGTAAGACCTTAGGACAGACGGTGCTCTGTCAAACAGTGGGAGGCTATAAAGAATAGTTTATTCATTTCATTAGGCCTAAATAACACGTTTGCAAGGATGGCAGAAGCACTACTTTAGTACTACCAGTATTACCATCTTACTATAATATGTAGAATTTTATTAGTCGGAGTAACAAGAATGTCTTTCCATTTTCCAGGCTGAGAACATCTACAATGACGAGGACCCAGAGGGAGCAGCAGACACTGAGGTCCAGGCATGAGTGAAACTTGAGTCACACAACAACCCTCCATTGATCACATCCTCAAAACACCTTTTTTTTTTCTCCTTTCTCAATAGGACACAAATGTTTAAATGTCTTTGAAAAAAGGCATGGTGCATAAGAGTGGGTTGTTTTGAAGTTTTGTAAGGGGAAACCAATAAATGTAGCAGGGAAACATCTTAAATTATGCGCGTTGTGTTAGTAACATTTATATAGTTTAATTTCATAAGAAATTAAATAGATTTTCATTCCCTTGACAGCTGTATTGTAGATTTCCCCAATCACCTTTGTATGACTAGTATCCCTGTCTTGCTTCGGATTTCTTTTTGCTGTGTATGTGTATTCATAATAAACATTGTTTTTACAGTAGACCTTCCATGCACAGTGCAGTTTACAGTCAAGACATGCTGATCTCACAGCCAAGGCCAACTATCATAATGTCATTAATGTATTAAAAGCAGTTTAAGTAAAGCAATCACTGACATTGGCTAAATGCGCAATCAAGGACACTTGCAAACAATACATGTTCGGTCTGGATGGATTGTGGATATTCCAGGTGTTTTGTCAACTATCCTGTACTTCCATGGAAAAGTTATGATTCCCCTTAAGCAAATGTCTTGCTTGCTTCAATACAGCCCATGTAATAAAATCACCTTGACTCCCAGGAATGTTAATTGTACATGTCAGGCGATTGTAAGTAGTACAGGCTTAAAATATTAATTTGCTAAACCTTCATTCCTAAGGGTCAAAAGGATCATCTGCTAGTTCTCTGCATCTCATGGCCAGTAGCATACCACATCCTTCCCCTCAAGTCTCTTCAATTCTTCCAATTGTCTGTTTTTTGCCTTTTTCAAAAAAAATGAAGCTTCAGCTTCCTCATGGTCTCCTCAACTGAGTCCACAGTCTCCTGATGAGAAATTAGAACAGTTACACCACACCTTTACTGGCTCTGTATCCTTCCCTGCCTCCGGAGCAGGGCTAGCAGGCACGGTTCATACCAGCCTTCTAGATTCATCATGCTACCGCTGAAGGCACAGTGAGGCTTGTTGGCAGTGAGTGAAGTCATTCACGGCCCTGTGACGGGATGGTCATCTGGCCCGATCCTTCAGGGTGTTTAGCTGGTTGTGCTGAGTCTCCAGAAGCTGGGCTATCTCTGAGACTAGACATGGGCCTGGAGCCCCTCCTGGGGGCAGAAAAAAAGGATAAAAGCAAGTTTCCACTCATGCTAACAGTTAACTCTCAATGACAGGCAGCAGTTAACAGCAATAACAAATCTGTGATAACACGTTTTATTTTTTTATTTTACCTTTATTTAACCAGGCAAGTCAGTTAAGAACAAATTCTTATTTTCAATGACGGCCTGGGAACAGTGGGTTAACTGCCTGTTCAGGGGCAGAACGACAGATTTGTACCTTGTCAGCTCGGGGGTTTGAACTCGCAACCTTCCGGTTACTAGTCCAACGCTCTAACCACTAGGCTACCCTGCCGCCCCAACACAATGAAACGTCACATCAAAGGGATGACATAAAATCACAGAAAAATGAAAACGCCCATCATACTGTAACCCTTTACTAAAGTGTACATGAACTGCATTCTCACAAAAGCTTACATGCAATGTTGTGGGGTTTCCACTCCACTTTACCTGTGTGACTACTGGGCCATAATACTGTTGTGCAGTCTGTGTTAGCTGGCTCTGAATACAGTCTGGCTGTGACAAATGGCTTACTCCTCACCTGTCCCACCTCTATCTGCAGATGAATATACTCCAACTGGATGCTGATAAGGACTCTATGTACCTCTAACAACTGACCTCTCGTAGCCTGCAGCATAGGCTGCTCCAGGTGCAATAGCTCCCATACCAATTCATTCCTCTGACTTTCCAGACGGCCCACCTCTATGCGCTCCTCAAAGAGCAGCCTCATACTGTCCATGCTACCCTCCAGCAGGACAAAGGTATGTTCCACCTCAGTTATGCGTGCTTGAACCATATATCCGGCACTGTACATGCTTCTCTCAGAGTGGGTTACTGCTGCCGTTAGGCTGCTCTCCACAGAATGTGCCTCCTACATATACTCCTCTTCAGAGTGCAAGTCCTCTCTAGACTCAACTTCCCTCCCGCTTTGTAGATCCGTCATTGGTGTCTCTATCACCTGTCAAAAGAAGTGGAAGTGGACAAGGATAGGAAGAAGAGGAAAGGGTAAGAGAGAGTTTGTGTTGCACTCACAGATCATTCAGACTGATAAGTCATGGGATCCACAGTGAAGTAGCAAGACTTATGATTCATGGGAGTCAGAGCTCTTTCAAAGCCAAGCTTAATCTATGAAATTGCACAAGAATAGACTGAGAAAAGCACAAGGATCCAGTCAACATTAGAGATCTGTTTTTGTGATTCCACCATCCTATGAGCTTCTGTCTAGACATACTGTATATTCCTCTCTTTTCACTTCTTCAGTACGCGTCTGTGCTCCTGGTATCCAAGTCGGTCTATTCTTACCTCTATCTGATTTTGATATGATATGGCATAGACAGTGACATTCTCAGACACTGTAATATACATGAAGTGTACAGGCAGCTGCATGTCAGAATTTTACCCATGTGTAATTCCAAATTGGACATGAAAACATCTCCTAAAATCATGTTTAATTCGCTTAGCATATTTGTCAGATAAAGCTATTCTGAACATTGGTTTTTATCTTTATAGTTATTTGTAAAGTGAATGACAAACAGTGCAGACAAAAACAAAGTTAAAAGGTGTGCAGGTGAGCTTTGAAACCCAAGAGGGCTTACATGAAAACCACACCCGGAAAAATAGTGTGTACAAATAGAGTGATAGAGTGAAATAGAGAAATAGAGTGTACAAAACGTTAGGAACACTTGCTCTTTCCATGACATAGACTGACCAGGTGAATCCAGGTGAAATATATTATCCCTTCTTGATGTCAACTGTTAAATCCACTTCAATCAGTGTAGATTAAGGACAGGTTAAATAATGATTTTTAAGCCTTGAGACAATTGAGATATGTATTGTGTATGTGTGCCACTCAGAGGGTGAATGGGCAAGACAAAATATTTAAGTTCCTTTGAACGGGGTATGGTAGTAGGTGCCAGGCGCACCGGTTTGAGTGTGTCAAGAACGGCAACGCTGCTGGGTTTTTCCGCACTGAACAATTTCCCGTGCGTATCAAGAATGGTCCACCCAAAGGGCATCCAGCCAACTGGACACAACTGTAGGAAGCATTGGAGTCACATGGGCCAGCATCCCTGTAGAATGCTTTTGACACCTTGTAGAGTCCATGCCCCAACAAATTGAGGCTGTTATGGGGTCAAAGGGGGGTGCAACTCAATATTTGGAAGTTGATCCTAATGTTTTGTACACTCAGTGTATATGCTGCATGCACAAGGGTTATAAAAGTGTCACTGGCACCCTCAACTACAGTGGCAAGAAAAAGTATGTGAACCCTTTGGAATTACCTGGATTTCTGCATAAATTAGTCATCAAATTTGATCTGATCTTCATCTAAGTCACAACAATAGACAAACATAGTGTTCTTAAACTAATAACACACACATTATTGTATTTTTCTTGTTTATTTTGAATACATAATTTAAACATTCCCAGTGTAACTACATTTCAGTTCTTTCCAAATGTTCATTTCAGTTGTTCAGTAGATTGAAGAGAAGCCTATTTGTGCTGATTTATCTGGTCCTTGTAAATGCTGTTTTGGTGATAATGAGATTAGATAACTTAATGTAAATAAGTTGATGATAAGTATGATAAATAATTCAATTATCTGATGAAAATAAATCTGACCTTAATCACTCTGATAGCTGTCAAAATAAGAAGTTACACTATATTCATGTGTCAGAAGTATTTGTTATCATGACAATCTAAAAGTCGTATCTACACACCAACAAGTGATAATGCAATCTTTAATAACCTTTTTCTGGGTGGGCAATAATAGAGAAGAAGAAGAAAAGAGAACGATAACAGGTTATATGAGGGATATTTTCCCCGCCACCAGGCGGGCGGTCCTCAACATCATCGGTAATTCCTTTCATGTCCTCACCTGTGCGCGCACTACAGCCATAGGTTGGACAGCACAGACGCAAGCATTTTGTCAGTTGTTGGAAACAATTGGAGCGTCCGTGTGCAAAACCGATTGCTCTAGTTTGTACAAAACAATTATTGTAGCGTTTCAGCAAAATATCACTAGTCTCCTCCTGTGGCACACTTTGCGGATATGGTTTACCTGGATTTTCAGTCCAGGTTCTGAAAATAAACTTGAGAGGAACGCAGTGGAAACGCTTCAAATGGAAAGCAGATAAGGAAGACTTATCTATCAAATCGGGACCTAAAACTTTTTTTCCAAAAGGTAAAACCAATTCCTTTTGAATTCTTTATGTTTCTCATATTTTATGGTCAAAAAGTGTGTGTAGCACTGCTGAATGTCGCTTTTGTGTGATAATGAGCAAAGGAATGTAACTTGGTGTTTTATCTCAGTCTTGATTTTTTTTTTTTAAAGTTCTGACAATTATCCAACTTGTAAATTCATAACTTCATCACATAATAGCTTTCTTATTAAATAGTGAGGAAACATAAGATCTCATTGAGGTATCTAGCTTTTAGAATGTGTGGTAGCATTCTGAAATATGCTATGATTGGCGGTTGATGGTACAGTACAGCTAGAGCGCAGACTACCCTAAAGACCAGATGTTGTATACATTTGAATCCTTATGACCTCCACAAGCCAGAATGTTGAATACAATTATATTTTAACGTACTTTACCGGTTTTCTGTGTGGTTGGTCCTTTTGCTGGTAGGAATGTGAGACTATATGCACAGGAAAGTAAAATTACATAAATTTTTCAAAGCACTGGTAGTGTATTCAGATTTCTAGCACAATATAAAAATACAGAAATCTGAATGCGCTGTTATTATACTTTGCTGTGGATATATTGTCTCACATTCCTACCTGCAAAAGTACTAACCGCACGAACAACCGGTAAAGTAAGGTGGATATATTGTCTCACATTCCTACCTGCAAAAGGGCCAACCGCACGAACAACCGGTAAAGTAAGTTAAAATCTAAATTTATTCAACATTCTGTCTTGTGGAGGTCGTGAGAGGAAACTTAAAACGATCCAAACGTTCATTTATGTCCGACATTGAATTCAATGCCAGGTCTTCAGGCTAAGCACAGAAGACTCCTTCTAGTCACTGAGTCAATACCCTTACTGTGTACCTATGTTTGTCTTCTGTTGTTGCAGGCCGTTCTTTGTTTTCTGAAATCCATGCTTTTTAATTAAACGTTTATCATACAACCACCTGACTCACTGCTGTTTCCTCACTGCTGTTGCTCTAAGATGGCAACTCGGTGCGAATTCGGTGGTTGTATTTGATTATAATAAAATGTTAAAGTATGGATTTAAGCAAAGAAAGGCATGCAACAACAGAGGACAAATGGGTACACAGTAAGTGTTTAAGAATTTAAGTATCGATGCATAACAACTCAAAGGAGTCTGAGGTTCATAAAAAAAAAAAACTTGTCTTCACTCAACTCAGTGGAGGAGTTGATGTACTTGGCTAAGGTACAGCCAACCATTCGCAGTTTTAATTTATTTTATTTAACCTTTATTTACTTAGGCAAGTCGGTTAAGAACAAATACTTATTTACAATGATGACCTACCCTGGCCTGACCCGGACGACGCTGGGCCAATTGTGCGCCGACCGATGGGAATTCCGATCACGGCCGGTTGCGATACAGCCTGGAATCGAACCAGGGTCTGTAGTGACGCCTCTAGCACTGAGATGCAGTGCCTTTAGATTGCCGTGTCACTCGGGAGCCCAAAGTTAATGTCAGAAGTGGGATGCAGGTTCAGATGTGGTGGAGATTTGTGTAGCTTGGCCTTTGGTGATCCAGGAACAGTTAAACAAACGGGTAGAAAGATATAATCCTAAAAATGTTTTACTAAGGAGGTCTTTGCAATGAAAGGCTAAATCAGTTTTTCTATTAATTATCTGAGCAGTACTCATGGACACTGACAATCTTATGACACTGGTGATGTTGGTTGGTATGATCTCTCCCAGTAAATGGCCACATGGCAGTCTAATTTATTTCCTTTATCCTTTATCATGAGTGAAGATAACCTGACATTCTCAGTTCCCCAGGGTCTCCCTCTGTTTGTAGACATACTGTACATTGCCTGTCCATGGACTTTGAACTGGAAGCTTAAAGCATAACATTGTCTTGACTGCAGATCAGTTGGGGAATGTATTGGTGTCTTTCCATGGATAGAGTCCTTTTGGAGACTATTTGGCCAGATTTATCCGTCGTGCTAGATGTTGTCACAATGTCAGTTGCTTGTTCTTTCTCATTAATGTTATTATGGACAACTAGAACCTGATAATTAGCAGTAATTACCAGTGTAGTCTGCTAATAAACATTGGTGTATAGTCTCTTTCCTGACCATTTCACACAACCAACCCACCTAACCTCTGCCCCTAATGAGTTCACCCTGACCTCTACAGAACAGTCTGAACTGTAGTGGAGACAATATACTTTTGTTTAGGAAGGGTGTGTCCTTTACTGGTGGTGCTTCCTTCTCACCTGGCCGCAAGCCAGGCCATGGCTTGTATCCATGGAGATAACAGGTGCCTTATGTAACCACAGAGCCAGGAGGGGATGCCTCTGCACAGCTAGGGCCCTGACTTTTCCCACTGGTAGGAACTTGACCATGAAAAACTCAGGACACTAGTAAGAGAGGGGTGAGGGCATGACAGACTGAGGGTGCTAAGAGGAATAATAGCTCAGTCTCTAGACTGTAGTCAGTGTTGGGAGAACTCAGTAGAATGACCACAGTAACCATTGCAGCAGTGGAGAGAGGGGGCCTGGTCAGTACAGAACTTAGTTTGCAGCAGTGGAAAGAGAACATCCCTCTTATGATGGGCTGTAGACCTTCTAATCACAGTCTGGAATGGGCGACAGTGTCGTGAGTGTAGTGGAATCAGCAGTGACTCATGTCTGCAGTGTAGTGAGGAGCCTTCTGTGTGTAGACGGAGTGGCAGACAATAGGTTTAATCAGTGGGATTGGCTGAGTTACTCATCTGTCATCAATGAGCCTTTGATCAATATTAATGAGAAATCCAATGAGTTAAAACATTGGCCCTCAATATGTGTGTCTCATGTTCTCAGTCCGACTGTCCTTGACGGTGCATAAGTATAAGCTTGGGGACTGTGTATCAGTTGTATTAGCCAAATGGGACATACTTTCTTTTAGTTGCCCATTTTAAGCCTTCTGAAATATAAAACAAACATTTACATAGAGAACATTTGCATCTTTCCACTGCTGGACTAGACTGTTCTCCTGTATTTCTGCATGTCCCATAGAGTTTCCAATAATGTTTCCTAGTCCTCTCAGCATGCTCAGTGTGTGTGTTATTGTGGTCAGGGCACAGAGGGCTTGTTTTAACTGTCTAGAACAGAGGCTTCAGAGATGCCAGTGGCAGGGGAGGATGTACTTTAAGTCTCAGCTGTGTTTTTCCCCCCAGTAGCCACTGTCACTACTGTCAAAATACTTATTCTCCCCTGGTTTTCTTCCAAAAATACAGAGGTCCAGGCTTAGGCCCACAGCAACACTGAGGAGGTCTAGAAACAGGCAGATTCAAGTGCCCAGTCATGAGAAAGGAGAACA
The DNA here is from genome assembly GCF_013265735.2 of Oncorhynchus mykiss. Classification (NCBI taxonomy): domain Eukaryota; kingdom Metazoa; phylum Chordata; class Actinopteri; order Salmoniformes; family Salmonidae; genus Oncorhynchus; species Oncorhynchus mykiss. Next base: position 17,220,206 of record NC_048589.1, on the reverse strand, counting down.
AGAGAGAGAGGCTGAAGGAGATTTGGAAAGGGGAGTTCCTCAGCAATTATCAATCTCTCAGGAATGCAGCCTCTACTCTTAGACAAGCTGCTGCATGGCTACAGTGTCCCAAAAGCACTCAGACTTGAACAGATCTGTGCTCGACTCCACATATTTCCCCCTTACAGCAACAATGACCCTGAATGAGAGTAGCAGAGGGGTGGGATTAAAAACCTCATGACCGGTAATAGTTATTACTGAAAAAACTGTATACTGAACAAAAATGTAAACACAACATGTAGTGTTCATTTCATGAGCTGAAATAAAACATCCCTGACATTTTCCATATACACACAAACGCTTTTCTCTCAAATTGTGTTCACAAATTTGTTTACATCCCTGTTAGTGAGCATTTCTCCTTTGCCAAGATAATCCATCCACCTGACAGGTGTGGCATATCAAGAAGCTGATTAAACAGCTTGATCATATACACAGGTGCACCTTGTGCTGAGGACAAAAAAAGGCCACTCTGAAATGTACAGTTTTGTCACACAACACAATGCCACAGAAGGCTCAAGTTTTAATGGAGCATAAAATTGTTATGCTGACTGCAGGAATGTCCACCAGAGCTGTTGCCAGATAATTGAATGTTCATTTCTCTACCATAAGCCACCAACTTCATTTTAGAGAATTTGGCAGTACGTCCAACTGGCCTCACAACCGCAGACCGTGTGTAACCATGCCAGCCGTGGACCTCCACATCCGGCTTCTTCACCTGCAGGATCTTCTACGACCAGCCACCCAGACAGCTGATGGAACTGTAGGTTTGCACAACTGAAGAGTTCAAGCAGAAACAGATTCTCTGTATGCTCGTCATCTTCACCAGGGTCTTGACCTGACTGCATTTCGGCGTTGTAACCGACTACAGTGGGCAAATGTTCGATACTGGCACACTGGAGAAGTGTGCTCTTCACAGATAAATCCCAGTTTCAACTGTACCGGGCAGATGGCAGACAGCGTTGTATGGCATCGTCTGGGCGCGTTGTTTGCTGATGTGAACTGCCACCATGGGGTACTATGTTATGGGCAGGCATAAGCTACAGACAACTAACACAATTGCATTTTGTCTATGGCAATTTCAATGTGCAGAGATACTGTGACAAGATCCTGAGGCCCATTGTCTTTACATTCATTCGCTGCTATCGCCTCATGTTTCAGCATGGTAATGCAAGGATCTGTGCACAATTCCTCGAGGCTGAAAATGTCCCAGTTCTTCCATGGCCTGCATACTCACCAGACATGTCACCCATTGAGTACGTTTGGTATGCTCTGGATCGACGTGTACGACAGCTCCCACCAATATCCAGCAACTTCGCACAGCCAAGAGTGGGACGACATTCCACAGGCCACCATCAACAGCCTGATTAACTCTATGTGAAGGAGATTTATCCTGCTGCATTAGGCAAATGGTGGTCACCAGATGTATTTTTTACAAGTGCTTAAAACTTTAAATTCTGTTACCAGATCTGCAATTTAATTGGCTAAAGAGTTAAATCGTAGTAGTCACAAACCAATGTTGGGTTCACCAGTTTGGACAATACAGTACAGGACAGTAGAGTAAAGAAAAGTGGAATTCAGTATAGTAAAAAGTAGAGCACACGAGTTGAGTACACTATACTGTACTGAACTCTACTCTACTGTGCTGTACTCTGATGTACAAATTTATCAAACATGGATGTCTATGATTTGGTCCGGACCAACCAGATTTGGTCTTGTTTGGGGGAAGAGCTCATTAAAATAATAGTCAGTGTGTAGAATAATACCCAGATATGCAGGAGGATATTGCATGTTTCTACATTTGTGTACCTATTTAGGATACATCCCCATGAAGAGAATGGCATTCACGTCCATAACTATGCATTTTCTGCGTAGCACAGATAAGGGACCCATGATTCAATTTTGTCTCCGCTATTCTGTTACTGGGAGTAAATCCACTTTACTTACTGTAGTTCAATAACCCAATTCTTTCTGCAGACACCATTGAATCTTAATTCGGACCAAAGATTAGAGTTTTTTTTGGAGAACATGGACTCATAAAAAAAACTGATGGAGATTTTACAGAAATTCTGTTAACAAACTTTGCATCTGCACAGTTCTTCCAGTCAATGTGTTTTTGTAAAATGTTCTGTGTAAATTAAGTCTTCCTTGTACATAGTTGTATGGTTTGTTAAACTTTTGAAATCAATGGTTTTTGTTTGGCATACATTGTAAGTGAAAAATCTGAGTCTACTGTGGAATTGCCCATGTGTAACAAAAAAGCTGTAAAAACAAAAATGTAAAGCAAAGTTACTTTTGTCCTCCAAAAAGGACAAAAGGATGGGCCCAAAAAAAAAAGTACTAATACAATAATGACCCTGATTCCCTGTCGACGGCCCTTATCTTACTTAATTGGCATGTATTGTTGCATTTTTATCACTCCTGATCCTCACATCCTTTAATAGCAACAACAAAATGTACGTAAGGGATTTCCTCTCAAGATGAATGCGTAGCTATATACAGTATTCTTGAAATCCTGGCATTCAGCCTCTCTCTTTGGAAGGCCATTTGTCTTATCGGATGTATTTCAATGTTTCCTCTTTCTACTGTTTTGCACAACAAGTAAATAGGAAGACTAGGAACTGCCCAGAGCCATGTGCACAACATAACAAAATGTTTTAGAAACCTCCCCCCGCTGTCATTGCTTCATGTGACAATCCTTTGTAGGAAATGGAATTCATTAGGTTATTCCAGTTTTCCCCTATAGTAGTGCCTCACCTACAGCAATGGACATACATAATGAATGCATGCACTTCTCTGGTTTAGAATGTGTATGGTGTTCTAATCGACTGCCTCTCTGTAAAATGCCCTTTACTTGAGTGCTGCTGCTCTCTTTTCTTTGATAACGGCTACAGAATAAAGGCACACCCTGATTCATGAAAGAACAGTAAAGCCACTTTCACACTAGTAAAATGTTAACTCTCTATTATAGCAGCACGTCACATTATTTCACAAAGTGTTCAAAACTGTAGCTTATCCTGGGGGAGCTCTCCCTGGGGGAGCCGTTGGGTCAGAGGGGATGCTGTAGGATGACTGGGCATTGAGTCTGACTGGAACTTAAACTTTGCACTGCCACTTTAAATCCTGGAGCCCAGACTCCCATATCAAGGTGAATGTGCTCCTGCTTAAACCAAGCTATACTCACTCTTTAAACAAAGACGTCTGTTTCACTGCCACACCCTTTTTGACTTGTCCCCACGGGCACATGTACCAGCCTGGTCTGCTTCTTCACTCTGAGTCACTTTTGCAACAACTCCTGTAGTGTAAACTTATTCCAACCCTCACTTACACAATACTTCTGAAAGTATTCACGCCCCTTGACTTTTACTGTGTTTTGTTGTTACAAAGTGGGATAAACATTTATTTAATTGTCATTTATTTGTCAACGATCTACACAAAATACTCTAATGTGAAAGTGGAAGAAAAATTCTAACATTTGTTAAAAATAAATACAATCATTCAAATAAAACGCTAATATATCTTGATTAGATAAATATTCAACTCCATGAGTCAATACATGTTAGAATCACCTTTGGCATCGATTTACAGTTGTAGATTTACCCAGAAAGATTCACAAGAACTTTCCACACCTGGATTGTGCAACATTTGCCTATTTTCAGAATTCTTCAAGATCTGTCAATTGGTTGTTGATCATTGCTAGACAACCTTCTTTTCACTGTCAATTAGATTAGTGTTGTGGAGTAACTACAAGGATGTTGATCCATCCTCTGCTTTCTCCTATTACAGCCATTCAACTCTGTAACTGTTTTAAAGTAACCATTGGCCTCATGGTGAAATCCCTGAGCGGTTTCCTTCCTCTCCAGCAACGGAGTTATGAAGGACGCCTGTATCTTTGTAGTGACTGGGTGTATTGATACACCATCCACAAGTGTAATTAATAACTTCATTGTGCTCAAAGGGATATTCAATGTCTGTTTTTATTTTATTTTACCCATCTACCAATAGGTGCCCTTTGTGAGGCATTGGAAAACCTCCCTGGTCTTTGTGGTTGAATCTGTGTTTGAAATTCACTGATCGACCTGCTCGACCTTACAATTATCTGAATGTGTGGGGCACAGAGATGAGATGGTCATTAGAAAATCATGTTAAATACTATTATTGCACACAGAGTGAGGCCATGCAACTTATTGTGACTTATTACTATTTTACTCCTGAATGTATTTAGGTGTGCCATGACAGGGGTGGAATACCGATTGTCTCAAGACATTTCAGCTTTGCATTCCCCTTTGACGTTATGGGGTATTGTTTGTCACTGGCCTACACACACTTAATTTGAATCCATTTTAAATTCTGGCTGTAACGCAACAAAATGTGGAAAAATGAGCAAATACTTTCTGAAGGCACTGTGTAGGTTGTGCTGTTGCATTACATTGGTCTGTATATGTCTGCCATAGCAGGTTAACCAAACCAAAGTCGCACAAACTGGTTTGCCTTTGCTGTGATACATTTCAACCAGGAAATACACACCCTTCAATAGCTGGATTGGGATACTCGGGATGAGCTGCACTGCAGATGTTTGATATGTGGCCTGGTTTACATACATCGTGGTGTGTGGGTCTGATGGTTGCTTCAGGCAATGCAGCTTTTCACTGCTTCCCTCCCCAGGCTTCCTCATAAAACTGGAGACCTACAGATCCCATGGAATTAATGTGGGTCAATGACATACGGTAGTGCAAACTGTCAGGGCCCTCACTGCTCCAGGATTTACAATCACAAGCCGTTCTGTTCTCAAAGAAGGGAGTCAAACACAACATTCTATCCTCTACACTGTCTTGTAGTTACTGATGAGCTATTTTGCTGCTGTTGTCCTGTGTAGGACTGTTCAGTAGACGTTTCTCCTGGCCAATGTGAAAGCACCACGTCTATTGTGAGGGAAAAGTAAACAGCATGTCAGAGCACAGGCCTGCTCCAGCAGGATTGGGCTGGGCTGGAAAACCACAGGGGAGGCTAATGATTGCTCATGTGTGTGGATGCAGGTAAATCAATAGCCACGTATTAATCAATGTTTATATCTTAAATCACACGTTCCTTGAGACTTTCTGTTAAACCCTATTTTTGTGTGTGTTATTATGTGTGTATCATTTGCGTCAACACCCAGCCACCATTGAGCTGTGTGTTTTGGAGTACTATAATTACAGTGCCAATGAAGCAACTGTGTAATTTTGGCAGGGGCAACTTTGTGTGACAGAGTTTTGGTGTGTCCTGATTCTTAATTTGTGTGTGTGAGAAAGAGGGTCTCTATGGTAACGTCCCGACTAAAGTGTTCACAATAGTCCTAAGTGCTCTGTTGTATACTTAGGCAAACATGTATTTATCTAAGGGTTGGTCATGACTGCACAGCAACAGCATTGTGATTAGATCCACTGGAACTATATACAATGTTGTCATTAATGATCTCTTATGTGCTAATGTGAATGTGGTTTAGACTACTTACTTATAAATGCATAAGCTAGTGGTGCGCGGGTCAGCTGTTCACCTGCACCCGCCCGCAATTGCTAAGAACCTATCCGCGACCACAGTACCAGTCAAAAGTTTGGACACACCTACTCATTCAAGGGTTTTTCTTCATTTGTACTATTTTCTACATTGTTGAATAATAGTGAAGACATCAAAACGATGAAATAACATATGGAATCTGTCGTCAAGGCAGTGAAAAGGGTGGCTACTTTGAAGAATCGCAAACAAAATATATTTGTAGTAACTTTTGGTTACTACAAATATTTAATATTTGTGATTCTTCAAAGTAGCCACTCTTTGCCTTGACAGCTTTGCACACTTTTGGCATTCTCTCAACCAGCTTCATGAGGTAGTCACCAGGAATGCATTTCAATTAACAGGTGTGTCTTGTTAAAAGTTAATTTGTGGAATTTATTTCCTTAATGCATTTGAGCCAGTCCGTTTTGTGACAAGGTAGGGGTGGTATACAGAAGATGGCCCTATTTGGTAAAAGATCAAGTCCATATTATGGCTAGAACAGCTCAAATAAGCAAAGAAATTACCGTCCATCATTACTTTAAGACATGAATGTTAGTTAATCCGGAAAACGTCAAGAACTTTGAACCAAATTTGAAATGTTTGGTTCCAACTGCTTTCTTTGTGAGACACGGAGTAGATGAACGGATGATCTCCGCATTTGTGGTTTCCACCGTGTGGAGGTGCTTTGCTGGTGACACGGTTAGTGATTGATTTCGAATTCAAGGCACAATTAACCAGCATGGCTACCACAGCATTCTGCAGCGATATCCCATCTGGTTTCCCCTTAGTCCCACTATCATTTGTTTTTCAACAGGACAATGACCCAACACACCTTCAGGCTGTGTAAGGGCTATTTGACCAAGAAGGAGAGTGATAGCGTGCTGCATCAGATAACCTGGCCTCCACAATCACTTGACCTCAACCCCATTTGAGATGGTTTGGGATGAGTTGGACCGCAGAGTGAAGGAAAAGCAACCAACAAGTGCGCAGCATATGTGGGAACTCCTTCAAGACTGTTGGAAAAGCATTCCAGGTGATGGAGGTTGAGAGAATGCCAATCTAAAATATATTTGTAGTAACAAAACACATGATTCCATATGTGTTATTTCATAGTTTTATTTATTCACTATTATTCTATAATGTAGAAAATAGTCAAAAATAAAGAAAAACCCTTGAATGAGTAGGTGTGTCCAGACTTTTGACTGGTACAGTATATGTGAAAATCTGAGGCCCGCCCCTGACCCTCACCCGCAAATATAGAGAATGCCCAGTCAGAGAGAGCAGAACCTTTTTTTGACAGGCCATTTTAGATAGGTATATGTTTCTTCATATACTTTCCAACATTTTGGTAGGCCATTTGTTAGTCAACTTGTCTATAATTGGATACATGCAAATGCAGCTTCTCTTCTGTCATTACTTGTTACCCTAGAACAAGTATTCCCAAACTGGGGTACGCGTTGTGATTCACTTTATTTTTAAAGAAAGAAATATCTATATTCTGCACATTTTCAAACATTTCCATTTATATTTTCCAATGTGGCTTTACATTTGGGTGAGTGTTTTTCTCACCTGAGTAGCCTCGTTTCACTGCCAAAAATAACATTTAAACCATCTAGTGTTCAACAAAATAACACAATGTCAAATTCAGGTAACCTAGTCTCATAATTACCATCGAATCACATTAACCGTTACTCTCATAGCTGCTGCTCATTCCGTTTGCTCGAATATTGATAAATGGTCCAAAAAAAGTAAGGCCCGCGTCCATAGAGACACATAACAGCTTTACTGGTAGTACTGCACCTGTCGACGACAAGTTGTTCTGCTTCCACGAGCACATCCAATGCTAACATCAATAATTCTACATTTGATGTTAGCCCAGCTAGCATGGACACTGACAGTTGTGAATCTGATGCAGCTGAAGAGCTACTGCCCCCTTACCTGGAAAAGCGCCAAACAACAAACAGGGACGTTGGACCATCTAAGAGGTGCAAATATGATGAGCACTAAATTTATTTGGGGTTCACTTATATTGGGAGTAGTGCCTTTCCTAAGCCACAGTGTTATATGTGCAAAAGCTCCTGCTCCTGTCCGTTACGTTTATGGGGGATCAATTTAAAGAAGACATCCTCTTCTGGAAACCAGGACAACAGGAGAGGATATTTTTAAAGTACTGGACAGCTTTTGTGACATCAAATGTACTTTGGTGATCAAGATGTGTTGGTGATTGTACTGATGGCGTAGAAGCCATGACAGGGAGACATAGTAGAGTGGTAAAGCACGTGCAAGCAGTTGCTCCTGATGCCACTTGGGTACACTGCAGCATCCACTGAGAGGCTGCCAAGGTAATGTCTGACAGCTTGAAATACGTTTTGGACACTACAGTGAAAATGGTTGACTTTGTTAAAGCAAGGCCCCTGAAATCTTGTGCATTTTCTGCACTTTGCAATGATATGGGCAGCGACCATGTAACGCTTTTACAACATACAGAAGTGCGCTGGTTATCAAAGGGCAAAGAATTTAGAGACGAAGTTGTCTTTACTGACCATTTTCACTTGTCTGACTGCTTGCATGATGATGGGTTTCTCACACGACTGGCCTGTCTGGGTGATGTTTTTTCTCCTCTGAATGATCTGAATCTAGGATTACAGGGACTCTCCGCAACAATATTCAATGTGCAGGACAAAATTGAGGCTATGATTTTAAGAAGTTTGAGCTCTTCTCTGTCTGCATTTAACAAGGACGACACACAGGTCTTTCCATCATTGTATAATTTTGTTTGTGTGCAAATGAACTCAAGCTTATGGACAATGTCAAATGAGATATAGCGAAGAACGAGTGAGTTGGGTGCGCAATTACGCAGGTACTTTCCCGAAATGGATGGCACAAACAACTGGATTCGTTATCCCTTTCATGCCCTGCCTCCACTCCACTTATCGATATCTGAACGAGAGCCTCATCGAAATTGAATTTATCAGAAGCCACTGACAGATTTCTGGATTGGGCTGCGCTCAGAGCATCCTGCCTTGGAAAATCGTGCTGTTAACACTGATGCCCTTTGCCACTTACCTATGTGAGTGGATTCTCAGCCCTCACTAGCTTGACAAATAAATACAGGCACAGACTGTGTGGAAAATGATTTCAAACCAATACAACCCAACATTGCAGAGTTAGGTGCATACTTTCAAGCACACCCTTCTCATTAACCAGTGATGAGTTATTCACAGTTTTTGATGAACAAATAAGGTTTTATATGTAAGATGGTTAAATAAAGAGCAAAATGATTGATTATTATTTGTGCCTTGGTCCTATAAGAGCTATTTATCACTACCTGGCTTGTGAGAAGTGACATACTCA